>NC_133771.1:76814781-76838993 GCF_003597395.2 Chelonoidis abingdonii | reverse complement strand
CTCTACGGACGTCCAGGGAGTGCAATTGTTGCTCCCATCGCGTTGAGTGTGGCTTTGGGAAGAAGACCGGGAGAAAGATGTCCTGATTAACATGAAAGGCCGAAACCTCCTTAGGGAGGAATGCCGGGTGTGGTCGCAACTGCACCTTGTCCTTGTGGAACACAGTGTATGGCGGATCCACCGTAAGAGTCCTAAGCTCGGAGACTCGTCTGGCCAATGTAATGGCTACGAGGAAAGCTGCCTTCCAAGACAGGTATAGTAGCGAGCAGGTTGCTAACGGTTCGAATGGGGAGGACATAAGTCTGGTTAAAACCAGGTTGAGGTCCCAGGTCGGGGCTGGGCGGTGTACTTGAGGGTATAAGCGCTCCAAGCCCTTGAGGAACCTCGAAACCATAGGGTGTGAGAACACGGAATGACCACCTTCGCCTGGGTGGAAGGTACCCTCAGTGTACCCTCAGTGATGATACTGCTAGGCCCCGCTGTTTGAGAGACCAGAGGTAATCCAAAATAGAGGGGATCAAGACCTCAGTGGGAGTAAGATTAAGCGTTTTGCACCAGCAAGAGAAACGCTTCCACTTGGCCAGGTACGTTGACCGGGTGGAAGACTTCCTGCGACCCAGGAGAACTTGTCGTACTGATTCAGAGCAACGTAACTCTGACTGGTTTAGCCATGCAGCAGCCACGCTGTGAGGTGAAGAGTCTGTGGTCCTGAGTTAGGAGGTCTGGGTGAAGTGGCAGGGTAATTGGGTTGGCTATCGACAGGTCGAGAAACCTGGTGTACCAGTGGTGCCTGGGCCACACTGGAACAATCATGATGATGCGCACTCTGTCCCTGCAGAGTTTCAGCAGGACCTTGTGAACCAACAGGAACGGTGGGAAGGATAAAGGAGCTGGCTCTTCCACGGCATCAGGAAAGCGTTCGAGATCGATCCCGGGGACAGACCTTGGAAGGAGCAGAACATCTGGCATTTCCTGTTCTCGCAGGAAGCGAACAGGTCTATGTGGGGAAATCTCCACTTCTGGAAAACAGAATGCACAACGTCCGGGCGGATCAACCACTCGTGAGACAGGAAAGACCTGCTGAGTCAATCCGCCAGAGTGTTCCGAACGCCTGTGAGAAAGGACGCTACCAGATCTATCGGGTGGGCTACGCAAAAGTCCTAGAGTTGGATGGCCTCCTGACAAAGGGGGGAGGACTGTGTCCCTCCCTGTTTGTTTATGTAGTACATGGCCGTTGCGTTGTCTGTAAACACTGAGACACAATGGCCTCGCAACTGTTGCTGGAATGCCTGGCACGCCAGGCAGACTTCTCTCAGTTCTCAGACATATATGTGTAATGCCAGCTCCTGAGAGGACCAAAGGCCTTGAGTACAAAGGTGACCAAGGTGAGCACCCCAGCCGAGAGATGACGCGTCCATCATCAGGGACATTGAGGGTTGGGGCGGATGGAACAGCATCCCTGCACACACCAGGGAGGGAGATAGCCACCATTCTAGGGAGCCTAGGGTGCTCGGGGGAATGGTGACTATCGTGTCTATTGGGTCCCTACCCGGGCGGTAAACCGAGTTGAGCCAAACTTGGAGGAGAGGACGGAGGCGGAGCCCTGGCGTGTTTGGTTTACAAACGTGCAGAAAGCAATGTGACCAGGAGACCGAGACAAGTGCGAGCTGAGGTCATCGGGAAATTCTGTAGACCTCGGATGATTGTTGCCATCGCCTGAAACCGTGGCTGTGGTAAGCAGGCTCTGGCTAGATTGGAGTCCAGGATAGCTCCTAGAAAGTCTAACCTCTGCGTGGGAACCAGAGTGGATTTTTTCTATATTGATCATCAGCCTAGACGTGTGAATAGGTCCTTGACGATGCCACATGCTGAGTGACTTGTGTCTCAGAGGCCCCTCGGATGAGCCAATCATCCAGATACGGAAAATGTGTATCCGACGTCGGCGGAGGTAGGCCGGCGTCTACGGCCATACACTTTATAAATACCTTGGGGCTGCAGAAAGGCCAAATGGCAGGACTATAAACTGGAAGTGCTGATGGTTGGCTACAAAGCGGAGGTATCTCCTGTGCGGAGGAAAGATGGCGAATGATGAAAGTACGCGTCCTTCATATCGAGGGCGGCATACCAGTCTCCAGGATCCAAGGATGGGATAATGGCCCCCAGGGATACCATGCGGAACTTCAACTTTATCATAAACTGGTTGAGTCCTCGCAAGTCTAGGATAGGTCTGAGACCTCCCTTCGACTTGGGGATTAGGAAAATAACGAGAGTAAAACCCCTTGCCCCTTTTGCCCATCGGTACCTCCTCTATAGCTCCGTTATGGCGAGGAGTGTCTGCACCTCTTGTAAGAAGAATTGCTCGTGAGAGGGGTCCCTGAAGAGGGACAGGGTTGGAGGGTGGGAGGGCAGAGTTGTAAATAAATTGGAGGTAGTTACCCATACTCCACCGTGCGTAGGACCCAGCGATCTGAAGTTAACTGGGACCATTGCCGGGAGGAAATAGGAGAGATGGTTGGAGAAGGGAGGAGAGGGATCCTGGCCTGTAACTGGTTACGCCGCCCTCGAAAGGCGCACCTTCAAAAGTTCGTCTTTGGTCCGGTGGTGGCGTTCGAGGGACTTTGATTTTGGCCCCTTGGGATCCTGATGGTCGTCTGCGACACCTCGGTTGCGCCGCCTGCCGAAGTCCTGTCTTTGTCTAGGCACAGAGTAATGGGCGGTGAGGCTGGGGGACAGAAAGGCCTGCGTTGGTCACCGGCGTATGCATGCCGAGAGAGCGCATTATGACCCTGTTGTCCTTCAGGCTTTGCAGCCTGGGGTCAGTCTTTTCCGAGAAGAGCCTTTACCATCAAATGGTAAGTCCTGAATGGTGATACTGCAGCTCCGAGTGGGAGGTTTGAAACCTGAAGCCCTGAGCATGCGCCTCATGGCAGCACCTGAGGCCAGAGTCCTGGCTGCTGAGTTGCTGCATTCAACGAGGCCTGGAGGGAAGTTCTGGCCACCTTTTTCCTTCCTCCCAAGAGGGCAGCAAACTCTTGGCAGGAGTCTTCAGGGAGAAGCTCAGTAAACTTACCCATCGCCCACTCAGGTGTTATAATTATAGCGGCTAAGCAAGGCTTGTTGTGATTTGCCACCGGAGCTGTAGGGCCCCTGCCGAGTACACCTTGCAGCTGAGTAGGTCCATTCACCTAGCCTCCTTTGATTTCAGGGCTGGCACCTACTGGCCGTGGCATTCCTCTAATTAATGGACTGGACGACTAGTCAGCAGGGAGGACGATGGACATACAAGTACTCGTACCCTTTAGAGAGGCACCATATATTTACACTCGACTCCCCTGGCCGCAGGAGGGATAGAGGCTGGGACTGCCATACAGTATCGGCATTTCGCCTGGATGGTCCAAATAAGCAGTACGGCCACTCTAGTGGGGGCATCCGCCAATAGAATGTCCACTACCGGGTCCTCTACCTCCGGGAACCTCCTCACCTGGATTGGGTTCATATTGAGTGCTATCCTCCTTAGGAGGTCCTGATGGGCTCTCAGTCGATTGGAGAAGGGCCCGAGGAGGATTTCCTGCCACTGCCTCATATGGAGAAGAGGAAGAGGAGATGCCAGCAACAAGCGGGTCCTGGGTGGCCTGTTCATGGGCGATCTCCTGCTCCAGAGGAACCTGGTGAGTTAACTGGGGCTTCCTCCGCAGCAGTCGGAGGGGGACAGCTAACCGTCGCCTCTGGCACTTGTGCTCTGATGGACAGAGCGGGATGGAACTACTGGTATGCCTTGGGCCTGGTGGTACGCCCAAGGTGTCCAGAAAGACCACTGATGGGGTCCTTGGTCCTAGGTCTTGGAAGACTCTGGTGGGCACATCAGAATCGCGGTCCTGAGCATAAGAGCTGTCCCGTGGGATGACACTGATGCGCGTCTGGATAGCCATGGAGGTGCTGAAAAGCCCTGAGCAGAGTCTATATCTCTAGTGGACCTTGCCTACTCGGCACCGGGGACCGGTACCAGGAGACGTACTGGTACCAGGGACCTGCGACCGAAGCGGTGCTGGGAGGTCGACCGAGATCTCGAGGCTCGACATCTCAGGAGCGACTACAGGAGTCATGGTGCCTGAAGACCGGTGCCGGGAGCTGGAACGGTGCCAGAGACCAGTGGGCCGGCAAATGGGATAACGACCGGTGCCGCGAGTGCAACCGGTACCAAGGAGGAGAACGGTACCAGGACTGCGAGCGCGGCATCGGGAGCGCCAAATGGACCTGGAGCGTCTGCGGGACCCCGTGATCGTGTGAACGGTGCCGCTCTGCTGTGCCGACAGAGGACGGTCTTATTAAGGCAGGCTTGCCGATAGACTGTATTACCCGCACACAGCGGTGCTGGGGGTTGAGGCAGCGTCGACTCTGTCATGACAATCAGATCCCTCGCTGTTGAGAATGTCTCCGGCGTGGAGGGAATAGTAAGCTCAACCACGGCAAGTGCCGGGTAGCTGTCAGGTAGCCAACTGGGGACTCGACGGCCCTCGTGGGACCTGGAATTGATGGTGCCGACGTCGTCGGTGCCAGTGCAGGTGTCGTCCGACTTAGGACAAGCTCTCTGGCTGCAGTGCAGGTGGCACGGAAGCAGCAGGAGTCTTAGGCTTTCTCGACCTCGGGGGAAGGGAGTGGTGCCGAGTCGACTTCGGTGCCGGCAACGGCTGGTGCCGAGAAGCCTTGGCAGTACCGGCATGATCCGGTGCTGAGGAGGTGCTTCTGCCCACCGATTGACCAGTGCTCGGTGCGAAGGCGAAGGGGTAAGAGCCGCCTCCATGAGAGCTGCTTTAGCCGAAAGTCCGCTCCTTTTTTGTTCTCGGCTTAAAAGCCTTGCAAATGTGACACTTATCTGTCAGGTGAGATTCCCTGAGGCACTTAAGGCAGGAGTCATGTGGATCTCCTGTCGGCATCGACCTTATGACAGGCTGAGCACAGTTTGAAACCCGGTGAACCGGGCATTGGCCCCAGCATCGGGTGAGGGGAAGGGGCTAATCCCCGAACCCCCTCTTAACTATACAGTAACTATGAACAATAAAAATTAACTATAACTATATAACTTTGAACTATATACACAACAAAATAACTAGAGAACAACAAGTAGCTAGGGAGGTGGAGGTCAGTAAAACCGCACTCCACTGTTCCAACGACCAACACGGGCGGTAAGAAGGAACTGAAGGGTGGCTGGGTCAGCAGGGTTATATATCCGGCGCCATGGCGGCGCCACTCTAGGGGGCGCCCAGCTGACCAACCGAGTGTAGCTAGGATAAAAATCTTCCGACGAACGTGCACATGGCGCGCGCACACCTAACTGGAATGGATATGAGGAAGCACTCGAAGAAGAACAATTGCTCCAGCTACCTTTAACAGTAAAACAATCTGCTACAAAAAGTCTAATTTATTAGTGAGGGAAGTTACACCAATTGGTCTGTGGGGTAATGTCTTATATTAAATACCCTTTAACTTGGTAACTCAATAGTCTCTGACAGTGGCCTCCACAGTATATAGCTATACATTACAATATATAATATTTGAATATTAGGAATTAATTTTTGCATTAGCAGTTCAGTCCCTTGACACAAGACTGTAGACACCATCTGCTTTGCAACGCCTGCCTGCATCCCCTGATTATATCTTTAGCTTCCTCCACTGCAGTGCCTGCCAGGTGAGCCGCCAAGCACTGCAAAGGCAAAGAAACAGAGGGGCCTGGTGGGGTCATTCCTAATAAGCCAGCATGTGAATACTAATCAGTGGTGAGGAAGCAGAGGTCACCCCAGCCTGCTTGTTGGCAGGTAGCTGTGTGCTCTGTGGCAGATGGCAAGCATTATCGACTCTCCACAAAGGCCTACCACAGAAACAAGCGCTATTGCTGAATGATAGAGTTATTGAGATTCTGTGCAAGATGCAAGCAGATGTGATGTTTTCCAGTACCCACCATAAACAATATGCCAGCAGAATTTTTAAAAAGAGCATGTGTGTACAAACATGAAGCAGACCTCATTTAAAGAATGCTAACACATTCTTCCTCTTCAACTGTTTGTGTTTCAGACTTGCCCTCCTGCAATTAGCAATTTATGCTGAAGTAGCCAAGCCACAGATATTTTAGTGTGCATCTGCTGAGACTACCTGAGAACTAAGAAATCTAGGCAAAGCATACACAACACAAAAAGGAGTCAATGTATAGAAGCATGATGCCCAAATCACAAGCAAAATAAGACTGTAGCCTGTGATCACTATGGGCACAGATTTATAACAGAACCTCTGTTTGTATAATCAATAACAACAATAATATCATGCCCTTTAAAAGAAATTAACTGATTCCTATAGCTGAATTCTGCTTTTGGATACAGATGTAATGCTCCCCATAAAATCAGTGGGAGTCACACATAAATATCTGTTGGCAGAATTTGGCTTTAAATATGAAACTCAAGGCCCCTATCCAGCAATCAGAAGTCAATATCCTTCTACAGGGACATAAGAGTCCACCCATGCTGATGTGACTGTAGGATTAGGGTGTTTGTTTCCCTAATACAGGAGGAAAGGACATATTACCATGTCCCAGTGCTCTGAAGTTGTTACTGGAGAATTTTAACCTAATCAAAACACATACATAATGTATGACCAAATTCCTAAAAGATATTTTTGGTGCTCGGATAATAAAGTGATAGGCACACTAGCAATATCAAAAATGGTCAGATTTCTGTCTCTTCTTTTTTTTCTTTTCTTTTTTTTTTTTACAGTATCTATTTTAATCAACTGTTTTGTAATAAATCAATTTAACAGATCACTGATGGCCAGTGTAGGTCCAAAATATTTTTTTTAGTGGTAAATGAAAATTTTACCACCCCTAACATTAATAGAAATAGTTTCATGTTCATGAACACACTTCTGTTTGGTTTTACACATTTCCCTGTGGCATGTGGACTGCAAATATCGCAACACTGGGCTACCACTGGGGAACCAGTATGTGAAACCGACTAGTTTATTTGCATTGTCCAAGGCTAGTGGTTTGCAAAAAGCAAAGAAGCAGAATAAATGGTGATAAATACAGCAGATTTTTAACATGTTTTCAGTGTTGCTAATCTAAGATGCTTCCAGTAATCAAGTTAAGGAGTATTTTTTTTTTTTAACCGTACATTCTGTACATTCACACTCATTTATAACAGGGGAAAGCAGGTACAAAACATTAGCAGTTTGAATTAGCAGTATTTTTGATCTGCCAGTATTCTTTAAAATACATTTGTTATAAACCTTGTTCATGCAAACATATAAGCAAAACCTACAATACAGAAACTCACCTGCTTAGGATCATAGACCATTAGCCTGTTCTGGTATTGTGCAGTATTTGTTACTCCTCCTACAAGAGATTTTACATGGGTTAAAATAGTTTCATGAGTACCAAAAAGGACCAAGATCTTAGTAAAGCAAATCAATCACATTTAGGACTATAATTTTATATACCACAGTATTAAATCTATGACATAATTATATTACTTATTACCAGTTTTACTTTCATACAGTTAGACCTTTTGATCTAGTTAATAACTAGCACAGCTGATCCATGTTGCAGAATACAAGGCAAAACAAAAACAAACAAAACAATTGATCTCTCTCTATAAAGCTAGTACCTTGGGCTAAAACATGGTACAACAATACTATTTGTTTAGTACACTGACCAGTCTTCAAATGTGCTAAGGACTATTATAAAGATCATGGTTCAATTGTTCTCCATGTCCACTGAAAGCAGGACAAGGAGTAATCAGCTTAATCTGCAGCAAGGGAGATTTAGGTTAGATATTAGAACAATCTTTCTAACTATAAGGATAGTTAAATTCTGGAATAGGCTTCCATGGGAGTTTATGGAATCACCATCATTGGAGGCTTAGACAAGAATAGGTTTGTTAGACAATCACCTGGCACGGGTGACTCAGGTTTACCTGGTCCTGCCTCAGTGCCAGGGGCTGAACTAGATGCGCTCTCAAGGTCCCTCCCAGCCCTACATTTCTGTGATTCTATATGCTCAATCCTGTTCAAGGCACAAAAATTAATAATAAATAATAATAATCCCTAGCATTTATATAGCACTTTTAGTCAATAGATCTCAAAGTGCTTTATGAAAGAGGTCAATATCATTATCCCCATTTTACAGATGGGAAAAACGAGGCACAGAGAGGTGAAATGACTAGACTGTCCCTGCTCCAAGGAATATGCAATCTAAGAGGCAGTCAAAGAGAAGAGAAGACCTTTGGAGGAAACCACAGGAAAGGAGAAAATTTAGGAGTCGGAGGTGGGGATTAGAGCTGTAACCAAACAGGAATGGCACTATGGGGCATCATTTTCATATAGAAACATTGTGCTGAATCTTAGAACAACAATCACTTTCACATATAATTCTGAAAGAAAAACAAAATGCGATTTGTATATATGAAGAGAATATTTTGTTCATGGAAGTAGCCATGAGAATAACTAGCATATGTATGCTGTGGGCTCCTTCAACAATGGTTAAATCTGAAACACCATTAACCATTGCCAAGAAGCATACCCAAATACTGCAATAGCTGTCAATATAATTTACAAACAAAGATGAAAGGCACCTTCAAAATGCCCAGGATAGTTTATTTGGCCCAAATTGATGCTTCACATTAATGATTTGATATATGATCACCCTGTGCTCTCTTAGTTTTAAATGTTTGTCCTCATAGGTCCCGATGCTATAATCTGATCCACACAGGTGAAGCCTTGCACACACTCACATCATTGGAACACCACAAAGACTGGATTGCAGCATCAGAGCCTTAGGAATTCTTTGTGTCAGCGACAATCCTCAACTGTGCAGAGCATGGAGAAGACAAAGTCGTCTCTAAACTGATTTTTGGCTTAATGGGAGGGTGGGGTAGATCAGCCTTCAGTGCAAGTCACAGCAGTCACAGACTTGCTCTAATTTATGTTGGCTAAACTAGTCCTAAGGGGCCAATCACGCATTGCGCTTCAGCTCTGCCTTCTCTAGTCCCCAGCCAACCCCTGAAATGACTCTAGGGTTGAGATAGTGGCCAGGAGAGCTGTCCAGAATATTCTCCCATGCAGGAGTAATCCTCAGTTTTTCTTTGTAGCACTCTGGTGACACAAAGTTACCTTAATGGGGCCCTGGATCTGACCATGTGTCTTCCTATGGGCAGAGCTCACTGTTATCTTTAAAAAAAAATCATTTACCAAGATCTGCTTTCAGGCTGCTCATCAGAAAGCTATAATCATATTTGCTCTTGACCTCTAACCTCACCTTCTCCTTAAATTTTTTTAAATGTAATACTTAAAAGGTAATGTCCAAAATAGAGCAATTTCCAGATATTTTGTACATAGATACTTAGAAACTTTGAAACAACATCTATATTGTCTCCATAATTTGGTTAACCTCAAGATTTCATTGCACCCTGCTGTAATTATATTTTAATCTCCTGGGTTAATAAATCTTGAAATTCACCTAAACAAAAGTCAATATTTATTATACCACGTCCTATGGTCTGGAATACAGACCGCAACAATATTACACCTGGTCATGTTAAAAAGCAAGCTACATCCTGCAATGTCAGTAATACAACCAATTAATAGGAAAAGCCTCCCATTCAATGTCTTGCAGTTCCAGACATTTTTATACATCTAGAAGAAACTAAGGATAAATCTGTTAAAACAAATAGCCCTTTACTGCTTGGTGATAACACCGACTATTTATATTACAGCCATGTCTTGAGGTGCCAACCCCATTGTGCTAGGCACTATATATGCATGTAGTAACATGTGGTCCTTGCTCTGAAGAGTTTGCAATCTAAACAGACAGGCCAGACACAGGGTGTTCTCTCAAAATACTTCCACCCTGCTACGATGTTGCTATTTACTGTCATAACCTCCGTAGATTACATATGCAACAATATGCATAGGCAAATTCTGATTATTCCCCTTCCTAACCTCAGGATACATTATGTAGCTCTGTGTTGTTGTACCTCCTTGTATACTGTCAACTGTATACATAGCTACAAAATGATCTTTTTTTCCTGTTTTGTAATTCAATTTCTTTTGCATATTTCTCTTCTTCTGTACAGTAATATCTAGAAATGAGATGTCAGATTACTATTTTGAAACATACAAATCAGTTATTTTGCTGATTCCCTCTAAATGTTAAACGACAGGAGGTATATCAGAAACATGATGCTGGGCCTCTTATCAAGTCACTCCTAGGAAAGAAAAGCCTGGAAGCTGTTTTGTTGTGTGTAGGGGTTGCTTCCTAGTAAAATAATTCATAAATAATCAAAGAAATTAAAACCATATCTGTTACCCATAAAAAGCCCCTCATACCAAATACTGTACACAGCCTACATTTTTTCCTGCAATACTACTCATCGGTGGTGTTTTATCATTACATTCCTTTCACATGCTGCTCTTCACTTTTAGATTAATCTGCCAAAATGAGATGCTAAGGATTTGCATACAGATTTGACTACACAAAAATAGATATGGAATTAATAACAGTCTCTATATGTTTTAATTTCTTCTAGACTGGAGTACCCTTGCCTCCAGCAGTATTCTTGGCTTTGAAAGTCATCAAGCTGATTTGTCTGCTCTTACGTTATGATGCCACATGCTGCTACACTGTCCCCTGCAATCAAAGTGCTTGCACAGATAGATTCCATGCCTTCCTCTAACAAGTATATTTTATAGATTGGCAGTTTTGATCTCCCCTCCCCAGGGGGATAATCTGCATTTTAACAGCTTTCTTTAGACACATCTGTTATTAAATATGCCATCTTATATCAGCATCAGTTTTCAAAACCAAGTTTCTCCTAACTTTGAAGTGCTATAGTGAAAATTTTAAATTTTCTGCCAAAATTCCAGTTTAACAAGTCTGAAAGTGTCCTCTTGAACTACTGCTTTAAAAATACTCAAGGCAAAAAGGAAGGGGGAGGGAATGGAAAAAAAGAAAATGTCTCTTAAAAATACACAATAGGGAGAAATAAAAATTTAAATGGTACCAACAAGGATAGCTGCTTTGCCTCATAAAAAATGGAATTTCTTAAAACTTTTCTGCATTATTCTCCCCAAGATACAGGGATGCACAAGTGATTATATCTCTATAGAGATGCATTTAAAAACAAAATTCATATTAAATTCAAGTGTCAAGCCATAGCAATTATGCTGTAGTAGCTGGCTTATGTGACAAGAAAGTCTGAGTATAAATTACTACAAAATTTACAGGTTGGGAAGTCCAGCCAGCATTTCCCAAATATCAGACACTACATAATAATAGTACATTAAATTCATTGCACTGTGACAGAAGTGATTTGATTTTGGGACCCAAAGCTTCAGTTAGGAGAGGCCTTCCTCCCTATGGGCCTCTCCATGACAGCACAATGCCCAGATCTTCCTTCTGAAGGTGATAGAAGGTGAAAGGGGGAGGGTCCAACCAGCATTAATTCCATATATCTGTCAAGGTCCTTATAATGCACCCATCAATATTGTCTAACTCCTGCGCAGATTTCGAAGTGGAAATCCATGCCAGGCCTGCCGGAGGAGTGGTACAATACAGCAGGTACTTCTCAGCTCAATCCATCCAAAAATCCTAACTACACAATTCGGATCTCAGGTGCCAACCTACACAAAGTTGTTTCTGGAGAAGGCGAGAGGCTTGCCACAGAACTACTTTCCCGTGCTCTTTCACTGACTTAGCCTACATGGGGAAGACACTTTGTTCCCCTGTAGACCATGAAATGATTTGTAAATTGTATTGAATAACTTCATCCTGCAGCTCTTACTCATGCAAGCCTCATAGAAATTTGTATGGGTTTTTGGTTTTTTGCCTTAACAAGGCTTGTAAAATCAGATCCCAAGCGCAGAATATTATCCATAATAAATTTGTCCTAGGTGCAAAAACCATCACATGACAGGGGGAATGTAATACAATCAAAGTCCCGGAGCAAGTATCACAAATATATTGTATGTGAATCTGAGTTGGCCAGGAGAGGTATAAAACCCCATGTTGGCAAAGAGCTCCCATGTGCATTTATTCCAGCAAGTACATGGAATACACAGTATTCATGAAATGTACCTCATGGTACACTCCACTATTTTCAGGAAGAAATCACTCTCTTCTCTTCCAGTTGTGTGCCAGGAACCGTGGCCAATGGGAGCTGTGGGGGTAGCGCCTGCAGTGCGCAGATCCCCCTGGTCCCTCCGCCTAGGAGTCAAACATGCTGGCTGCTTCCAGGAACCACCTGAGGTAAGCATCTCCTGGCCAGAGTCACACTCCAATCCCCTCCTGCACCCCAACTCCCTTTCCCAGCCCTGAGCCCCCTCCCATACCCAAACTCACTCCTGGAGCCTGCACTCCCTCCCACATCCCAACTCCCTTCCTCAGCCCTAAGCTCCCTCCTGTACCCCAAACTCCTCATCCCTGGCCCCACCCAAGAGGCCACACCCCTCAGTCAGAGCCCTCACCCCTCCCTGCATGCTGAACCCCTTGGCCCCAGCCCAGAGCCCCCTCCTGCACTCCAAACCCCTTGGCCCCAGCCTGAAATCCCTCACACTCCAAACCCCTTGGCCCCAGCCCGGAGCCCCTCCCGCACTCCAAACCCCTTATCCCTGACCCCACACAGGCAGCCCTCAACCCCCTGCCCCTACCCAGGGAAAGTGAGTGAGGCTGGGGGAGAGCAAGCGATTGAAGGAGGGGGGAGAATGGAATGAACAGGGGGCGGGGCCTAGGAGAAAGCGCAGGGCCTCAGGACAGGGGGTGGGGTAAGATGTTTAGTTTTGTGTGATTAGAAAGTAGGCAACCCTAGCTGCTGCTCATATATTTGCCTAAAGCAGCAGAAAAAAATTGACCAAGGTTTTGAATAGTAGCAAGGAAATCCCAGGAGTCTCTGCTCTGATTTCTATCACCTGGAAAGGCAATGGGCAGCAACAAAGGCACCAAAGTGCCCTGTCTGCAAGACAAGTAAACAGAACTACAATGGTTTGCACTCTGTTCATGTTTGAAAGATTCTATTGGCAATCATAGGGTCTAGATACATAAGCGTCACTAATGTTTATTTTAATGTAATTTTTAAGAAAAGCTTATGCTAGCCAAAATTTTCAAATTTAGGCTCAAATATTTAAAGGTGACTCTCATGGGAGTTAGGCACCTAAATATCCTGGAGATCTGGGCTTTTGTGCCTGAAGTTATGTATGGATTTAGATACCCAGGCAACTAAATAGAAATGGCCTGATTTCCACAGATGCTGAGCACCCACAACTCCCATAGAAGTGAACAGGAGAAGCGGCTACTTAGCATCTCTGAAAACCAGACAACTTATTTAATCACCTACATTTGAAGTTTTTGGCCATTCTGCAGTAGCTGATTGCACTTGCTCTGAAAGCTTACTACTGACTATTGGAAGGTAGATTTTTCAAACAGCGAGTACTAATATTTTGGAATAGCAAAATATTTTCTCTGCATTATCCTCCCACTCCTTCTGCATCTACGCAGCGAGCACTATTATCTGGCCCTGAGAGATTAATTAATGATAGAAAACTGACTAAAGTTATGGATAGTATCTATACACTACCTTTAAAAATACTAATATTTTCAATGTACATGTCCCACTTATCTTGCCTGTCCATAATACAGATCAATACAATACTAAATGGATTTGGATCATATGCTTTAGTAATTCATAATAAAATGTCATAATCTAGCAAATCTCATAAAGATAGAAATTAGATATAAAAGAGAAGATCTATCTAGTTCATCCTACTGCCAGTACCTTGCTCCTTACTGTACCATCCATTTTGCAGCAGAAACTCCACTGATACCAATATCAAATACAGATGGCGTGATCTGATCCCATATATTTTCTGTTGCTCTGTCCAATTTTCAATTACTCAAGCAATGGGGCATCCACCAGATTTCTTGGAAGGCTATTCTACAGTCTGATTAATGTATTTTACACATATATTTAAACACTCTACTACACTGGTACATTAAATAAATAAGGATTTTATTGAAAGATATAAACACATATTTAATCCAGTCTATTGGGCACATTAACTGTCTTCAAAATGCTTCAGCGTAATTACCTATTTTTCTTTACTTTGTATATCCTGATGGCTTAAACATTGCTTTTAACTGCTCCAATGTTCAGCTAAATTCTGAACTGGATATTCACTGTTGTATGCAACGGGTAAGGTACACCTTCAAATGGGTCTAGCTCTTATTTCTACACAAGCCTGGGTAAACATATTCTCCCACTAAACCTAGTGTGGCCAGTTTTGGAAGCCATCAGAAACATAAACTGTGGGGAGAAATAACTAAGGGCGGAGAGGGAGCATGTCATACCTGCCTATACTGATACTATGGGTGGAACAGCACCAGGGCTTAATACATATGATTCACAACTGGCAGATCAGAAGTCAGGTAGTCTATAACTTACAACAGTAAGATGTTGCACTATTAAGCGCTGCACACTGTTCTTCCATGATCTCTGACATTGTATGATGCCTCTATCTTTATATATGATGTTCATGAGTATCTATGTACATATACTGGCCACCTGCTATAACCGCTTCCCATGTTTTCTCTTTCTTTCTTAATGCAGGATGGGGGCCTTTGACATTACGATCTATGTAGGCAGACTGCTGCACCCACACAGTTGACCTCATTGACTTGCCCAAGAGGGTTAAAGTGCAGGATTGAGACATAAATACACAACATAATGTTGCATTCACAGAGCACCTTCTCTCCAGAGGGATCTCAGAGCACTCTATAATACATACACTTCTAGGGTGAAGGATGGCAATAAATGGATGCCTTATGAGAAAACTGGACCAGCTTATTCTTGACTTCCCTGAATATTACACAGTTTATAACCTTCTATGACCTATTTCTTAATAAATAGCAATATTTTTCAGAAAGCCTACGTAAATAGCCTTAAATCTGCAAAGTAACTAACGTCAGGAAAATCAATATGAAAGTTGATTACATTTCGTCCTTAACTCACACCACTGTGAATGGATAAAATAAATATTGGACCAAGTTAAGAATGGTGTGCTAGTCTGAAAATTGAAATGTTTTACTTTCATCAATTTGGATCATAAAATTGAGATTTATAGATTCCCAGGCAAGCAGGGATCACTGTGATCTAGTCTGACCTCCTCTATAACACAGGGCATAGAACTTCCCCAAAATAATTCCTAGAGCAGATCTTTCAGAAAAACATCCAATCTTGATTTAAAAATTGTGAATGATGGAGAATTCACCACAACCTTTGGGAAATTGTTCCAGTAGGTAATTGCTCTCACTGTTAAAAGTTTACACCTTATCTCCAGTCTGAATTTGTCTAGCTTCAACTTCCAACCATCGGATCATGTTACACCTTTCTCTGCTAGACTGAAGAGCCCATTATTAAATATCTGTTTCCTATGTAGGTACTTTTAGACTGTATTCAACTCATCCCTTTTCTTTGTTAAGCTAAATAGGTTGAGCTCCTTGAGTGTGTCACTATAAGGCAGTCATGGATCTCCTCTGAACCCTCCCCGGTTTTCAACATCCTTCTTGAATTATGGGCATCCAAACTGGACACAGTATTCCAGCACTTGGCACATCAGTGCCAAAGACAGGGGTAAAATTACCTCTCTACTCCTATGCAAGATTTCCTTGTTTATGCATAGAAAGATTGTATTAGTTGTTTTGGCCACAGCATCACACTGGGAACTCATGTTCAATAGATTATACACCACAACCCTCAAATCTTTTTCAGCCACAGCTCCCCAGTATAGTATCCCCCATCCTGTAAATATGTTCCATATTCTTTGTTCCTAGATGTATACATTTGCCTGTATTAAAACACACGTAGTTTGCTTTTGCCCAGCGTACCAAGCAATCTACATTACTCTGTTTCAATGACCTGTCCTCTTCATTATTTACCACTCCCTCAATTTGTGTGTCATTTTCAGACTTTATTTGATTATTTTATGTTTTCTACCAGGTGATTGATAAAAATGTTAAATAGCATAGGGCCAAGAACAGATCCCTGTGAGATCCTGCTGGAAACACATCCGCTTGATGATGACTCCTGATTTCTATTTAACATGTGGCATATTACTTTTATATTGTTCTAGTTTTCTTTTTTTTGTTGTTTTTTTTTTAAATCAAAATGTTATGCAATACCAATTCAAACACCTTATGGATGACTAAGTATATTTTACATCAACGCTACCACCTTTATCAACCAAACTTGTAACTCATCAAAAAAAATATCAAAGTGGTTGGACAGGTTCTATGTTCCATAAACTCATGTTGCTAGGAATTAATTATATTAATCTCCTTTGATTCTTTATTAATCTAGTCCTGTAGAAGCAGCTCCATTATTTTGCCTGGGATCAGTGTCAGACTGACAGGCCTATAATTACCCAGGTTATCCTGTTTACTGACACTTGATCACAGCATGGATACAGAGGCTGGTTTTTTTTGTTTGTTTTTTGGGTTTTTTTAAGTGAATATGCAGCATTTTTAATCTTGTATCTGTCAGCAAATAGATTCTCATTTTGATCACTGTGATTTATAAATCGTGACTGGAGGTACCACATATGGTATGCAACTTTGAAGCAAGACATATTTAATAAAGAAAAAAGTACTGTATGAGCATTCTGGTGGCACCTTAAAGACTAACAGATTTATACTCCTCATTGTTTGTGTGGATACAGACTAACACGGCTACTCTTCTGATACCTGTATGAGCATTCTGCTGCTTCTCTCATTATCCAGTGGGTTTATCTATCCATATTAAATTATTCTAAAACAGTGATACTCAGATTTTAGTGGTTCAGGTGTCAAATTAGCAATCAACATTACCCAAAAGGGACACCGTAGTGTGAATTCATTGTTTCATTTATTCATATTATATAGTATATACATTATTCTCGGAACAAAATGACTAGACCAAATATCATTATTTTAATCAACTACAATTGGTTAATAATATAGTAAAAACATCCCGATTGGTTAATAATTCTGTCACACAGTGTTTTAATATCATGTGCTGCAAAGAGCCACAGGAAACCCAGTAAACAGCCTCTTGCAGCTTGGGAGCGTCAGTCTGAGTATCACTGTTCTAAAATAAAGGCTCAGCCCGACCTTTCCAGATGTGTAAACCAAAGTAAACTTATTGGATTAATTCATGACAATAATTTGGTATTTTGTTAGTACCTCAAATTGTGTGAAACGTTTTCTACCTGATATCCAAAGAAGTCCATCCACCACAGATCCTGCATGACATGAAAGGGATCTGTCAAAGGACTCAACAAAGGCCCACTTGTTCTTCTTGGGACAATACCGCTCGACTGTAGGCAAAACTTGACGCAGTTCATTTCGTCCCCCTACTGCATAGAGGTTCTCATCCACAGCTCCCAGCACAAAATGTTCCCGGCAGTTCTTCATTGGAGCTAACTCAGCCCAAGAGTTACTACGGGGGTCATACCGACAGGCAGTCCTTACCGCACAAGTGCGGCCTGTGGCATGCTCACCCTCTCCACCAGCTACAAAGAGAAAGTCTCCCATGACAGCTACACAGTGGTGACTTCTCCCAACAGGCATAGGAGCCAGTTCACTCCAGTTTGCAATCCCTGCTATATGGACATTTTCCTGATCTATTGGATTGAAGTACCGGAGTTCTTTTACTTTACAGATCTCACGTTTTTTCCCACCGATAATGTAAAGAGTGTCCGACTGGAAGCGAGGTTTCGTCCGTCTGGTCTGCCAAACTGGCTGTGCATAGATGCTCTGGTGGTATGTCAAGGCCTCATTAATAAGTGCTGTTGCCGTTTCACTAGCTTGGACAAGAGGATGAGAAAGGGCTACAGTATGTAGTGTATCCACATCCATAAGGCCAAAGCGGACATACTGGAGAAGTTCATCCATGTACTGATAGCGGCAGTTATGTTCCAACCACCTCACAGCTAGCTAAAAAATAGGGAAAAAAAACACAAACACAAAAAGTAATTATCTATATTAATGTCATGATGGAGTTTTTCTAACACAGTGTTCACATTCCAAAAGGAACTATACATTTGAATTATGACACACACAGAGCAATGTATGAGATACTTATGAGTACATAGATATCAATATATGAGATGCATTCTCAAATTTCATCTGCTATTTACATAAAAAGAAAATGATTATCTACTGTATTACTATATGATCATCATACTGCTATGTAGTAAATAACCTGTTCTCCCTCTACAACATCAGGGGGTTGCTACACAAAATTAACAAGAAATGTTAGCAGTTAGCAATGCTTTAGGAGCTCATAAGGGCCAAGTAATCTCTGTCAACATCAGAATCAAGCCCCTGCAGAAATATAATAAACAGAAACTATTTGACCATTGAAAACCTCAGGGTACACTTGATGGGGGGAAAAATCTGGAAGATTATAGTATGGTGATTTAAGAAAAGGCTTTTCCCCCTCCTCACCCCCCTTCATTCCTGTTTATAACAAAATACTGAATGAAGAAAAATTAGGTAAGTACACCATGCATCAAGTTTCTTCCTTTCTGATTTTTTTAAATCATAATATTAATGTGAATACACCCACACACAATGCTCAGAGGACAAAATTCAGATTAGTCAGGGTAACAACAATGCCTTTCAGCCTCAGGTATTCTTTACCTTAAAAAAGAAAATTGCCAGTCCCCTACCCCCTTGCCTGTTCAAATAAAAAACAAATGTTTTATTGAAAAAAATAGGTAGGCATATCAGTCTGGGATAATGAACTTGAGTTTAAGTTAAGAGAATAAACAAAGCTAGAAAACTAAAACTTCCTCTTATTAAAAATTAATGTTAATGCTTTTAACCCCTTCACTACTGAATTCTCCAGTAGCTGTAGAATGTGGTGGTATTCGTCATTCTAGTGCCACGATGAAGGAGAACAGCAAAAAAGGACTGCAACATGTCAGTGATGTACAGGTCCTGGGTGGTTCCAATGTGCATATAACATAGCTTGTCGAATAGTCAAGCAGCTAAATTAAAATAAATGGAAAAATGCTCATGATCTGAAATCCCCAACTGGCCAGTATACTGAAAGTAACGTCCTCTTCTGTTTAGCTGCCATAACTTGAGCTTAATAGATTGGCATCTTCTAGTTGTTTCCACTAGTTTCTAGTTGTATAAGGAACCCAGCTCTCAGCTCTACTTTAGGTAACAGTGATGTCACCAACTGTGCCCCGAAACAGAGAGATCTCTTATACCTGGTCTGGGGTAGGCAAAAAGCCGTCATAGTTCACATTTAAAATGTATTTCTTTGTAATCTGTAATCTAATGTCCGTTAATTATTTAGAACCTCATCCCGTTTCTCCCTTTACATTTTTTCCGTGGCATACCATGTGTTTGTGCACACGCACACCCACACTCTGTGACTGTGACCATGGTATCTGGATATTTGAATAGTTATTGAGCTGCAGCACAAGGAACTGAAATCTCCATTATGAGGCACTCAGCCTGCTGCATCAACTATGGCAAAAGCAACTTCATTTAAAAGCGGCTTCTGTGGAACCTACAGTGAAAATATACATGATTTTGTGGGGCAGTATAAAGGCTTTGTTGGAATTGTGTACTGTCCATTGAAAGTGTAAATATTTCTCTAAAAATGTGTGAAATACTATTAATACATACACTGCACATACAGCATATATGATAGGATTTAATGTCAGATTTGCCTATGCCCAGCTCCCCCACCCCATCTTGCGCTGAGCACAGCATGGCCAATACAGTGATCCAAGACCTACATTTGCAATTAGCGTATATTAATATTATGATCCCTCGCTGGGCCTTTTCTAGGTAGATAGGTAAGTATGCAGCAAGAAGGCCAAATGCTGTAGACTTGTTTGTTTTCATTCCCTTGTCTTGCTACTGGTAATGACGGCTGTGTTAATTTCAGTGTCTTGGAAAATGTTCTCCAGTTTCTGGCCTTTGCTCAGGTTCCCTGATGAGAGTGGGGGAAAATCTCCTCTTGACCACTGGCCTCTAGATGTTAATGTCCCAGCCATTCAGTTTCCACTGTCTCATCAAATCCTTCCAGCCCTGAACGTCCCATTCATATCACTGCAGACAATTATGTGAGTTTTAAATCAGAACCAGGCCTCAGATGTTGAAAACAAAACAGGACATTAAAAATAAATGTCAATAGATTTTTTCAGTTCAGTCTATAACATATAGTGTGGAAAGAAAAAAGAAGCAGAGATTTTTTTCACACTGATTTTTTTCTGAACAACCTCTCTACATCTCACTGTGGAATTGTAATCAAACTAGACAAAAGAAAGTCATAATTACCATAAGCACTTGGGACACAGTTTTAGACCTATTGATATTGATGAGACAAAATGAATAATGAAAACAATGCACTCTTTATAGAGAGAGAACTCACTAACATTCATCATCTATTTATGATCTGTGTCAAAATAATTGAGTTTGGGGTTTATAACTTTAGTGCTTTATCTGGTTGGTTGTTTTCCAACCTACAAGCCTGCATTTCTATGTGCACCTACTATAGTGAAAATGGGTGTGTTGGCTGTAAAATATTCCTCCAGAACAAAATTTGCAAGTGTGATCTGGCCTCTGATTGGAGTTCAGGTAATTCAGGGGTTCTTAACCTTTTCCTTACTCCTTTCTTCCATGAAACTGCTTTCCCATCTGGCTGGGACCCTCTCCCTTGTAGAAATATGGAAAGGGCATTGTGGCTGTGACCTCGACACCTAGGGGGCTTGCAAGCCCAAGAATGAGCACCAATGAACCAACTGTTTATTAGGGGTCTGATCCAAAGCCCACTGAAGAAAATGGAAGGACTCTCTTTCATTCCAGTGGACTCTGGGTGGACCATTAGTGCATATTTATAAAAACAAATGGGGCCAACCCAAATATTGCTTTTGGAAAAAAGTACCAAATCCCATGAGCTTCTCAAGGCTAGGCTTACACAGGAACATTTTAAAAAACAGACATGGAACAGGGTTGCTTGCAGTTGTTGGTCCCCAGGATATTAGAGAGACAAGGTGGGTGAAGTGATATATTTTAGTGGATCAACTTCTGTTGGTGAGACACAAGCTTTCAAGCTTACTCAGAGCTCTTCTTCAGGTCATGGGACAGAGTTAACCATAGGTGCCAATTCCATCCTGTCAATCAGCTGTTTGGTGGCGGGTAGGAGGAGCTGGGGAGGGGGCGGAGCAGGGGCAGGAAGAGGTGGCATGAGGGCAGGGTAAGCTCGGGAAGGGGGCGGAGCAGGAGTGAAAAGAGGTGAGGCAGGGCTTGGGGCGGGGGGGGCGCCTTAGGGCACTGCTGTGGTGGTGCACTCACCCAGAAGGCAAAAGTCAGCGCCTCTGGAGTTAACAGTAGTCTTGTGACTAAATGTCCAGATACTCCTTTGAAACTGTGCCCTGAAAGTACTACTTCATATTTGCTAGCAATATCAAAAGCGAGTGACTCAGATCCAGAAACCACATGGCTAAATATATAAAATCTTTTTCCTTCTGTCATTTTTTTTTATTAGAAAAATGTGCATGAAAATAAATTGTAATGAGCTGCATGTAGAACAATCAAAATTATTATGTATTTGCATCTCTTTTACGCCATGAACCAAACAACTACAAAATTATGCATAGGATTCTCTCAGTCTGAAATTGGTAAATATTAATAATCTTCGAATCTGCAGTGAAATATCTTCTGCCCCTCAACTCTGAAAAGAGGGAGACTTTTTGATTCAAGAAGTTGTAGGATGGTACTGAGATCACATTTACACTACATTAATCTGTGCATGTGTATAAAATATGCCCCTTCTCACAGAGATATTTTTAAACTGCTGTTTGTCAGTTTTATGAATGTGTGTATATATAAGCAATCCCATTTGTGATGCTGCATTAGGAAGCAAGCAAACTTCACTTTCATTTGCACATTCTTATTTTACAATCAGAATTAACAAACATTTACTTTTATTCAAGGTGAGCGCTAAACTGTAATTTTAAAGTTTCCAGGGTTTTTAAGAGAAAATGAAAGAAAAAATGTTCGTCTGGATGTGTTGTGCCTTTGGGCTCTATTTGAGGGGAGGGGAAAAAAAGACAGAGAAAGCTACTGTGAAGGTCAGAGAGTGAAAGAACTTCCTCAGGGCACAGAATAAATTAAATCCCAAAGAAGAAATAAAATGTGATTTCCAGAGTGTGAGGCACAAACTCAAAATGACAATGATTGACAGCCAAACTATATCCGTGCAATATCGAAGACTGCACGTTCTCATTTACCTCAGTGTAGCCAGCAAGCGCCCATTAAACATCCGTCTGATGCCCAAATTAACCTTCTTGGCAAACTGAAAGAGGCACAAACTATCATAATCAACCTTTCATTATCACAGCAGCCTCTAGTTAAAGGGTCAGAATAATTGTGCCATCAGAGCCCTGATTGTTTTCAATCAACAGACGGCTGGAGTGACAGCTCAGTGATGGAGTAGTTTGATGAAACCGCACCAGGCCTAATCAGAGCAGATGAAAGGAAGGCATGATTGGTGCAAATGAACAGTCGTGCCTCTCTTTTTCATTTACAATCTGAAATTACTCTTAAATTTACAGGTTTTTTTTCCCTCTCTTATGAGTACCTCTGAAAGAATGTTTGACTTATTATGAGTTCTGACAGTGCAGAGTTATAAAACACAGGTAGGGTTTTCAACAGAGGCTTTAAGTGGGTATTCAGCATAATTTTAACAAATTTGCTCTTGAAAAGCACAAAATGACTAAAGACTTCCAATGACCTAACCTTTCAGTGCTGTTTGATTAGCAGAACAGTCTATCACAGCTAACGTTCTTCATGATGAAAGCAGATAAAAAACGATGGGTAAAGATCTCCTGCAAATGTTTTCTCTTAACCAATACATTTATTGCATTATTGCTCTCTTTTCCACAAAAAAACTTTAAAGAATGTCACATTAATAACCTTTTTCCCCTCAGAGTGAATAACAGAATCAAACAGAGTCTGTTTTTTGAGATTAAAGTGGAAATCAGTTACTGTGCTCAGTGTATCAACACACAAGCTTCTGGCAGGCTGCAGTTGATTCAGGCGCAAGTTCTATAGGGATGGAAAATGAACCTATTTGTTTAGTTGTCATTACCACACACAGCAGTCTGGGATCTGAGTGCCTTACAAATTTTAAAAGCTAATTTTGGCCCACTTTAATTAAAATTGGAAAGATTGTAAAGCTCCAACTCTGCAGCCCCAGTTCTCTCTCAGCTCTGCACTCCAGCCACAAGGCTTTCCATAATGCCAATGGCTATTGAAAGGAAAGCATTACAAATCAAAGGGAATCTCTTTGTACAGCTGAATAGAGCAGGTATTTCAAGTGGAGAGTGGTAGATCCTTTCTTCCCCATTGTGTTGTTCATGGCCAGCATCAGATGTTCTCTCACCAATCAGGCCCCACTTCCATATATCAACATGCAGCTCAGTGCCGCAAAACAAAAGGAAGCTTAGCAGCAAAGATTAATGTTTGTCTGAAGTGGGGGAGGAGGGAGGAGGCTGATGCTAATGCAAAAGACTTTAAATAATTTTGTAATGTTTCCTGTCCATTATGTACATGCTGGCTAATGAAAGATTTAATTCTTTGAATGGATTGGGTTATAAGCAGAAATAACACACATTAACCAAGTTAATGGGGAAACCGCCATAAGCACCCACATAATAAAGGACCCTAACTGAGCTGGTGGCAAAGAGGATTCCATTTTAATTTGTTCGTATTTCCTTTTTCTGTAGTGAAGTCTATGACTGACAACAATGTATTTTTCTTTGGAAAACCTGGGGCTGTGGGCAGTATACCTGTGCATCAAATGGATATTAAACCTCACGCTTCAAGATTTAAAACAATCCTTGCCTGTTAGGAATCAGGATGAGGGGGCAGATTATCACACATCTATGGCGTTTTTCCTCTGAACCATCTGGTACTGGCTACTGTGGACACAGGTATTGGAATAGATGGACCATGGCAATTCCTGCATTCCTAAAATGTGTGTGCTTTTTTTTTTTTAATCAAAGAAGCTCACTACCCTTAGGTTGTGTAATGGCTCCAAAAATAAACACAGACACTGAAGTGCTATGGATCCAAGATGAAAGGGAATGGATTAGGCATTCCAGGACCAGGCTTAAAG
>NC_133771.1:76810552-76813258 GCF_003597395.2 Chelonoidis abingdonii | reverse complement strand
AGACCCCTGGGGCACACCACTTGTTACTGGTTGCCAACTAGAGAGTGTGCCATTGATACCTACCCGCTGAGCCCGTTGATTCAACCAGTTTTCTATCCACTTCACAGTCCATTCCTCCAGGTTGAGTCAGAATACCGTGAGATCAGGACCAGACGATGGAACCAGAGGACAGGCACCAGGAGGTAATTACCAAGCCTCAGGACTTGTCAGAATATCAGATCAAGATCAGAAGACAGTAACAGGTAAACATCGGACCAGCAATCCATGGCAGGGTGAAGCCCAGCTGTACAAGACAAATTCCTGATTCCTCCTTGGACTTAAATAGAGGCTGCAGACCAATCAAAAGCCTTGGAGTGCTCCCAACCAGAGTGTAGGGGAAGGGGCTTATGTCCAAGTTGGGCTTCTTGAACCCCAGTTCCAGGTGCTGTCTGTGAGCTGCTGGGTGGAGGACTGGAGTGTGAGGACTCCCAGGATCCCCCACAGACCCACGTTCAACAGTTGTGGAGCCTGACAAGCACAGAGAAGGGAAGCCAGCCTTATTCTCCCCACAATGTGAATTAGCTAGGCCCTTTGCTCACACATGATCAGAAAGTGGGGTAGATGAGCCTGGGTCTCAAAAGTGGTGAAGAGCAGGAGGTAGGGACCTCATTCACATGATATCTTCCTGCTTCTGGAAGCCCTGCAATTTGCTACTGGGAAGTTTCTTGGGAGACTTCCTTACTCAGCTAAACACAGACTTTCATGTCTCAGATATCATGAACATGGCTGGTGTATTCCTGGTCTGGGCTCTATTGGCCTTAATGATGACAACCACAGAATGCAGCAACCTAAAAGTATACTTTATTTCATGAATTAGCTAGTTTATGATGGTTGAAATTTTGTTTTTAACTTTCAGCACTGAATAACATTCAGTCATTCAGCATTCTGACTGGCTGGTTTTGCAGTCTGGTAGCTTAAATGATAAATTACAATGTAATTTAGTTAGAGGTACATAATGTTGCTATATTAATAGCAATTGAATTAATCAGAACTAATTGTGTTAAAGTGAATCACAATGTATTAAAATGATTTCTTACTTATTCTCACTTGTTAATAAGATATATTTGCCTAAAATGTTTAAGCTTTAGGGCACCATTCATCACTCTTAATTGCTTGATTTCTTTGTGGGGCTAGTCAGATGCATTGTCCTATACAGCCTTCACTCTGAAGAATGAGAGAATACGTATCCTAGAAATGAGGTCTGGCAGACCCTATGCTCCAGGTTGCAATTCAAATATGGGCACACAAGAAACAACTTTTGGGGCTACCTGGGCAGTTCTATCACTGCTGGATCGCTATGCCTCACAAACTATAATGCACTTATCCTTACAACACCACTGAACTAGGGAAGTATTAATAGCTCAATGCTGAGAATAAGGAACTGAGGGCCTGAAGTGCCCAAAAATCACACAAGATGTCTATAGCAGAGCCAGTGATCAAACCTGGATCTCTGGTGGCCCAAGCCAGTGCCTTAACAGTAAGACCATTTGTCCTTCCTTAAATGACAACTGTGCAGGCCCTTTCTCAGGCCCATTGGTTTACACAATACAAAAACTAATTCTGTCTTAACAAGTAAGTGATGGAGAACTTTTGTGAAATCTCTAGGTATTTTCTAAAACATCTTGAAGTGCTGCAGAATATTTTAGAACTTTATAAAAATGCAACATTTTTTCTAATGATGGACATTCATTTAATTAGGAATAATGGGTAAAAAGTTATGTAAGCGCTTCTGAAAATTTTACCTGATAACATTTATTTTACTATTTCTGTTTTTTATTTCTCTTGCAAATTAACCTAGACCCAAGTATAGACAGACATACCAATCAAGTGAATCCTGTGTTAAAACTAAACTCTGTTTTCTAGATAGAGTCAAACCTTAATATTATGAGTCTCAGGTGACATTTACATAAGAATTCTGTAAAAGCAGAGGCGTATACTAGCCTATCATCTGGCTAGGAGATGTAAAGGCATTTTAAATATAAGAATTCCATAAACGTAGAATTCATAAAGTTGTGGTTTACTTACAGAACATAGGGACAAGAAAAAGAACTTCACAAATATTGCAAAAAGGCAGCACTTTTTCAGTTGAAGGAATGTAAAAAAAAGTGCTTAATTTCCTTTGTATTTTCAGGAGAAAAAATATCTGCTTCATCATTAATTTTATCATTTTGTAAACTTGAAGATCTGTTACAAGGGGGAGATAGTACTTAAAAGTCAGCCTTATTACAGAACACAGGCTGCAACCATAACTATGCAGACACCATCTCTCTCTACATAATGCTTTGCTTCTCATGAATTGTCTTGATAGACACAACTGGGGAGAGGGAGGGAAGGAGGGGAAAGAGCAGAATGGAGAGTGAATCCCACTCATCTAGATTATCATTACTTCCAGGGGACGAGGCCCAAAACATTACTGGTATTATTTTAAAATTACATAGCACCTTTCTTCTAAGGTTCTCAGAGCAATTTATGGGGATTAATAAATTACAGCTGTCATAAATAGATAGCTAAGGGTTAATGTTTCTTTTACCTGTAAAGGGTTAACAAAGGGAACCAAACACCTGACCAGAGGACCAATCACGAAACTGGATTTTTCAAAGTCAGGGAGGGAATTTTTGGGGTCTGAGTCTTTTGTCTGTCTCTCAGCTATGAGAAGGTTCTTTCTAT
>NC_133771.1:76750996-76809045 GCF_003597395.2 Chelonoidis abingdonii | reverse complement strand
AGTGACAATCTACCAGAGCATATGGGAACATAAAAAAAAGAAAGAAAGAAAGAAAGGAAAAGAGGACCAAAGGTCAGGCACCTTGCTGTGTCATTTGGAATAGGTCCATCCACAGAAAAGAGCAGGTTAAAAATTATAAGCAACTACCCACTATAAATAATTATTTGGTGAACAGATTCTAAAAGCTAGTAATGAACAAACATCTCTGGGTTCACAAATAGATTTGTCTAGCCACGACTCTCCATTGTTGTTTGATCTCAATCTAGGAGACTGAAGTTAGCAACTGCATTAGATCAATTTTAGGTGTGGGGGGGAATGAAATAATGATAATAGCTTTTTCTGTAAAGTTTAGATTAGACTAGGCTTCAGATTTGCATTGGATTTTTAAATAATGTTTTAGGCTACTATGTCACAGAAATGCACTGTAACTTTCGATTAAGTGTTACAGATTTGTGTTATAAGTGTTATAGAATTTATTAGGCAGGAAAAAGAATTCTAGAGAAATGCCATAAGATTATATAAAAATTAATCTAAATACCTATAGAATGTAATCATTACATTTTTCTATAGGTTTTTGAACTATCCTTTAGAAATCTATTGCTGCTATATAATTTTCTATGAAATTTTATAGGCTGGTCCCACAAATCTATAGGACTTTTCCATAAGGGTTTATATATTACCATCTCAGGCCCTACGCAAAACCATACAATTAAAATGAATATTTGTCACTAGGTTATATATATTCTATGTTGCCATATTGCTAATAAAACATTAGGGCTATTACTCCAAAAGTGTGTGGCAGTGTTGTGTCCACAAAATGGAAGAAGGAACATGCAGCACCTCAGAATTACATGTGTAAATGTGGCTTCTGTCATCCACGTGCATGTCTTTCGTAAGTAGAAGATGTGTGCATACTTTTTGCAAGCACAACATGTGAATTCTCTTTTTAATACCTTGAAATAACTAGGCAGCTTTTCCCAGTCACATCACAGATACATTAACTGCAAGAGGAATGGGGTTTTCCCCCCTGATTCGTTTTTAAAAAACTCAACTCTTAAGCTCTTTGGTAAAAAGTCCATAACTCTGCCCCTTTCGATTTCCTACCCTGATGCTTCCTGAGTTTGTCTATTTCCGCCTCTCCACTTCAATACCTTTGTTATCAGACATCTGATTGCAGAAGTCCACTCACAGCACATTATGAGCTAGCAAGACTGGCACTACATCTCTAAGCACTGCAAGAGCCTACTCCTCACAAGGATGGGCCCAGTAATGTTACCTGTAGGAACATTTATGCATTTTCACGTCAGCAGCCAATTTGTTTTTTGTTTTCCTTGAATTCTGCCAAGAATGCATCTCAGAGGACAGCGCAACAGCAATAAAAAAATCTTTTAGGACTTACTGCTCAACTCTGATTCTTTTTGATTTAGCTACAGAGAAGAACAAGTGAGTACATTAGATGCTGTTCACTTATCTTCAAGCATGGAGCACTTCACATTTTAATCAACTGACCTTCTGTCAAAATGTTGCCACTTTTGTTTACTCTGGCTGAATCTTCAATCGCCACATGATGGTTTTTAGATAAAAAAAAAATATGTAATGAATTAAAGTAATGGGTAAAATTTTCAAAATCACCTTAGTGACTTAGGAACATTAGTGACATTTTCAAAAGTGACTTAGGCACTTAAGAGCCTAAGTTCCATTGTTGTCCAATGAGATGTAGGCTCCTAAAAGCTTAAGTCATTTTTTAAATGGGACTTAGGAACATATCCTCAAAAGGTATTTAGGTGCCTAACTCCCATTGAAATCAATCAGAGTTGGCTGCCTAAATGCTTTTCAGGATCCAGGCATAAGATTTTTTTGAACATCTTACCCAATGTGACCAGAGTCATAAAATTTCCATAAGGTGTAGTTAATTTGCAAAGCTTTAAATGGCCCGGAATCCAGCTCTCTTCCACCCTCTGTTCTATCTCACAGGTACAAGCTGCAGGAATGCTTTTGCTGCCCATACTTAGTGATACATTTACTGAAATGGTTTAGCTGGGCATTCGGTATAGAGGCCTCTTATTGCTAGAGTTTGCTCCCATTAAAGTCCACTCCCACAGCCTGAGTTAGGCAACTTCTAAGAGGTAGTGCAGAACTCATCTGTTTAATCAGGTTTTTAACTAGCAAAGGTTTATTATAACTGTGTGTCTGGGCAGGGGGCTGATGTTAAGCGCTGTGAGGACAACTGTTTTGAGTGGCCACCCTTGCTTAGACATGTGTTATGATTACAGCTTTTACTTTTTGTACTTATACTTAGATGTCCTCTGGTAGGTATGTTATCACTTCATACAATAAATAGATTAAAATCAAACCTATAAATATACTGTTCCTCATCTTGCAGCTTTAATAGCAGCACAACACTAATGACCAAGAACACTTCCTTTTACTTAAATATACACCTGTACATTGATACATACAATTATACTTCAGTTAATCTTGTGTGTTAGACTCCATGAAAATAGACGAATGCAAATGCAACATACAGAAACCATCTTGCTGAGTGTGCGCCATGGTGTCGTCTTTCTGCACTTTGTTTTTAAACTAAATCTTATGTTCCCTACTTAGCTGCAGAGATGACCTAAATTCAGGCGCTGCAGGCACAGCAGCCCTCCTGCCAACCAGTGTGATGCTCTATGCAATTCTACAGTTAATCCAAGACAAATTAGGTGGGGCAATATTACTGCAGGACACTGAGACAAAAGTAATGCACTCCAGTAATTTCTTTATTGCTTACACCTGCAGCAAAAAATCATGGAGTGGAATTGACATGTATCAAAATGAAATTTAGAAGCATAGAACACAGAGATGCCTTTCATGAATCACTGCTTTTTAATGTAAAATAAAAACTTTCTGTATACATAGGTTTACAGTAGCACTAAAAATTTTCATGTTAAAAACAGCCAAATGTGGAAAAAGTTCAGAAGAAAGTAACACAAGATCTTATTGTCAACTAATGACAAGATTAAGAAAACATAAAGCCTACTACTGAGGGGAGATAACTCCACATATATGTAAAGGGATGTTATAAAGAGGACAGGGATCAATATTCCTTGTTGGTCAGTGATTTTAAGACAATAAGAAATGGTGCATAAACTGTATTAGGAAAAAGGTATGTTAGTAGGAAAAGTTATGCAACTATAGAGTCAGTTAGGCAATGGAATAAACAGTCAGGGAGATTGTTAGAAACACCATCATTGGTAGATATTCCAAGTCAGTTTAGATATTCGTCTACCAGGAATAGATTAGGAATAACAAAATCAACCCTCCAAAGTGGTCTTGATTCTGATCTCACAACAGTTTAACATCAATATAACTGCACTGACTACAGCGGAGTTATTCCTGATTTACACCAATGCAAGTGAGACTCAGAATCAGTATGTTTTATTTTGTATTATAGCCCCTGAGTTGTTCTTCGTCTTGGTTCTTATTTTTACGTGAAATAGGTGCTTATGAAAACGAGGCATTAAAACCCCTGGTGTAAACCAGACATAACACGCAAAGACAATGGGCTAATTTTTCTAATACATCTTGGCCCTCAGACATGCACCAGTCCTGCTTTTACAGTCATGGACCTCTCCTAAGGAGAGGCTAGCAATCGTGTTTAATTGTGGGGGTTTACTCTTGAGGTAAATACCAACTATGGACTAGCATTAGGCAACCAGGCACAATTTCACACATTGCCGAGGACAGCACTTCTCCAGAGATAAAAGGTCAGTGTATTATTTAGACACTGCACCACTTCCTCCCACTTTTACTTCCTCTTCTGTACTGTTATTTATTTTTTGGTTTATAGTACCACCTAACTGCCAAGGTTTAGGTCCCATCTTGTCAAATAACATCTAAGCCCCTGAGAAATGTCACTCCTAGTTAAAAATTACTGTATGTCCTCTGGAATGGTGGTTGAAGCATGAAGGGCCATATACATCTTTAGCGCATCTGGCACGTAAATATTGTGCGACTCCGGCAACAACAGTGCTATCTGAATGCCTGTTCTCACTCTCAGATGACATTGTAAACAAGAAGTGGGCAGCATGATCTCCTGCAAATGTAAAGAAACTTGTTTGTCTGAGTGATTGGCTGCACAACAGGTAGGACTGAGTGGACTTTCTAGCTCTAAAGTTTTACGTTGTTTTATTTTTGAAAGCAGTTTTTTTTTTTTTTTAATATAAATTGTACATTTGTAAATTTAACTTTCAAGATAAGGAGACTGCACTACAGTACTTGTATTAGGTGAACTGAAAAATACTATTTCCTTTGTTTTTTACAATGCAAATATTTGAAATAAAAAATAAATATAATATGAGCACTGTACAATTTGTATTGTGTTGTAATTGAAATCAAAATATTTCAAAATGTAGAAAACATCCAAAAATATTTAAATAAATGGTTTTCTATTATTGCTTAGCAGCGTGATTGTGTGATTAATCACAATTGTTTTAATCATGTGACAGCCCTAATTTATATATGTGTACATTTTTAAATAAAAAGTCATTTGAAATGTAAAATTGACATTTTTTATACCAAAAATGTCAAAATGGTGTTGCAAAAAAATTTGGTTTTGTCAAAACAGGATTTTCTAATAGAATGCTGTTTTGACTAAGTTTTTATTACCAGCTCTAACATCTATATCTACTGATAGATGGATGATGGCTGGATAGGAAAGTTCTGGACCTTCTTGTAAAATTTTAAAAATAATCTTTTTAACCTTAACTTCACAAAAAAAAAAGTATCTAAAATGGCTATTGATCTCTTCCCAAAATTAACTTTAAAAAGCCATTTTACAACCCTTCATATAAGTAAAAGAGGGGAAAAAACAAATGTGTGTTAAATCTCTGGTATACTCACTTTCAGTCCAATGCAATTCAGAGTTAGCTTTTTGATTAAGATCAAAAGTGGTACCGGTGTAGTATCATTTGCTAAATTGAAGGACTAATTTTATACTACTACTGCGGGGTTCAGTGACCTAAGAGAGATTTCCATCTCTAACTATTATTATGATCCTATGAACAGTGAACTTCTGATCCCCTGAAAATCAAAATTCTGAATTAAGATGATAGCTGATTCTTATGTATAGCAATATTAAGTGTAACATCAGTTTATTGATTAAATAGCCTTTAAATTTAGCATATTACCACCCTACGTTTCCAGCAAGAAGCCCTCTGATACTAGATTTCTCTGGGAACATGTATTACTGTATAAGGTTGGTTACCTTTTAAATTATCAAAGGAAAGAAATCAGCTGCTTCCTTAAAGTAGAGCCAATGAGCCTTTTTAGAAATAGCCAATTATGAGAAAATTGACTTTCCACCTAATGATAATCTAGACATTTATATCCTCATCTGGAAAGCATTTACAAAACTTGTGAATAAATATCACTGTTGATCATCTCAGTCAAACATATGACAAGAGAAGGACAAGATCAAAGAATTATTCGCTTTGGTTTTAACTTTCCTGGGATTTTTCCTTGTCTTTTCTGTATTTCTATTTAATTCTCTCTTCCCACCCGGATGCATTATGACACACACTTTAATGCAGCACACAAGCCATGAATCATACACACTTGCAATGACCTATCAAAGTAGTATTTAAACATCCCACATAGTAACTGAATGCAACAATCTATATGGAAAAATCAATAAAATATAGATTCCAAAACATTAACGCCAATGTCCCCTTCTTACACTTACGTTTTCAGGAACTGAAGCCATCCTCTACTCTGGTCATTTGTTTAGAAGAAACTGTAATTCTTCCTGCTCCTCCTAATCATCATACTTAATATTTTAGCACATAGAAGTTTAGAAAAGTTCAGAGCTGTTCACACTGTAAAAAATAGTATTTCTGTATTCCTCGTAGTTGCCTCTACAAAAGGAGAGCCCAATTTAGGCTGGGAACATGAGGCTCATAAGATTTTTCTGTTAATCACAGTGCACTCTTTACTAAGGAGTGCACTACTACTAACTTTATCCACTATATCCTTCACAAAACCTTGGCTTCTTTCCAAGACAATCTAAAAGAATTATCACCATAGTACTGTAGAATCTTACTAAATATTAGTCATATTTTGGTGTGTGTTAAAAGCCAATATTACTATTACACTTTCCAAAATACGTCTTGCTTAAGGATGTAATTCACAACATTCAATCAACTGGGAAATCCACAACCAACAACCTAACAAAAATCTAGCATGTGCCGCACATGAACTACATTAGATTTTAGCTTTCATCTACAGAAAAACTACATCAGTTATCCCAAAGCCAGATTTCTACATTTTTCTTTTAACTGTCTTAATCTTTATGTACATTGAGCTTGATTCACCGAGTGGATGCTGTGAGTTTAAACCTTGCTGCACCAGTGAAAGTAGTGCCCTGGGGACACTGTGATCCTCTCCAGGGATCCTGCCCTGGGAGGGTAGCTATAATTTGTGGTTGAAATTTCATGTGAGGTCCACTGGTGAAGTTGCCTTGGGGACACGTTGAATCAATGTTGTTATAATGTGTGGGCATCTGTGTGTTTTTGGGATGCTACACTAGTTACAGGTAGGACACATTAATCAAATAGTAGTATCCCTCATTAGCTTTTCTATTATCTGCCCCACTTTGTGCCAATTTCCTCTTGCTTCCCCAACACCTCCTGCTCTGCTGTTCTTCTGCAAGACATGGGATAGGGATTTGTCAAAGTCAATGAGCACTTTATTACAGGGAGAGTTCTCAGTAATGAACAATTCAGCAATTTAATGAGATTCTGTAGATCTGTCTCCAGCCTGTCCATCAAGTTTCACTTCTATAAAGCACCCTGACACTAATCCTCTGACATACCCAATCTTCACCCTGGGCTGAATATTAGATTCTTCCATGGTATATTGCATTACTACTATAACCTTAGCAAAAACGATGAACTTAACTACACTTGAGGCAATATAGCTGGTCCGATTTGATTTTCCTCTATTGGGTTGCCTATGAGGGAATCATTTATTTACTAAAATAAAGCAAAAAACAGTTTCTTATTGCCTGCTGAATGCTTAAATTGGTAAATATTTATGTGTGTCTTTTAATTCATTCTGGAGAACCAGAAATAAAATATACTTTTTTCTGCCTGCAGCAGAAAACTAGTTTAAAACATTCTACATAACAGCATTAGTAACCTTTAGAGAGACAATTATGATAATACTTAAATGGACAGTGTAGAGTTCGTTGTCACTCAAAAAGAAGCACATTATCACTGTTGTACATAGCAGTATCTGCAGTGTGACCTGCCACACTGACATAGACTATCATATTTGCTACATGGAGTGTCCACCCTACTGCCACAGAGGCCATTGAGAAAATCTTTCCCAGATTTGTCCCACAGGGCAAGGCCAAGGTGACAGCACCAGAGACCTAAGAACTCCCACTTACCAGACTGGAAATGGCAAACATGGGGAGAACACCTGCCATATCACACTGACCAGTGCCAGCATGCTATTTAATGCAGCTTGGCTTTTTGCAGCATCTCTCTTATCTAAGATATCTCAAAGCACTTTGCGAAGCACTTTCATCTTGCAGTGAAGTGATAATGAAAGCAAATGGGCCATACCCCCACAACCTCACTCATCAAAACTGCTTTATTGAGCAAGGGAATGAGGGCTAGGACTCCAGAGTATCCCCTCCTCCTTTATAAAGGAGTACAGCACCAGGGATCTCTCAAAGATGGGTAGGCAGGAGTCCAAGTTTATATTTCAATTTTAATGGAAATAGCAGCTTTGGAAAAGACTGCATATTTTACCCTCAAAATCTGAGAAATAAATCTGTGTGGTAGCAACTAGAATAAAGGATTAAACTTTATCTCCACTCTGCCTTGGTAGTTTGAATATCTTTGTTCTTACATATCACTGCTCATCTGCAGATCTCAAAACACCTTAAAAAGTAAGGTTAAGTATATACCCCCCATTTCACAGATGGGGAAACCAAGGCAAAGAGTGATGAAGTGACTTATCCAACATCACCAGCAGATAAGTAGCTTATTAAGAGAGCCATGAATACTACTCAGGTCTTCTGATTGCTTGTCATGTCCATTAGCCCAAAGGTACCTCCCTTTTTATAAGATAAAAAGTATTCTCTAAAATAGATATATCGAACAAATTTTTCCTACCTTGCCCTGCCTTTCTCCCATACTACATGACAGCAAATAAGAAACAAACAGCAGTGTTCCTGTAATGACTATTACAGATGTTTACTTCCATTACATTCTGGAGCTACACAGATTTACAGTGGGATTGTTTCACAGATTTTTTTTTTTTTTGTAGCAAAACATATTATAGGTATGTGGCTGTCTGTTTCTTTAGCATTAAAAGCTATTAAACCGTATTCAGTATTATGCCACAACACTGTCATCTTTTTCCCCGTTAACGTACTAGGCCACACAAGTCAACTAACAAAAAGTCTTCTTCCAAATTAACTAATTGTATTAGAACAGAGCAGATCCTATATTATTTATTATTATTTATATTATATATTATTATTATTACCAAAATCAAGTTTTCCCCCTATTGTTTCCCTGAGCCTTTAATCATTTTAGTGTCTCCAGCACAACAGTTTTCCCTGGTTTTAAACAGTGTCACACATTACGCTAACTGATTTCCTTACCTGCCAGATTTGCTCTTCGCTAAGGGAAGTGAGTCGGTCGCTCTTCAGGACCTCTCGAAGGAGACAGTATGGGAGAATCAGGACTTCCTCCGGATGACTCTTCAACAGCTCAAAGAGGTGTTTAACTAGGAAATCAACCACTGCCTTCTCCAGCAAAGTGAGGTTAAAGAGGTCAGCGAGCTTATACAGGTCCAAGTAATTAAAGCTATTTAATTCCTGGGTGGGTAAAGCAAAACAAAAAATGTGTCTCAGAAAAAAAGGCAAAAGAGAAATGAGGGGAAATGTGACTTCAGATTGAGAATCATGGTGACACGTGTGAAAAAAGCATGAGCAAATACTGCAGTTACATGCGCAAATTGGGCAACTGTGAAAAATAGAGGGTATTCAGAAATCATTTGTGTTGAAATTGCCTGATTTATGCATGCATCTACAGAAACTGTAAGACATGCACTTGTATGTGGACCAATAAATAAGCCAATGTGTTTCATAGAGTATTACAAGAGCTGGCAGAATTCAACAGATAGGTTTTAAAAATATATATTTCCATTAATTAAAAAGCTTTGTTACAGAACAATTGTTTGTTCATTATTTATTGTTAATTATTTCATCTACCTTGAAAAGAGAACTACAAGCACTTTCATAAACAGGATTTCTAGTTTCACTGAGGACTTCTGTTTTCTATGCTGAAATTATGTTTCAATTTCAGATATCAGTGAATTAAAACAGATTTCCCTTCACCTACTGCACCAACAGTATCCTGATTGGCCGCTTCTCCCTCTAGAAGCAGAAAAATGAACACTGACAAAAGCTGAGCTAAACCAAAGCAAAGTACTTTCTATCCAGATATCAACATATCCCCCAGTTAAAGGCCCACATTTTCAGCCTGGCATATTGCTGCAATTTCTACAATCTGGGCAATTTACATCATTTTAGATCTCATGCTTTTCAAGATCAAGGTCACGTTTTCATCTATGTTAGAAGAGCACCTAGTACTGGGCACTACCACAAACTAAGTAAAATAATCTAGAAAATAAACAACAAAGTGACTAGTCACCTGACTGTTAATATTTGTACCCACAATCAATAGCAGGTACCATTTTGCAGGCACACTTTGCACTCATAAAAAGGGAGGTGAGTCTTTAGAATATGTAGCCAGAAATGCACACATGTCCGACAATTAAAGGTAAACAGCAGTGGAACAAAAATTTTTAAACAACAACTCAACACCACATCTCAATGTATCGTGAGAATCAGAATATGTGGAACAAATCCTTGTGGTAATTAATTTAGATGGAATATATAAGCCAAAAGGTCTATAAAGGTCTAACAGAATCTAGTCACTATCCAACATTAAATAATGTTAAACTGGGTCTGGGGTTTGATGTACAGAGAGCTCAGAACATAGCAAACACACCATTAAAAATCCTTTGAACTTTTCATTAACAATACAGAAAAGAAGGAAAAACAGTTAAAGCATCTGAAATGTAAAATATTAAACGAGGCAGCTTGGTAGAGTTTTTAGAAGGAAAAACCCCTCATTCCACAGTCTCTTAGAGCGCATTAAAAATGGTAATAACTGTCCTTTTGGGGAAAAGAAAAGAAGCCGGCTGAGATGGGCTAAAGCTGTTGTTGTTCCTGTTGTCATTAAGATCCAAAACTGCCCTTCTGAGGAAAAGAAAATAAGTTAGTTGAGATGAACTGGAGCTGCTGTTGCTGTTGTTAAAGACCCATCCCATTTCATCCAAGGTACAGTTTGGAATTCAGCTGGAGTTGATAGAATGATCTAAATGACATCACCAACTCCCTCTGGCCTGAGTTGGTAAGGATATCCCTCAAGATTAAGCCAAAGAAGTCTGGGAACCCAGAAGGTAGTGGGGATGGCAGCCATGACAGTGAAGCTTGGTCCAGTAGCCTCCATCTGTTCTTTCTTTACCTCCAAAATCTCAGTCTTTAAAAAGCTACAAAGGGTATGGTGAGGGGAGTAACCGATCCCCTCATTATTTTGTCCACCAATGTAGGCCCACTATCCAACACATCAATTTTGGTTCATTAACTTCCGGCTCTATATCATCTGTTTTTAACAAACATAATTTCAACATTTTTTGGATTATATCAAGATGGACTTTTGAGTTTAGAGTAATCCTATATCTCTGTCTGGTTTTCTAGCATTATTCCCATCAACATTTGTTATTATAGGTTATTCTGACATGTTATAAACGTACACATTTTTGACAGTTAATCTCTCAATTAGGGAAAATTTGTAAGCACAATCGTCATAACACTCTCTCACTCTCCTTCCCATTCCTATTCTTATTCAGCTGAGCAATACGGGAATCAAAACTATACAGACTGTCTCTGAATAATAATGGTTCAAATGGTCCTGCCCAGTACACAATGTGGAGGAGAATAAGACAAACTCCTGGAATAAACACTTAGGGACAGGGAGAGTGAGCAGAGACTTCACCGTATCCTTCCCAACTCTGAGAAAGGCCACCTACAAAAACCAGTGTGTTGCTGGCTCTTCGTGGGTTTTGGAGAGCGATAGAGTCAGGGAGCTCTACAAGGGTCACTTGTCTCTAAAACATGTGGCTATGCAGACAGAAATCCACATAGGAGTTAATGCTGTCTGTTGTAGCATTAACCCCCCCCCCTCCCCCCCGAAGCATCTATTCCACACACAGAAGGGACTAATCATGTAAGACAGACAATGGTATATATCTCCTCAATAAGCTATGCTGCCATGGGAAAGAGGAGGCTAGAAAGCAACAGAAAGGATCATGCAGACCAGGCAGAGAACCTAGAATCCTGGGATTTGCCCACAGCTCCTTGGGTTAAACAGTGATTCCTTCATTCTCAGTGTGGCCATACACCTCAGCTTCCTAAGCACAGCATAGCAGAAACTCAAGAAGTTATATTATATAGAGCAGGGTCAACAAGAACAAATATATATTATTTGAGATATCAGCGTGACAAAGGACCCTAAATAAAATTCATAGAGTTTTGTCGGCTTTTCTGTTTTTGCTCTTTGTTCCTGTTTCCCCCCACCCCTTATCCCTGATTTTCTCCTACAATTTACTGCTCTGCTCCCTGCTATCAGCCCCCTCATTGTCCCAGTCCTTATGCAAAAATTACAAGAACTCTTGTCAGTTTCACTTTGCTGCTTAGTTAGCACAGGAAGCAGAGCAGAAAAGAGGAAAAGACTAAATTACCTGAATTACACTTGGCTGCTTTGCTGGATGGACTGGCAGAGCCAAATGAAACTGACAAGAGATCTTGTAAATGTCAATTTGCTGCTCTGCTGGCACATAGAGTGGACCAGAAAGAAGATGGGAAAGGGAGAAGAGAATCTCCAAAAGGTTCTGAGTGCTACCCATGGGATAAAGTCTGCTTGGTCAGTGAATTCAATGGTAGAACTGCTACTCCAGGATAACCAAATTCCTTGTGGGGCTCCCATTGCAACATGACCCCCCCCAGCATATCTTCCAGTTTGGGGCTGTGTATTAAATTTTATTTAAGATGCTACATTCTATACAGAATCTCTTCCTTATTTTTTAAAGAATCAGGAGCTGAGGTTTATGCATATTCACAATAAGCACTCAGCGCCTGATCAGGTTTTCTGGTAGATCATAGGATGCCCCACCTCTCTGTAACGAGACAGGTGAGGTGAGGACGAATCCTCCCCCACTACAGTAGACTAGGACAGGAATTCTGCAAGTTGAAACTCCTGGCATTTCTTGTTTCCTACATGAAATGATTTTGCTCACAATCATGGGGAAACAGGGCAAGGGTTGACAATTTTTTGCACTCCTGCTCCCCAAGTCAACTCATATACTCATTAAAAATAGACAATGGCATTATAGAAAATCTTTGGATTTTACAGTAAAAAAATTCTATTAATTAAATATTTGGATTTTTAACGTAATTTAAAAGAAAAAATTAATCTTGACATAAATTTCATTTTGACACATTTATAGGATGTTATTTGATTGCTAATTAATAAACAACTGACAAACACATTTTAGAAACTACAGTAATCACCACAATATCCATATTTGCCAGCATGTTATCACAGTGTGGTATCTCAGGTCTGGCAACTATTCCCTATTCTAGGCATAGGGAAAGGTTGTGCTTTCTCAGATACCAACTGCTGGCAATTGCTGACCTACAGTGAGTACTAGGAGTTCTGTTTCCATTTATTTTTTTTAAAATGGCCTGTATGTATATAAATATCTTGCAAATATTTAATCTTTCTTAGGTCTCTTTAAAATGTGGAGATGAACAGAAAGAAAATTTACATTCCAAAGACAGCAAAGAATCCTGTGGCACCTTATAGACTAACAGACATTTTGGAGCATGAGCTTTCGTGGGTGAACACCCACGAAAGCTCATGCTCCAAAACGTCTGTTAGTCTATAAGGTGCCACAAGACTCTTTGCTGCTTTTACAGATCCAGACTAACATGGCTACCCCTCTGATACCTCCCCAAAAAGGAAGTTTTTTTCCTAAATCCCATCATTGATTCCAAAGACAGTATTGACAAGCCTACACATTCAGAAATCATAAGCCAGTTTCCCAAAATCATGAAATTTAAAAGAAAACAACCCAACGTTTGGGGTTGTTTTTATTTGCTTTCTGGTTTTGAGCATGGAGGGTTAACATTTACAAGCTTTTGGCTGCAATCATAAAGGGTTAGAAAAAATTACTTTTGCTTTTTAAATGAAAGCTGAGATGCTCAAATAATCAGATGACTTCAGGAGCAGGGGCTTAAAGAAAATGCTAAATAGCACAAAAGTTGTGCTAAAATTGAGAGAGTTGGCAACATAACACAGGGCATGTCTACACTGCAATAAAATACTGGCTAACAGGACTAAAAATTGCAGAGTAGACATCTGGGTTTGGGCTGGAGCCCTGATTCTCAGACCTCACAAGGTCTACACTGCTATTTTATTGCCCAACAGCCTGAGCCCCATGAGTCTGATGGGGAATGAAAAGGGGTATGTCTACAAGGCAATTAAATAATGGTGGCTGGCCTGTGCCAGGTGACTCCGGCTCATGGGGCTTAGACTGAGGGAGTATTTAACTGCAGCGTAGATGTCTGGGCTTTGGCTATACTTGAGTTCTGGGATCCTCTTATCTCAGAAGATACTAAAGTCCGAGCTCCAACCCAAATCTGAATGTCTACCATGCAATTAAAAAGCCCCGCAGCCTGTGTCTGAGTCAGCTGGCACAGGCCAGCCACCAGTTTTTAATTGCAGTGTAGACATACCCTGGGTCAATTGGCCCAGGCCAGCCAAAGAAGGCTGGGATTTAGGCCCTGATCCTGTAACCACTTACATATGTGATGAATTTCAAGCATATGAACTATCCAACAGAAAAAAAAAAATAATAATGGAGATATCTTATCTCCTAAAACTGGAAGGGACCTTGAAAGGTCATTGATTCCAGCCCCCTGCCTTCAGTAGTAGGACCAAGTACTGATTTTTGCCCCAGATCCCTACCTGGCCACCTCAAGGAGTAAACTCACAACCCTGGGTTTAGCAGGCCAATGCTCAAACCACTGAGCTACCCCTCCCCATGGTTTCTACTTTCTAGGTTTTCATATGGTCACCTCTTACCCTGGTAGTTGAGTTAAAAGGGAGAGAAGTAAGATTATACAGCCACAACTGGGGAGCCAATGGCAATTTGATACAGGAACTGTCTAGGCTGATGGGGGTTAAGAACCTGGATTCTATGTGAGACACATTTGCTATATGTGCCAACTCTGGGAAATGCATCTCCACAGATGACAGATAGTACTGTAGGCCCTGCTCCACCTCGTCTATGAGACTGGCATCTCCATGCATTGAGGTGAGGGTGCAGCAATGTGTGTCAAACTGAACTTCTAAACAAGGTTGCAAGTGCAAAACTCTGTGTTGACTTTGCTATGGAAAAGGATGTTCTGAGCCACTGGAATACGGTCTTCCCTGGGTGATGGAATGTTAATCATCCAAAGAGAAATTTAAGAGACATGAACTTAAATAAACTGAGTTCTTCTGTAATGGATAACTTCATTTCTGGAGGTCAGCAATAAGGAGAATAAGATCAAAGCCTTGTGACCTCAAGATTAACTTTCTACCAAGGAAAGGAGCCTGATCAAACACCCAATAGAGTCAATGGAAAGTCTCCTATTGATTTCAATGAGTTTTGAAATAAACCCCAGGTGCAGAAGGTGCAGTCTTCTGGACCTTAGATGTCATGAGTAATGCTGGTCAGAATATTATTTATTTGCTGAAAAGAGCAAGGCCTTACACTCAACTTGATGGCATTGCTCTGTCTGAAACATAATTTTTGAATGACAATCAATTCCAAAATTTCAGGGAATGTTGTAGGAATCAATAGGCAGAACTTTATTAATTTTGCTGAAAATAGGAAGAGGAAAATGGGATACACACAGAGTCCCTTGTATCTGGGTTAACAGAATCATAACCTTCAACCAGCTCTGTAACTATCTACTGATCAAAGAACCGGTTTGATGGCAGCTATTAACATCTTCCAGCATAACAATACTCCCATCTCAGCCCATAGTTCCAATACAGTTTAAAATGATGACACCCTGTATGACTTCTTTCCCAAACAAAAACAAAAGAAATAACAATGGTGGGGGCAAGGGAGTTCACATAGAGCTGCTGGCAAGGTGAGTATGGGGGAGGGTTGCAGGGAGTCCCTGAAATAGAGAGGGAGGGTAGCACAGTGGGAATTTGTTTGGGGGCAGGGGGTTTGAGAATGCAATTGAATTTTTGTGGTGAAATTTCCTTTTTGTCCAAAAGGCATTTTTCATGGGAGGAGGGGAAAAAAGTTTCAGTGGAAAATTTTGAACCAGCTGTAGTCAAGAGTCATCATCCCTAGACTGAGCATAAACTGAGGGGCTCAACAACTTGCAGATACTGATCTGAGTATTTTATTAATTTTTAACTGTTGGGGTTCAACAGAATGCTGATTCTTCCTCAGAACAGGTCAGCTTGACCCAGAGGCTGAAATTAATCACCTTCCGGGGGGTTGCTAGTTTAGAAGGCTATCAATATATTTAAAAAGATTGGGCCTCTAAACCAGGGGTTCTCAGACTTTTGTATTGGGGACCCCTTTAACACCGTTATAAATCCTATAACACCATTATAAATGCTGGACGCAAAGTGGGGTTTAGGGGGACACTGACAGCTTGCTAACCCCCATGTAAGAACCTCGTGACCCCGAGGGGTCCCGACCCCCAGTTTGAGAACCCCTGCTCTAAACAGAAATACTCACTTTTGACTCCAGAAGGTCAGATTTGGCTTTTAGCTTTGAACTTCACAACCATGGAAGCTGGTTTATCAGCTTTCTCAAAAGAAAATCATCCAATTGTCATACCAATCATTTGCTCAAATCAAAATTATACCGGTATTGCACATTGCTATCCTGCTGAGGCAAAAGTGTCATGCTGAGATTGTGAGATGTATATTACGGATCAGATAATCCATCTCCCAATCAGTGATAAAGCTTTAACAAACATATGACTATGGCAGAAAATAGAAGCCTCTTCTCAAAGTTTCATTTTTTTGTATCAGAATCTCTGTGTGTGTGTGTGCGCGCGTGTGTACACACACACTCCTATGTATACATACACACAGACAGACACAAATATATATAGTAAAATAGAATCACAATCAACACATCTGCTTCCTCTGAATACATTTCCAAACTAAATTCTTAACTAGATGAAAACCTTCAGATTAACAAATCAATGAAGTGTGCATTCTCTGAAATGGGCTACCCATTCAATTCTGTTGGGATTAGGCATAAGCTAGTTCTGACTGCATTCATCTCCAAAGGGTTTTGTTTGATTTACAATTAAATGACAAGCTACTGTTTTGAAATAGCAATTACATAGGTTTAAAAGACTTATTTCTTAAAATAAATATTATACATTTGTATTACAGAATACTGTCCTCTAGTACTATTCATTAAAATGACATTTTTAATAAAAGGTATTTAACATTTAATTGAAAGCATCAGGTTATGTCTTTTAATGGAGAGCTGAAAAACAAACTAAAAGAGAGCACATGTAGAATTAAAGAAGAGTGGTAGGGAAAGAAAGAGATCCAATGTTTTGCTAATGTGATCTATGTTACTTTGCTAATCCACATTCAGACTAGGAGTATATAGTTCTTATTACTGAGTTACAGTATAAATGGTTGATATATTCCATGCCGAACATGTAGCTCATAAATAAATTAGTCAAAATGTTAGTCAATGTCTACCTCCAAAATGAACTTGTGTATCTGGTCCTATGCATTCAGCTCACTGTACTTTACTGAAGAGGGTGGTTTGTTTGTTTTTTTTTGGTTTTTTTTGGTTTTTGTTTTTTTTCCAAACTGCTCTTTTTAGTAGTGAGTGAATCCATCATTTCATGTTAAGCATCTTACTGGGCTTCTATGTTATTAATATCAACCTTTTGGCTGCCAAAACAATTGAATAATAAGCTCACATTTAAAATCTTAAGTTTACGGGGAATATAAGAAAAATCAATTTTTCAGACAAATATGTTCTAATAGAAAGACAATATTAAATGTTTACAGTAGACTACATGATACTAACAGCATTTTAATAGAGGATATGGAAGAGAGTCAAAAAGGAGAAAGAACATTTAGAAATATTCTATTTCAAGTTATTTCAAATCAATCTTTATTTAATTTATACTTTTAAGAATAATTGTATTGTGCAAGCCACAGAAAAGGATATAAGTAATAGATTGATAAATTAGAGTTAATCATAACCAAGTGCACGTTAGAGTACAATATAGTTCTAGTCCTGTGCTCTGCTTTATGAATAGCAGAAAAATCACAAGGAGAACTAAGGGGAGAGACTGCATTTCTTTATGACCTTATTTGAAAGATAAACTCCTTGGGGAAATACAATTTATTCAGATTATCAAGACCCTGCTGTGCAAATCTACAGTCTGGGAGCACACTACAGAGATCAAAAAATATTTACTTTATTCTGTTGGGTATAAAATCTTTTAATGAATGCATAATTACAGAAAAAGTGTATACAGTTTTAGAAATTCCATTGCTGAGCCAAGCCATTAATATCCAGGGCATCATACCCAGTTGTGACTCCACCTGCTTCCTATTTGGATTACAACACAGTTATAAATCAAGGTATTATGTGACTACCCATATTGGTGCCACAGAAACAGACAGCTTTGTATTATTTCCCCTCTGCAAAATGAGATGATAACCAATGCCTGAAAGCAAAAACATGCCTTCTAAGAGTGTAAGCTCTTAGCGACAGGAGCTCTGTCTTTGTAATTCTCCAAACAGCACCTAGCACAATGGACTCTTGATCCTGATTGGGGCATCTGGGAGCTATGGTAATATAAATGTTACGTACAATAAAATAAAATAAATACAATGTAGATGAATGGTTAAATTTATTTCTGGTATAAATCAAAATAGAAATAACAAATAAACTATTTAAAACAACGAGAATTCTGTAACGAGGCAAAAACACATTAGGTACTGTACTACAGTGAGAAATCTAGTGGATAGTTTATCTTTTTAAAATGAAATAATTACAGAAGAGGAGTCAAATTCTGCCATTCTGCCATCCACACAGTGCATTATTAACCACTAAGGCTCTGATCCCACAAAGACTTACTCAAGTGCTTAACTTTAATGAGACCATTCAAGCTTGAAATCCATGCTAGTACTTATGAAGTTAAACTTATGTATATGCATAAATCTTTACAAGATTAGGGTTTTAGGCCTCATTCTGAAACTCTTGCTCATAGTGAGCATCGGAGTAGTCCACTGATGCATGGAAGTAATATTTGCAGAATCAGAGTCACATTGGGATACTAAGGGATGGGGAGACGGTTCAAATTCAAATCCCCTAGCCCCATATATAACAGCATAGACATAGATATAGATTTTTTTTTCTTAAGTAGACGAATGGTAACTGATCAGTGGCTGAATGTAGACACATTGTAGACTTAAGGGGCACTATCAACTTCATTTTCTTTTAATTGACTAATTTTACAAAATTCAATTTATTAAATTTAGAACATGCTTTCCCTAGCATATCCGAGGTTTTTTAATTCCTATTTTTTAAAAGTGTAAAGTTGATCTGAATCCCTGCTGATGTTCTGAAGGATGTTCTGAGTTAGGCCCAAGATCAGCAACATCAAACAAGCTCAGGCTCACTGATTTCCCTCCTTCTCTATTTTCTCTCACACAGTGTCTGCTGCCTTTTCAGTTTCAGCTTTGTTGCAGCTGTTGCTAGCAAATATTCTCTTTCAGAGCAGGGGGAAAAGAGGGTCTGTGATCTCCACAAGGACAGGTTATGAAAGTGATGTTATCATCTTAGTCCATAAGACTGAAAATGCAACTGACCACCAAAACAGTGAAACTGACTATACACAAAGTGCCACCAAATGTACAACGTAAACCAACTGACCAAAAACAAAAAAAAAAAAAAAAGAAATCTCTCTCAGATACAATAATATGTCGGTGGTTACTTGTAACAACAATAGGTGTGTAAATTTTCAAGATGAAGACCTTTTAAACAATCATGACTACAGAGATATCCTTTCATTTCTGTTGTACACTACATATCCCTATTTTAGAAAAATAATACGAATGCAACATTAAGATGGCACAGTTCAACATTTTAGCACATCACATAATAGAAAAACAAAGTTTGCACAGCATTGTTAAAGTAGCCACAAGACATTTATGCAGTGTTTTCAATTCCTGTTTACATTTCTTTAATTTCAAAGTGAGTTGGGCTGTCCTGGGAATCCCACATGTGGCTGGCACAAAACCTCCTCAGTTCGGAAGTTTCACATAACAGAGGCAATGTTAGCATTACTTTCCACAAGAAAAATCCTGTGGGAACAAAGTGAGTGCTATAGCAGAGGCCAACTCTTCCATTGCCCGCCCCTTCTCACACTCACAGTCCCAGGCTCTGGAAATCCCTAAACCCAAAGAGAGTGTTTCTGGAGATTTAAAGACCTTAAAGATTTTACAAAACTTGGAGAGTCTCCCTCTCCTCTGAGGATACAGCATGTGGGATGATTTGGTCCCTACTCTTTACCCTGGCAAGTATTATTTATGGGCATTAAATACATTTTGTTTTTTTTTAAACTATTTTTTACTCCATTGCCTGGCAGAGCCAATACAGTGATGGGAGAGAGCTGAATTCTATTTTGGTACATTTAGCATCAACAATTTTGTTAGCTGACTGCCATTTACAGCATTTTTATTACTAGTGTCAAAGCCAGAGAGAACAAATTTTGACTTTCAGATCCCAAACTGACTTTACAGGGTTGGCAGTTAGAAAAAAAAACATTTACCACCTATAAAATGAAGAATTTTGATAGAAGCCTCTGAAGAGTCAATAAATATGGAATGCCATAAAACCATATTTTCAGTCACTTTGTAGAATATAACCACAACTGAGGTGCAGAATGTCTGGGGAATTTTGCTCCTCTGTGAGGCACAGTAGGAGTGCCTGTGCCTGACGGACAGGGCAAAGTGAATCTGAGATGGGCATGGGGACTTAATAAGATTAGTTTTAAAATGTGCCACATGCTCTGAAATGATTTTTCAGCCGCTTATGTCTTATTTTGCAGTTTTTCAGTTAACAGCACAGCAAAGGCCCTAGTACTCATTGGCAATTTACATGCAAAAGTTAAAATTTCAGTTGTTTTTGCAGGAACTGTGTCTTAAAAATATGGTTAGAAGTATTTATTTATTTGAATTTTTTTCTCTTCTTGAAAATAAAAAATAACTGAAGACAGTTTCCTTAATTTTTTGAGAGAAGAAAGTACGTTTAAACTGAGATCATGCACAGAAAGTTTCATGTCAAGAGGAAAGATTCATCAGAAATTTATAAGTGTTTATATAATACTATTTGGAGTCTTTACTACTGATTGATAGCACAATCTAATATCAAGGTCTCCTTACACTTCCCATTATAAGGCCTCATTTCAATTGCTCATTTTTTCCCCTAAATTTAAGCACCTAGGCTGAATTTCTCCAGGTTTATATTTTCTTTAATTTCAGCCAAAACAGTTGTGTGTTACTGAGACTGATGCTAGGGAAAAATACATTGTTTTGCCAACGTTAAAAATTTTTGGCAGCCATTTCTTTGAGCTCTACCACCCCCATATTTTGAAGGAAGAATTTAAAATTTAGCAGGTGAGTAGGCCTTTGTGTCAGCACCTCACAAGGCTGGACTGTGGGAGACCTATTGTGAAATAGCGAGTAAGGGTTTGAAGCTAAATAGTGCTGAGTGCCATCAGCTCTTATTGAAGTTCATGAGTCACGAAGAAACTGAGCCCCTATCAGGATTTGGCCCTAAATGAATGAACAATAAAAAAACCAAGGATAATGAGTCACAAAATGCACTCTGTTAATTCATTTGGGTAACTATATATCTATTTAGGAACCTAAGTGGCCCCCACCACTGTGATATCTGAGCACCTCACAGTCATTGGATTTTATCCTCACAACAGAAATTAGGCTAGGCATAACAGGTATACTTTTTAAAAGATTAGAGTTGGTTGAAAATGAGATTTCTTTCCCAAAAATTTGAGTGAAAAATTAGTCCCTTTTGTCACGATTTTGATGAACTATTTCGTTGAAATTTCAAAATTTGGAATATTTCAACCATCTCTAAAACCCTTACCAATGTCTTGATACAGTGGCAGGCTGGGACAGATTATATGTATTTTTAAAGAGGGTGGGACTAATACAACATGACCCTCGTCATTCCTCTGGTCACTTGTTTATATGGTTTAACCCCTTTTCTACAGCCTTCATTTGTTTGTTCGTCTACTGAGTCTATAAATTCTGGTCAGGGGCTGGATAGTCTTATCTGTTTGTATAGCACATTGCCAATGGAACCCTGGTCCTTACCAGGGCCGCTGTGCGCAGCCACAATACACATGGTAAATGATGATGATAATCTAATGTTCAGAGGAGCATGCACCACATATTTATATATAGATACCCCAATCCAGTAATTAAACCTCCACTCAACTCCCTGAACAGATTGCTTCTGCTCCCAGCAGAAATAATTTGTGCAGGTATTGTGGAGGCTGGAGTGCCAGAACAGAAAAAACACATTAATACTGCTTTTGAAGTATGTATTGTGGGCCAAAGCCTCCTAGCCCTTCATACACAGAACTCCTTTCGAAGCCAATAGGAGTTTCGTGAATAACGTGTTTTCAGGACTGAGACTTCATATGTATGTATTTGGAGTAGCTACAACACTTCCTTCACACTGGGCAGAAATGTTTAGATATTATAATGATCGGGATCTTATAAACACATAATTAGATTAGATAGGGTTCCAAGTAACTAAGAGGGAGATTTTCAAGGCATGAATAGTTGTTAGACACCTCACTTCCCCAAGTTACCTGGAAAATCTCCTCCTGAAATACTTTGTCCCATATTTTAGAAATTTAGTGAATAGCTTGTTACCACTGTCTCTCTGCTCCAAAGAACATATACAAATTATACATGTACACACACAATATGTGGAGAGAATTCCATACGTTTTTCCTTCTGCCTGAGACCTACCTACCTCCCCATTCTTTGACGTCAACAGTTCGAATGTCATAACTGTTGTATGTATTGTAACCAAATGCAAAATGTGCCAATTTAGAAATACTCAGGTTATGAGCAGACTTAGTTCTATAAAACAGAGCAGAGGTACACATCTTTCCACATCCAAGGCCACATGTACTCCACAGCAAGTTAGACCTAAATTCTGTGACAAGGGCCATAGGTTCTGCAACACTCTGGTGCAGCAGATGGGAAATTCTACAGCAGCTTTATGCTTCATTCAAATTAATAAGCAAGGTTTTGAATTAATTAGTTTGAAAATGGGGCACAGCCAGGGCTTTTGGCATCTGGGTGGTACAGGAGACAGTTTTGGATTGTGGGATAAACATATTAGCTGTCTATTTCTGCTAAAATAATCTGTAATGAAATAGTTAATATTGATATATAAATTGTCATCTTTAAATCTGACCATTAGAAACCCATTGAGATGAATGGGGACAGTTTACACATTACAAAGCTATTGTTCCACATTGGCTGAAGACTCGGGAAGAGCAGACTGCATAGATTTACATTTTGTTCAGGTTTTCAAGTTTTCTTCACTACCAGGCTGGATAGAATTTATTTTTTTTAAGTAGAAGTTTACATTCTGGAACACAGATCTGATGCAAGAAATGGTGTCCCAAGGGAAATTCTATTGCTATGTAATTGTGGACAGTACATAGCACTGTCTATGTCTATATATACTACATATGATGGATTGTGATAAGACATTGTGACATTTACCATTACTAATGCAGAGCCATGGAAAATGGTCAGCACTGGCCTTTCTAGTTAAGAGTTTTCTCCTCTTCTTCTCTATCATGAAATCAAATGTTTAAATGTAGACCACACATTATTTAGTATATATTTACAATGAAACTTCAAAACGAGACATTTATTTTTGGGGTCTCTATTTCTACGTTTACTTTTGAACATTTTGGCCTTAGCGTCTTGTCATTTTTATTTATAAAAGCACCCCCTTTCCTTTAACCACTTACGGCATTGCACAGTTAAAAAATAACAAACAGCAACAATTAAAGCATCAGAAAATATATTATATAATGCAAAGGCACCAAATACACAAGGGTTTCAAATTTAGAGTCCAGACCATTTTGGTCGAAATCAGAATCCCCAAATCCAAATATCCCCAGATGTTAAGTGTTTAAATCCTGATTGAGTTTTGTGTGGTTTGGGTCCATTTCTTCAAATCAATAAACAGACCACCATTTTCCTATGGTCCTCTCTATTAATTAGATTGTGAAAGCAGCATAAGATGTAGAAGGTTGTTTTTAATGTCTGTCTTATACTGGGTCAAACATTCTGTACTGTCCTCCATTTGTGCAACTGTTTCAAGGATGTAGTTGCCACTTATTTTTCAGTAAATACTCTTGACAAAGATTCCGTTCCTGCTCAACCTTTGAAATCTTCTAATTGAACGTAATAATAATTTTGCTTCAAAAATACAAAAGAATATAAGATGCAAAGCTTAGTCATCTACTTCATAATGGAAAAAATAAGAATTTATCTTTCTGTTTTAACCAGTTTAGTGTAAATAAATGAAACAGGGAACAAATAATAACCATCTGATACTTCAGAGATGAAATTTGACTCCAACTCATTCATTAGCTTCTTCAGACCCACATTCCCTTCAAGTTCCTAGGTTTACAAATGATTTATAGTAACTATTTTGGTAGTTTTGTAGCTTTTCCTTACTAGAAAAGACTGTAAAACCAGAGTCCTTCAATTTTTCAGAAATATCTTTGCTACAATGTTCAATAACAACTGGACCAAATTATTTTTATCAAAAGAAACTTAAATAAAATGTCCCTCTGTTTCCTTACAGGAGGTAAAAAGCTCCATAGATCTAGCACTTGTATTCCTGGTCTCTGATATTACAGCAGTAAGTCTCCTCTTTCAGGTCACGTCTTCCACATAAAAGTGCTAAACTAATGCCGCTTAATGACAAATTAATGTCCATGAATAAAAAATACACCTCTAATAGCGTAGAGTAATTTGCCATTACAATATCATCATTGGACATGCCCCTGGTTTAATACGACGTATTTAATTCATAACTTAATGAGTGATATATAAAAAGAGAGAGATGAACCCTGCAATTACATTTATGTGAGTCTGTCACCTTATTTGTAAAACCTTAGAGTCATTTACATTCAAATTAGAACAAATGAGTGATTTCACAAAGTGCGGTGATAAATGACCATTACTGCACAAGACAGAACTGTATTTCCTCTGAAAACATTAACAGTTTCCTATTATTTGTTAAAAATTACAATGTATATTGCCCAGCATTGTGTGAATAATGACTTTTTTACTGATCAGGTCAGAAGACTAATATGGAACAAAAATAATTTTTCTTTTCATTTTTTTCTGATTTTTGCTTTAATTCATCTACTGGACAGTGATGGACTTACACTGCCACCTGCTGCCGAGAAGTGGGTATTGACAGCACCCACTTGGATATTTTAAAATAAGTTCAGTCATTTACCATCTCAGGAGATTTTTTTTGTCATACAGCCAAATGATTTTTCCTATCAGATCAATGCACCTGGATGTACATTGTGAGATTGGCTGGTAAATGTAGAGATATTACGTAATTATAAGTAACATGATTTGCATGTGTATGTATAATTGCCCCTTTTGGTAAGGAGAATGTAACAGCTAAAGACATGGAGAAAACACGTAATGTGAACAGGGCCGGCTTTAGGCCAATTCCACCAATTCCCCCGAAACGGGCCCCACGCCTAAGAGGGCCCCATGCCCAGTGAGAATCTCTTCGTTGGTTAGAGGCACCTTTTTAATTTTTACTGACCTGGTGGCGCTCCGGGTCTTCGGCGACACTTCGGTGGTGGGTCCTTCACTTCCTCTGGGTCTTCAGCAGCACTTCGGTGGCAGGTTCTTCAGTGCCACCGAAGACCTGGAGCGAGTGAAGGACTCGCCGCCGAAGACTCGGAGCACCGCCTGGTGAGTATAAGCCCCATGTGTGTTTTACTTTTTTTTAAATGTATAGTCATCCCTGCCAGGGCCCCGTCGAAACTGTTGGAATTGGGCCCCGCACTTCCTAAAGCCGGCCCTGACTGTGAAGCCTTAGTGTTGGTCAGATGGTGATAAAAGAAAACAAGAATTGAATGTGATGACTCTAAACATTCAGGGCCTCAATTCAGTCCAGGTTTTCATCCACATAAAGGCCCATGAAGGGTCCCAAAGGCAGAAATCCTCCAAGAGGTGGCTGTGGTTAGAAAGAGGATGTGGCAAGGACAGTCAGGACAGCATTAATTCAGTGCATTTCCTCCTCTCAAGTCAAAGGCACAAACCAAAATTGTTCCTTCTTCCTGATGGAAACCTCTGAGGGAAGGCAGTGACAATAACATTGCCAGCCCTCCCATTTGGGGCACAATTGAAGGCCTGACAATGCAAGGAAGAGTAAACTGAATATCCCTGCACCTCTCAGGTAAATCTCAGTTACATCCTTGTGCATGGGGGTTAATGCTCTTGGAGTAGTTTGTCTACCACCATGAGCACCTCACATAGGTAACTGGCAGTGTGGTAACACATCAAAACAGGACTCTGATCATATGGGTATGTCAGCAGGGCCAGCTTTAGGCACAGCAGGGCCCTATTTGAAGGAGCTGCCGCTGAAGTCCTATCACTGTCTTTGGCAGCAGCTAAATCGCTTCCACAGACGAAGGTCCCTCCACCAAAATGCCGTCAAAGATAGCGGCAACAACTGAGCTGACGACGACAACAGTGCTGGGACTTCGGCGGCAGCTCAATCGGCTGCTGGTGCCTTCGGTGGCATTTCAGCGGAGGAACCTTCCTCCATGGCAGCAATTGAGCTGCTGCCGAAGACAGTGGCGGGACTTTGGCAGCAGCTCCTTCGGGACATTCTTAGGAATTGGCTGAATTGCTCTAAAGCCGGCCCTGGATGTCAGAGTCCCTTTTCTCATTGCTAGCAGTTGAAAAAGGGAAGAGGAAGTGAGGTGAATGGAAGGGGCACAATATCATTAGTCCTCCCTTAGGCCTGGTCTACGGTGGGTGGGGGGGAAGAAATCGATTTCTTGGGGATCAATATATCGCATCTCATCTAGATGTGATATATTGATCCCCGAACGCGCTCCTGTCGACTCTGGAACTCCACCAACGCGAACGGCGGTAGCAGAGTTGACATGGGGAGCCACAGACATCGACCCGGCGTCGTGAGGACGGTAGGTAACTCGATCTAAGATACTTCGACTTCAGCTACGCTATTCATGTAGCTGACGTTGCATATATTAGATCGATCCCCCCTTCACTTGATAGGAGGAAATGCACCGAATAGCGTAGCTGAAGTCGACCTATCTTAGATCAAAATAAAATTACTTACTTTGTGTCCTCGCAGTGCTGGTCGTGGCTCCCCTGTCGACTTTGCTTCTGCCTCTCGCCAAGCTGGAGTACAGCAATCGACGGGAGAGCGATTGGGGATCGATATATCACATCTACACTACACACAATAAATTGATCCCCGATAGATCGATCGCTACCCACCAATCCAGTGGGTAGTGTAGATGTACCCTTAGTCTCCCAGTTTAAGTACTTAGCTGCATAGACAAAGACACAGCAGATCTTACTTCCTAATACTGTCTTTGGGCTCCTTGTTCCTGCCCTAGTAAATGAGTTCTTCTGTTGGTAGCTCTTCCACTCAATAACTGGCAGAACATGATACTCTTTCCAGAATTGCTGGTTCAGCACAGCAGCCACTGGCTGGATAATGGTGAAAACAGGGGAACTTTAAACCGGGTTGTGATGTATTCTAGACATTGAAAAGGGTCACTCATTCCTTCCACTGGAGAAAGCTGGTGTGCTTAGCCTTTATGGTGATGGATCTTTTATACAGCATCACTTTGTAATATACATGTACTTTTTAAAAACTCAGTCATACTAATTACGTCTTGGTTGCTTGGTGACCTTCAGATTTTTCTCCAGGAGTTTAATTTGCTCTATATGAAAAACCCAGAAGCTAAATTCCCGCATGAGTTTGGGCTGCTAGCAATACAGAGGTGATGCTCTCAATCTCTGGTGTAAGAATTAATGTATTTTTTTAGGAGTATATCTAAGTGTAGGTTGGGAGTGTGCTATGGGCACAACTCCAGATGGAGGGGGTGGGATAAGGGAGATTTAATACCTTACCAAACTCTGGCCCTGAATCACAAGATGAACAAAAAAACCAACCTCTTTTTCATACACCAGCAGATTTCATTGTAGCCCTTTGTTATAAACAGATAGCTAAGGGTTAATGTCTCTTTCACCTGTAAAGGGTTAACAAACAGGGAACTAAACACCTGACCAGAGGACCAATCAGGAGACAAGATACTTTCAACCCTGTGTGGAGGGAAGTTTTGGGTGTGGGTCCTTTGTTCTGTGTGTCTGTCTTTTCTCGGGGGTATGAGAGGGACCAGACATTACTACAGGCTTCTCGAAAGTTCTGTTCAAATAGTCAGTAGAAAAGGATTTTAGTTTTTGTTTGTTTTACTCTATTTGCAATTGTGGATCTGGCTGGTTAACTTTTATATGTGTAGTTGCTGGGAATATTTTGATTTGTATTGGTACTGGGGGAAGGTGTCTTTCCTTTGTCTGTAAACTATAGGACCTGTTAATATTTACATCTTGAAGTTACAGAGATAATTCTTTACTTTTTCCTTTCTTTATTAAAGATTTCTTTTAGAGAACCTGAATGATCTTTCCTTGTTTCCCTTGTTTCATCCCAGGAGAGTGGTGTAAAACAGGACTGGTGGGGGAGGAGAGAAGGGGGAGAGAGAGGCTAATTTCTCTCTGTGCCAGGAATACTGCCTCTCTCAGGGAAAGTCTGAGGGGAGGGGGAAGGGGGAATGGTTTATTTCTCCTTGTTTTAAGAATCCAAGGGATTTGGGTTCTTGGGGACCCCAGGGAAGGTTGGGAGGTCAGAGTGCCCCAAAACACTATTTTTGGGTTGGTGGCAGGCTATCAGATCTAAGCTGGTAATTAAGCTTAGAGGTTTCATGCAGTACCCAAATTTTGGACGCTAAGGTTCAGATTTGGGAAAAATACCTTATGACACCCCTTCCATTTGAAAAAAAAAAAAAGAAAATACATATTTAAAAATATGTAAATAAATGTAATAGTTGAGAGTCCGTGGAGGAAATGGACAGGTCACTTGTAAGATGCTCATACTTCTGATGACAAATTTGGTATAAACACCTAGAGAGACCAAGGAGAGAGATAAACATTACATGTTCTTGGCTGGGCTGGTCTAAACTGCGTGGTAACCATCTAACTTATACAAGTTCAGTTACATGAATAACATAACTGAAGTTGATGTAGTTAGTTCCACCTACTGTGGTGGCTACAATGCACTGTGTCGATGGAGAGTGTCTCTTCATCAACTTCCCTTACAACTTCTCGGGGAGGTGAAGTACACAAATCAATGGGAGAGTGCTCTCCCATCTAGTTAGTGGGTCCTCACCATACCTACTAATCGACACTCACTGCATCAATTGCAGCAGTGCTGATCTACCAGTAAGTGCAAACATGCCCTTGGACAATTCCAAGCAAATAAAACCAAAAGTAAGTTTTGGCATCAGGTTTTACCTTCTTAGACAGGAATATATCAAAAATTCCAACAATTAAGGAAGCATGAATGGCAATCAGGGCCACCGCCTGTGACTAGAACTTCTGCCCTTCCTGGATATAAAAAGAGCAGAAAACACTTGTGTGGCAAACTCTTTCCCAAATCTGGACCTTAGAGTACAAAATCTGGGTGCTTTACTGTGAACCTCCCTAAGCTTATACCCAGCTTGGATCTTATTTCGCTGCCACCAGATAGTATTGAGGCTACTATCAGCCTGGGTTCCCCAAATTCCTTGGGGACCCCCTCTCTGGCCTCCCCAACTTTCCTGGGAGGACCCCAAGACCCAGACCCTGGGTCTCCATATCTCAAACGGGAAAACAAGTTCCTCCCCTTGTCTCCTCGTTATCTGCTCCCCGCTTCCCTCCCTGGGTGAGCCTGGGCGATGCAGTACTTAACTCCTTGAAGGCAAAACAAAAGAGGGTAATCACCCTCCCCCTGAGGCGATGCCTTCAAACCTAGTAAAAGCTAACAAAGAGATTTTCCACCCCTCCTTCCTGTAGCCTCACCAGAGAAAAACCAAAAACCTCAACCAGGTTTTAAAAGAACTTTATATAAAGAGAAAGAAAATACAGAAAATATCATCACTGCATTAAGATGTCAATACAGGCTCTTGGCTTATAAGAAAATAGGAATAAACAGTCTGATTTAAAGATAGCCCAATTAAACCAGTCCAGCAATCAACACCCATGTAAATACAAATCAAAGCACATCACAGCCAATTACTTTGGTTCCTTTGTACTCACACTTGATAGTAGAATATTTGAAAGAAGATGGGAGTTAGAAGAAAAGCGTGTTTACTCACAGCGAGGAAAACAAAAAGGCACAGAACAAAGCCAGAAACCTCCAGAGGTTCCCACCCTTACTTTTGGAAAATCCGGTTTCCTGATTGGTCCTCTGGTCAGGTGTTTGGTTCCCTTTGTAAACCCTTTACAGTAAAAGAAAATTAACCCTTACCTTACCTATCTACTTATGACAACTTGGGATCCCTACGTATAAGGACTGTCAATACCTTCTCAGATGAGGAGAATGAATCACATGTGCTAAAACATGCAACAGTCCAAATTACTGTCCAATGTCTAACTTCCCTTCTCTACCAAGGTAATCAAAAGCTAGCAAAAAAGTTCCAGTGCCACCTTTTATTTGCCAGTACTTGGATTGCCATCAGTCAGGCTTTAGCTTAGGTATGGGACGGAGACAGCACTTCTCTCCCAGTACATAGGCAAGATAAATATATCCATACTCATCCTGCTGAACATTTCTGCAGTTGTTTATTTTGGTGATTATTTGGTGATATTCCTGACCTGACACCTAGGCGAATGGTAACACTGTGAAATGACTTCTGTCATGTGCTTCCTCTGAGCCTGAAACAAAGCGCAGATCTACAGAGTTCCACAAAGCTCTCTCCTCTTCCCCATATTATTCAACATCTATATGAAGCCAGTGGGAGAGCTAGTGAGACAGCATAGACTCAAGTGCCACAGTACGGAGAAGTCACCTAGCTATACATCCCCTATGTGTCATTTCTCAGCTTTATCAATGCCTGGTTGAAATCAGCACCTGGCTGATGAGCAGTGGCTAAAGCTGAAGCGAGGCAGAGTGGGTTGATACTGATAAGAAGAGCTGAAGAACTTGCCTTCTCAATAAGCATTCCTCATCATTAAGGACATATGCCCTCACCCTGTTCAAACAGTTTGCACCTTGGAAGTTCTATTGGGCTCCTCACTCCTATTAGAGGCCTAAATAGTCATGGCAGAAAAAAGCACCAACTTCCATCTACATCTGGCCACAAGACTGAACTCCATCTTCTCAGACATAGACCTAGCCACAGTGAGCATTTGTGGCCTCCAGACTTTATTACTGCAGTTTATATCTAAGAATGAAGCCACACACACCTGATGAGATATTAAACAGATGCAAAATGCAGTGACCCATCAGCTTAGCAACAAAGTGAGCACATCACCCAGTACTCTATTCTCTGCAGTGAATTCCCACTGAATACAGAGTCCAGTTTAAAATCTGTGTCCAGATATTCAAAGACCTCTGTAATATTTCCCTTAGCTACTCCAAAGCTACGGCCTCCTATTTCAGCTATTTTCCACTGGGACCACAAAGGCTGAGATTTTTAAAGAAACCTACAAGATTTAGCACCCACATCCCATTGAACTTCCTTGGGAAATCCCAGCAAAAACTGTCAACCAGTTTGGGCTGGGCGACACACAAAGATTTGAGAGTCCAGGAGACAGAAATCTCACAGGATCGGGATCTAGACTATGGAGAGAATGAACTTCACCACCTTCAGGTCTAAATACAAAACTCATCTCTTCAGCTTAGCTTTCCCTCAGTAATTTGCTATCTCACACACACAGCAGCAACAATAAAAACTATAAACTAATCAGAATATTTCTTCTGAAGGCTGGGATGGCTGAGAGAGATTTCTATTGTTATTTCAATTTTCAAATAGAATCACAGAATATCAGGGTTGGAAGGGACCTTGGGAGGTCATCTAGTCCAAACCCTGCTCAGACAGATTTTTACCCTAGTTCCCTAAATAGCCCCCTTTAAGACTGAATTCACAACCCTGGGTTTAGCAGGCCAATGCTCAAACCACTGAGCTATCCATCCCTCCCCCCCATACTTAGGAAGCAATCAGATATTACAATGATGGGGGTTGCAAGTACCGAGATAGATTAGACAAATAGAACTGTGTTCCGGAAAGAAAAGAAAAAGGCACAGGGCGCTGTCAGAGAAAGGTCTGTTGAAAGGGGAGCTGAGGCAGTGCAATATACAACACTGATGAGTAGAGGAGTTTTTAAATTAAGAGCTGGGTGAAAGCCTATAGATGTGGAGGAGCACGTGGTTCAGATAGACACATCCCTTAGGGGAGTATTTACTAAAGAGGAGACTCTATATCCCAGCAAAGAGGAGAGGACAGAAGTTGATAAAGTTCAGGCAGAGACTGAAGAGAAACAGTCTAGCAAAAAAAGAGCCCCATTCAGTTACATCACACAAAAGGCAGGCAATTAAATATTGACAAATTTTATAAGTGCTTATATACAAATGCTATAAGTCTAAATACTAAGATGGGTGAACTTGAGTGTCTGATATTAAATAAGGATATTGATATAATAAGCATCACAGAAACTTCATGGAATTATGATAATCAATGGGACACCATAATACCAGGTACTAAACATATAGCAATGACAGAGTAAGTCATGCTGGTAGGGGAGTGGGACTATCTGTGAAAGAAAGCACTGAGTCAAATATAATTAAAATCTTAAATGAACTAAACTGTACCACAGAATCTCTCAGAATCTCTCTTCTATGCTTGAATCATAAGAGAATACCAGTAGGAATTTACTACCAACCATGCAACCAGCATGGTGAGGGTGATTGTAAAATGCTCAGAGAGATTTGAGAGGCTACAAAAACAGAACATCCAATAATAAGAGAGAGTTCAACTATCCCCATATTCACTGGGAACCTGTCACCTCAGTACAGGATGCAGATACAACAACTCACAAGGGAAAAAGCAATTGTTAATTTAGTCCTAAGTGGAACATAGGAACTGATCCAACAGGTGAATATTGCTGAATTACTGAGTAATAGCAACCATAATCCAATTAAATTTAACATCCTTGTAGGGAGAAATACCAAAGAAATGCACCACAGTGGCATTTAACTTCAAAAAGAGGAACTACATAAAAATGAAGAAGTTAGCTAAATTGAAATTAAAAGGAACAGTCACTTCACTAGAGTGAAATGCCTGCTTGCTGCATTGAAACAATTAAAAAACTCCACAATAGCGGCAAAAACTAAATGTATACCCCCCCAAAAAAGTAAGAGGACCTCCCCCGCTCCCCCGCCCCCCCCCAAAAAGAGCCACCACAGCAAAACAACAGAGTAAAAGATGCGGTAAGGGGCAAAAGGCCATTCTTTAAACACTGGAAGTCAAATTCTCCTGAGGAAATTAGAAAAGAGCATAAATTATGGCGAGTCAAATGTAAAAGTATAAAATAATCAGGAGAAAAAAGAATTTGAGGAGCAAATAGCAAAAAGGTGCAAAAACTAACAAAATATTTGAGTACATAAGAACCAGGAAGCCTGCCACACAATCATTGGGGCCACTAAAAGAGAAAGGTGCTAAAGGAGCACTCAAGGAAGAAAGGGCCATTGCATAGGAGCTAAATCAATTCTTTGCATTGGGCTTCAGTGCAGGGGATGTGAGGGAGAGTCCCACACCTGAGAGCCATTTTTTTAGCTGACAAACCTGAGGAACTCTCCCAGATTGAGGTTTCAGTAGAGGAGGTTTTGGAACAAACTGATAAATTAAACAGTAAAGAGTCACCAGGATCAGACGGTATTCACCCAAAAGTTCTGATGGAACTCAAATGGGAAATTGCTCAACTACTAAACTGTAGTATGTAACATATTGCTTAAATCAGCCTCTGTATCAGATGACTGAAAGATAGCTAATGTAAGGCAGATTTTTTTTTTAAAAGGCTGCAGAAGTGATCCTGGCAATTACAGGCCAGTGAGCCTAACTTCAGTACCAGGCAAATTCATTGAAACTATAGTAAAGAACAGATTTATGAGATATGTAGATGAACAAAATATATTGGGGAAGAGTCAACATGGCTTTTATAAACTGAAATCATGCCTCACTAATCTATTAGGATTCTTTGAGGGTGTCAAAAGACTGGGACTGTTCAGTTTAGAAAGAGATGACTAAGGGGCGATATGATAGAGGTCTACAAAATCATGAATGGTGTCAAGAAAGTGAGTAGGGAAGTGTTATTTACCTCTTAACATAAACACAAGAACCAGAGATCACCAAATGAAATTAAGAGGCAGCAGGTTTAAGACTAACATAAGGAAGTACTTCTTCACACCACACATAGTCAACCTGTGGAACTCACTGGCAGGAGATGTTATGAAAGCCAAAAATATAACTGGGTTTAAAAGAATTAGATAAGCTCATGGAAGACAGGTCCATCACTGACTATTAGCCAGTATGGTCCGAGACACAACCTAAACCTCTGACTGCCAGAAACTGGGACTGGATGACAGGGGATGGATCACTAGATTAGCTGCTCTGTTCTGTTCATTCCCTCTGAAACATCTGGCACTGACCACAGTCAGAAGACAGGATTCTGGGCCAGATGGACAATTGGTCAGACCCAGTATAGCCATTCTTATGTTCTTATCTATGCAAAAGTCAAGAGAACATGGAATTCTGGCCTTAAAACAAGGAACTTCCTTCATTTTTGACTGAATACTTTTGTTCCCATATTAGGTAAAAATATAAACTTTATCATTTAAAACTATGTTCCCTTTAGACTTCCAAACTTAATTCATACTTCTTTCACAATCAGTTGTTGATCTTAAATTAATAAAGATTTTTCTAGATAAAAACATGGAATCCACATTAGGAGTAAAAGAGGATTTGGTGGTAATATGTGAAACAAAGAAATAGAAAAAGTGCATTCAGTGAACCAGAAAGATCATACAGCTTGATTCCACAGTGTTATCAGAAATTTCTAAGATATGGCCATTACATAATTTTGAAGAACTGTCCCAGGGTCTTAAGTTTATTCTGTTTCATATAACATTATCTTTAATCAGAAATTCGTATTAGTGATTTCATGCTCTTGACTTGTGTTTGTGATTCAAGCAATTGGTTATAGAAATCTTTGTGAGATTTATCAACAGTTTCAATAACTTGTTCTAAATTAGTCATTCTAAGAAAAATGGCATCTACACTGGAGTCAAATGAATCTAATATATCTCGCAGAAAACTAATTGCAGTCAACTTGGGGCCAAATTCTCCTCTCACTCACACTGGTCTTACATTGGTTTATTTCCACTGAGTGTTATGGAATTTTTTCTGATTTGTATTAGATTAAGTGAAAAGAGAATCAGAATAATGTTTTTCTTTGTGTCTCCAAAGAATATTTGCTTCCATTTGGAGAAAACTATGGCCCAGTCTAATTCCCACTGAAATCAACAGGAAGACTCCTACTGACATCTATGGGAGTTCAACTGGGCTCATATTCAGGTGGAAGGAATGGAGTCAGACAGTTAATCTTGAATGCCCATGTTGGCAAAAATATAAGAATATCTAGGGAGAAACAAGGAAAGCTATTATTAAAAACACACTCAAGAAGGTTGTGCTACACCCAACCCAAAAATTACAGAAAATCCTAATAAGCAAAACCTCTGCATCAGCATCACACAGCAATAATAAACTAGATACGTTCCATATAATGTACTTCCTCAGGCTATGCTGAGCTAAAGCTCAATATCTCAACAATTCAAAACAAAAAGAAAGAAAGAAATCCAATGTCATGGTAAACCGAGAAAAGTGCAGCACCCACGGATCCAACGGCAATATTAGAAAAAGACAAGTGTGGGAAGGGATTATTCCACTCCCCATCCCTTACCATTTGCATCATAGTGAGTGGAGTCACACCTGGAGAGACTTACTGGGTCCTACCTGTAGCAGTTTTTAAAGTGGCCTGGTTAAATAAGGCTCAAGTTTTTAAAGATATTTAGGTGTTTCATAGATTCTTAGGTCAGAAGGGACCAATATGATCATCCAGTCTGACCTCCTGCACAAAGCAGGCCACAGAACCCTACCCATCCACTTTTATAACAACCCCTAACCCATGACTGAGTTATTGAAGTCCTCAAAATTGTGGTTTGAAGACCTCAAGCTGCAGAGAATCCACCAGCTAATGGTTAGAAACCTTCGTCTAATTTCAAGTCTAAACTTCCTAATATCCAGTTTGTACCCATTTGTCCTTGTGCCTACATTAGTACTAAGCTTAAATAATTCCTCTCCCTCCCTAACGTTAATCCCCCTGAATATTTATATAGAGCAAGCATATCCCCCCGGAGCCTTCTTTTGGCCAGGCTAAACAAGCCAAGCTCTTTGAGTCTCCTTTCATAAGGCAGGTTTTCCATTCCTCGGATCATCCTAGTAGCCCGTCTCTGAACCTGTTCCAGTTTGAATTCATCCTTCTTAAACATGGGACACCAGAACTGCACACAATATTCCAGGTGGGGTCTCACCAGCGCCTTATATAACGGTACTAACACCTCCTTATCCTTGCTGGAAATACCTCGCCTGATGCATCCTAAAACCGCATTTGCTTTTTTAACGGCCATATTCGCATTGGCGGCTCATAGACATCCTGCTATCAACCAATACCCCAAGGTCCTTCTCCTCCTCTGTCGCTTCCAACTGATGCGTCCCCAATGTATATCTAAAATTCTTATTATTAATCCCTAAGTGCATGACCTTGCACTTTTCACTATTATATTTCATCCTATTACTATTACTCCAGTTTACAAGGTGGTCCAGATCTTCCTGTATAGTATCCCGGTCCTTCTCCGTGTTAGCAATACCCCCCAGCTTCGTGTCATCCGCAAACTTTATTAGCACATTCCCGCTCTTTGTGCCAAGGTCAGTAATAAAAAGGTTAAATAAGATCGGTTCCCAAAACCGATCCTTGAGGGACTCCACTAGTAACCTCCTTCCAGCCTGACAGTTCACCCTTCAGTACGACCCGCTGGAGTCTCCCCTTTAACCAGTTCCTTATCCACCTTACAACTTTCATATTCATCCCCATCTTTTCCAATTTAACTAACAGTTCCCCATGCGGAACCGTGTCAAACGCCTTACTGAAATCGAGGTAAATTAGATCTACCGCATTTCCTTTGTCTAAGTAATCCGTCACCTTCTCAAAGAAGGAGATCAGGTTGGTTTGGCACGATCTACCTTTGTAAATCCATGTTGCAATTCGTCCCAATTACCATTGACCTCAATGTCCTTAACTACTTTCTCTTTAAAAATTTTTTTCCAAGACCTTACATACTACAGACGTCAAGCTAACAGGCCTATAGTTACCCCGGATCACTTTTTTTCCCTTTTCTTGAAGATAGGAACTACGTTAGGCAATTCTCCAGTCGTACGGTACAACCCCAGACGTTTACCGATTGATTAAAATTCTCGCTAACGGGCTCGCAATTTCATATGCGCCCAGTTCCTTTAATATCCTTGGATGGAGATTGTCCGGGCCCTCCGATTTTGTCCCATTAAGCTGTTCAAGTTTGGCCTCTAGGGGACCTCAGATGCGGTAATATCCACTGCCTCCATATCCTTGATTCCCGTTTTATCATCCTTCCATCATCCCTAAACTCCTCACTAGTCTTTATTAAGACTGAGGCAAAGTAACTTATTTAGACTATTGCCAGCCCTAAGGTTTATCCTTACCCTCCATCCATCGCTCATGTATAGGGCAGCCACTTCTTCTTTCCTTTGTTTTCTCTATTTATGTGCTGTGAACCTTTACTATTGTTTTAATTCCTTGCAAGGTCCAGTTTGAAATCTATGGCCTTTTAGCCTTCTCTCACTTTATCCCTACATGTTCTGACCTCACTAAGGTAGCTTCCCTTGCTAATCCCGCTTATCTTCCACTCCCTGTAAGCTTCTCTGCTTATTTTCCTAATCCCCTCTTTGAGCATGCTGCTCACCACCTTGGCCTACAACTCCTGACGTTCTGACCTCACTAAGGTAGCTTCCCTTGCTAATCCCGCCTTTCTTCCACTCCCTGTAAGCTTTCTGCTTTTTCCTAATCCCCTCTCTGAGATGCTTGCTCATCCAGCTTGGCCTACAACTCCTGCCCATGGTTTTTTCCCCTGTTCTTGGATATGTTGCTATACATTGCAAAGCCTAACTGATTCAGGAGCCTAAATCTCATTTTCAAAAGAAATTTAGGCATGTAGGAGCCTGAATCCCATTGACTATCAATGAGCTTTTGGCTCCTAAGTGCCTAAATCACCTTTGAAAATCAGACTTAGGCTCCTAAATCAGTTAGGGATTGCAATGCTGACTGTAGCAACTCCTAAAAATCTGGGCCTTTTTCTTAATTTTTTTGGTGGTAGTATAAAGGTCTATGTATTTTTTAAATTAATCAGTGTCATGTGGACTTTAAATAGGCATCTGAGAGCTTTAATTTGGACATTGGGAATTCTCTCTACATTGTTATAAAATGTATTTTGTCAATGTATAGAAAGAGGTTTTAATATTAGATGTGACACTTGCATATAGCTTTATATGAATGGACACTATCCTGCAAAGGAATTAATGCTGGTGAATTCTGATGCTGACTGAGTGGTATAGATCTTCCTGTACAGATTTCTTGGCAGAACCTGAATTTAGTAAATAAACATAATAAACCAAGGGCCAAATACTGAGTTAGTGTGAACTGGTGTAGCTACATTGATTTCCATGCAGCTGTGCTGATTTACACCAGCTGAGCCTGACCCAAATTATTGAATAGAAATATATCAGCACTGTTAGAGGAAAGAATTTTTTTCTAACCCTTTAGAAACTTTGAGCCTGGGTCATGAAAATCATGATTTTACACAAAACAGGTGTAAGTGAGGGTAACTCCAACTACTCTTGATTAAGATAGGTGCAACTAACTGCTTGATCCTACTCCCACTCTAGTCAGAGGAAAGTCTCCCTTTGACTTCAGTGGGATCTGGATTAGGCCCTAAGTGAGAGAATAACTTGCCTGTTGGTTCCAGTCCAGCAGTCCTTGCTCAGTGGGATTTTTGCAATATCAGGTTCATCATTATTATTATTCATTTGACAGGCTGCTTGCATGGACATCTTCAGATTGTTTTTTTTGGGTGAGCACATATTTTTTTGGGTGAGTAATATAGCACCAAACCCTTTGTGTTATACCTCAAGGACCTAATCCAAAGCCCACTGAAACCAATGAGAGTCTTTCCATTGATTGCAATGGACAATGAATTGGGTGTATGCGAGAAATATTAAGATGGTGCAGCAGGAAAAGCAACTAAGTAGAGGGACTAAGGTAAAGTAGATTGTGGGCCCCATGACAAACCACTCCGGCCCCTTTCTTTACACTGTCTGATTAACTGCCTTTCCTGTTACATGCCCCTTTCATTCTCTAAGAATAATGTACAGTCATTCTGTACACTCACTGAATGCCAGACTACTTTACCATTTACATTGGTTTCCTGATTGACTTACACTTGCTAGACAAATTAACACCACCATGTATTATAAGCCATTGACACTGTCTCAAAGTGTCTGATTGTGGATAAAATATAAAAACACTACAAAGAAAGGGGGGAAAAAATCAAGTGAAATTGCTGCTTTTAATAATGTATGCCATTGCTACACTGATGATTTAAACCTGCTGCTCTTGCTACCATCAAAATCTGTTCCATTTAGCCAATCCAGATAAACAAACATTTATTTTGTTGCCTCAAAATATTGGTACCATTATTAATATTAGAGGAGTGCATGGGGCCAGTCAGTAATGAGGCTGCATTGTACAAAGAGTGATAGTCCCTATCCCAAAGGACTTACAATCTATATCTAGTATCAGAGGGGTAGCTGTGTTAGTCTGGATCTGTAAAAGCAGCAGAGAATCCTGTGGCACCTTATAGACTAACAGAAGTTTTCGAGCGTGAGCTTTCGTGGGTGAATACCCACTGCGTCTGACGAAGTGGGTATTCACCCATGAAAGCTCACGCTCCAAAACTTCTGTTAGTCTATAAGGTGCCACAGGATTCTCTGCTGCTTTTATGAATCTATATCTAGATATCTATGGCACTTATATGAGGTAGGAAAGTGCTATTATCCCCATTTTACAGAGGAGAATTGAGACACAGAGAGAGTAAATGACTTGCACTAGGTCACATAGGAAGTCTGTGGCAGAGCAGGGACTTGAACCCATGTCTCCCAAGACCTAGGCTAGCACCCTAACCACTGAACCATCCTTTCTCTCTAAAGTTAAATAGACAAGACAGACAAAGGATGGATGCAGAGACAGAGTAATGCCTAGCCCAAACTCACCGAAGATCTGTGGTACAGAAAGGATTCAGGTCTCTTGACTTCCAGTCCAGAACCCTACTAGACCATGCTGACCACAAACTGAACTAGTATTATCCTAGTTCTGTAACATTTCCCATATGTAACTCAAAATTATGGGATTTAACCTTGGAAATAAGGTCTGCAGTCAAAGGGAAATGGTCAGTTAATTAGGTATAGGAGCCTTACCTGGATAAGATAGTGAGAACATAAACTAAGGAGCTCCAACAGCTGCAGGTGACTACCAGCTGCTAGCACATCCTGGATTACTCCTGGCTCCAACAGAATCTAAATGTAAAAAGAAAAAATGAATAATCTGTTGTAAAGAACTAGCCTAAGAATGGGGAAAATATGGAAAGAAAGGAAGCTAACTTTTAGGACTTTCTAACCTTTAGACTTTGAAGGCTATAGGACTTCTCATGTGAATAAAATTTAGTATATGTCTAAGTATTTGAAGGTTTTGGGCTGTAGTTTAAAAAATTCAGTGAGAATATTCAGGGGGATATTTAGTCAGTGAAACAGATTTCTTAAATTGTTCTTAAAGAGGCTTTTGACTAACGCACTTACTATGACTCTCTACTGTGAAAGGCATATTATACATTGAATACACAATTTTATTTTATTTTTGCAAAGCCACACGAACATCTTAAAACAAATGCCCACCAAAATCCTCAGGCCAGCCTTTCTCAGAGCGGTGTGATCATTGTGAACAGAGGTAAGTTACATTAAGGGAGCAGAAAGCTGTTTGCCAACTACACACAAAAATGCTAAGGCGGTTCTGCCAATTAAAATTCTTAGCCTTTCCTGAACCCAGGACTAAGCTGGTTGCTCAGTCAGGTGCTGCTTTCCAGATGCGACTGCCATTGCCACATGTGCAACAGTGGTTTCAAGAGGGAACTCCATTTTATGTCTTCCACCAGGCCTATTAGGAGAGTCTGGTGGAAGCGTCATCCAGATGCTGCACCTCTCCCTGATACTGATCATTCCAGCAGTGCATGAAGAAGAAGAGAAGGAAAAGGGTCACGGCCAAGGTGCAGCTGCTGCACTCGGTGAAAGTCCTCCAGCCACTCTCCTCATCACTGCCTGCCTGTAGAGTATGAACAGCCTGTAGGAGACAACCTGGAGATGTCGCTCCCCCATCCACCATTGCCATCACCTCCCCACTCTTCTACCAGACTCTTCACACCAGAAAGGCCATCAGCAGTCAGGGCATACACACCCACCTCAAGAATCAAAGGGGACCCATTCCCCAACGACAAACCAGCCCATCTTTAGAGGGATTCACCCAACCAACTAGTCAGAGGTTTCAGGAAACCCACCTGACAGCCCTGCTGCTGCTGCAATGTGGAACAACTTCCAGACAGACAAGCCATCTAGAGGATTCTTCATGTGGTGCTAGCAGGGGTGGCTCCAGGCACCAGCGCAGCAAGCACATGCCCAGGACAGCAAGCCGTGGAGGGCGGCCTGCCAGTTGCTGTGAGGGTGGCAGATCACCCACAGAAATGCCGCCGAATCAGTGTGACCCGCGGGCTACCCGCAGGCGTGCCGTGCAAGGCTGCTTGACTGCTATGCTTCCGGGGGCAAAAAACATAGAGCCGCTCCTGGGTGCTAGTGAGGGGGAAAATATGGTGGAAAGAGGGGAGTGGAGATAAAAGGATAATGGCTGTGCACTGGCATGATTGACAGGGCTCTTGGGGGTGGATGTAGGGAGAAGAGAGTGAAATTAGTGAATGGAAGTTAGTGAATACTTTACTTAGGGAATATCAAGTGTAATCACCAGCTGCTCTGGAAATCTTTTGAGGGAGCCCTTTATTAAAATTTTGGCAGTGTATTGATGAGAATTGGTGCCTTCCTAGTGTATTCAGGGAAATTTTAGGCAGCATATTTCATTTCTGTTTGTTTGTAATTGAAAAATTACAGGAAAAAATCACATCCAGCTAAAATATAACTGTTCTAAGCTTTATTGAATTCAGCTGCAGAAAACTACATACAATACAATTTATTTTTGAAAAAAACTTTGTCCTTACAGAAGTACTACAGAAGACTCCACTATCAAGTGCTATAATAAACTATGTGCTACGGATTGCAATATACCCAATCAGTATGTGCAATATACTTTGTGCCTCCTTGCATAAGGCTGTTCATTGTAAGTTTTACTTCTGACATTTCTTATTAATATGGCTGAGGAAAAACAGTGGTTAATTTGGATCTAAAGAAAGCTAACTGTGGTTACAATGTTATTTTTCTAAATTATAGAATTGCACATAAACTTAGTTTAACCACAGCTATGGCTGAATAAAACCAATAGAATGAACAGGTTATAATCCATAATTAAACATACCAGTCAATACTATTTATTTAGAGGTTTTTTTATACCTACACATGGAAACCCATTCCATTCTCTGTATATCCCTTCCAATATTTAAAACATAATAATCAATAAGTACACAATGAACTATTACACGCCATTACCCACCTTCATACAATTGTAATTCAACCCCAACACATTACCATAATAAACAAATCCACCACCATTCCATCCCCTCCTCAGATACCTGTCAAAATAAAATAAAAAACAGGAACACTTTGCAAGGTAAGCAGAATATTACAAATCAGCAAACCCAGAACTCATATACAATTCATTTTCAAAGCACTTTAAACACATTATCAAATTCTTAGTATTGTCTCCATTTTATGAATAGGGAAATGGAAGCACAGAGTCAAAGTGCAACTAAGGGAGTGTCAGAAAAGGGAAAAGAAACCAAGGACCTGATTATCCTGTCCATTGTTCACATGAAACTCCTGCTGATTTCACTGAGCAGTTGGCTGGATGCAACTGACAGAATCATATGGCCTCAACTGAGACCTCACACTCTTGTGGTCAAATCATTAGACCATGTCTCCCTCAGGAGACCAGAAATTTTTAGTATTTGTACATAAGTGTTATTGGGGAATCTCATTTTTTCCAGGAATCACATTACAAATTACCAAAACTAATATTAATCCAAGAAGAATGGTGCACGGGTCCTCAAATAATCAACAGTAGATAATAGATAACACATTCCTTGAATGTTTGTATTCCATTTAAGAAAAATGAGGAGGACCAAGTACTCCTTGTTCTTTTTGCTAATACAGATTAACATGGCTACCACTCTGAAACCTTTTATTTTGTTTGGCATTCTTCCTTGTAACCTGGAACCTAGAATTGACAGATTGTTCCCTTTGCAATTTTGGCTTTGCACCACAAGGGGCCACTCTCTTACTGCTGTGCAGGAAGCTAAAGCCTTCAGCTATTTTTTTCCTTCAATCCACCCTGCTAACTTTCCCTGTAGTTCTGTCTTTGGGCCTCCCATTGAAATGCAGCGAGAAGCAAAAAAGCAGGAGGGGAGACACTGGAGGCAGTCACCAGAAGAAAGTACAAGTCTTCAGCACTAACATTAATTGCACTTTCTTTCAGCCATTGTATGCTGTAAAAACTGGAGGTAAGGGGCTTAGGACCTTGGTGTAAACAAGAATCTTTACACCACTCCGACAGAGTAACTGATCCTTCAAGTGGGTGTAAATTACATATATTCTCACTTTAAGGAGCCTTTGCCCCATTAGAATGGGAATGTCGTGTAAAGTGGTCTTACTGTAAGGAAGACTAAGGCCCAATCTGTTCCAGGCTTTTAGTTGATGCTAATTAGGTTTCCACTCATGATGGTGTGTGGCACAAGAAAAAGTTGGAGAGGGCTTTAGTGATAGGAATCTGTCAGTTGTTAGGTATATTAAAAATGTATGTACGACAGCACTTGTCAAATTTGTTCAAATGAGAACTCAGGGTCAGACTGCCATACAAATCATTTCCATTCTTTAGGGTCTAAGGCAGTGTTTCCCAAAGTGTGGTATGTGTATCCCTGGTGGTACGTGAAAGGGTTTCAAGGGGTATGCGGCCTGTTCACCCCGGCTGGCAAGGGGCTGGCAGTGGGGCTGAGTGGGCCAGCAGACAGAATCTCAGAGCCACAGTGGGCTGAGCGCCTCAGGCCACTGCCAGTCTGAGGTTCCGTCCACTGGCCCCTGCCAGCCGGGTCCCAGCCACTGGCCCCGCTCAGCCTGCTACCGGCCAGGGGTCCCATTCACCCAGGCAGGCAGTGGGCTGAGTGGGGCCGGCGGCCAGGACCCCAGACCCATGGCGGGCTGAGCAGCTCAGCCTGCTACCGGCCCAGGGTTCCGTCCGCCAGTCTCGCTCAGCCCACTGCTGGTCGGGGGTCCCGTTCACCCAGGCCGGCAGTGGGCTGATCAGGGCCAGCGGCCGGGACCCCAGACCCGCGGCGGGCTGAGCAGCTCATCCTGCTACCGGCCCAGGGTTCCGTCCGCCAGTCTCGTTCAGCCCACTGCTGGTCGGGGGTCCCGTTCACCCAGGCTGGCAGTGGGCTATCAGGGCCGGCGGCCGGGACCCCAGACCCATGGCGGGCTGAGCAGCTCATCCTGCTACCGGCCCAGGGTTCCGTCTGCCGGTCTTGCTCAGCCCACTGCTCGTCAGGGGTCCCGTTCACCCAGGTCGCCAGTGGGCTGAGCCGGGCCAGCAGCCGGGACCTCGGGTGGCAAGGGGCTGGCAGCAGGCTGAGTGGGGCTCGCGGACAGAACCCTAGACCGGTGGCAGGCTGAGCCGCTCAGCCCACTGCCGGCCCGGGATTCCATCCACCGGCTCCTGCCAGCCAGAGTCCCTGCCACCAGTCCTGCTCAGCCCACTGCCAGACGGTGGTCCCGTTTGCCCAGGCCAGCAGCAGACTGAGCCGGGCCAGTGGCCTGGACCCCAGCTGGTGGCAGCATGCTAGTAAAAATCAGCTGGCATGCCAACACAAACCACGCGTGCAGCGTTACCGCGGCTCAGGCAATACATGTGCCTTTGTAGAATGAGCAGTCATACTGATGGATAAAAAATAAAAGTGAACAACTACTCCTGGCAAGTACATACCAGGCATGTATTAATATAAAAAATTCTTTTTTTGTTTTTGTTAAATCCATTTACAATGGATTGCTGGCTAAAAACAGGAAGTTTGAAATGTACAAAAGAAAATTATGAAGGAAATACAAATGTTAGTGATAATTATGCTGAAAAATGCAGTGATATGGCTACATCAGACAATTGTGATGACAAAATTAGTGAACCGTGTGAAACATCTGAAAGTTTATTGAACATATCAGATGCAAAGAAAATGTAAAAAGCCCACAAATATTTTGAAGAATATCTTAAACTGGGATTTTCATGGACTGGCGATGAGGTGGAGCCAGTTTCACTATGTGTGATTTGTTACTTTAATTTGTGAGAGTCCTGTATGAAACCATCCAACCTAAAATACTATTTCGATAGCTGTCATAAATAGATAGCTAAGGGTTAATGGTTCTTTTACCTGTAAAGGGTTAAAAAAGGGAACCAAACACCTGACCAGAGGACCAATCAGGAAACTGGATTTTTCAAAGTCAGGGAGGGAATTTTTGGGGTCCGAGTCTTTTGTCTGTCTCTCAGCTATGAGAAGGTTCTTTCTATCTTCTAATCTTTCTAGTTTTCCAAATTGTAAGTACAGGTAGAAAAACAATAACTGCTTTTACGTTGTTTTGTTGTATTTACAGTTGTGGTAGCTTGCATGGAGATGTTCAAAATTGACAATTTTTGCAGCAGACCTTTTATCATATTTTTCTTATAACAAAGCCCCTGGTATGTCACTTGACAGAGATTAATCTTAGTCTTGTTTCTGTTCTTTTATATAAAGTTTCTTTTTAAAACTTGGTTGAGTTGTTTTCTCATCTGGGTAGGTAAGAACGAAGGGGAGGGAGATTCTCCTTTGTGTGAGATCTACGGAGGGTAGCTTCTGCAGCAAGCAGGAATGGTGGGAGGGGAAGAGAAGATAGAAATCATTTCTGTTTCCTTGTATTTGGGGTTTGTCTCTTTGTGGAATAGAGGAGACATGCTTCTTGGTATTGTGATGTAAAGAGATTGCATCAGTACTCTCAGGTTAGCCCAGAGAGGAAAGTCTGGGTGGGAGAGAGAGGGGGAAGGGAAGTGGGTTATTTCCCTTTGTTGTGAGACTCAGAGTCTCTGAGTCTTGGGGTCTCTCCAGGGAAGGTTTTGGGGAGACCAGAGGGAGCCAAAACCCTGGAATTTTTGGATGGTGGCAGCGAGATCAAAGCTAAGTTGGTAATTAAGCTTAGAAGGGTTCATGCTAGGCACCCAGATTTCTGGACGCTAAGGTCCAGATTTGGGAGTCAGGCTTATGATAATAGCAAACAAAGAATACGAGGGACAACCTATAGAATTCTTCAAAAATAGGTGCAAAGATCTCCAAAGTTCCAGAAAACAATTCATAATGTGACAGGAGGTGTAAACATGAAAGCTTTGGAAGCTTCATATAGTATGGCGTACTTAATTGCAAAGTCCGGAGCTGCTGAAGTGATTGGCGAGACATTAGTAAAACCCGCAGCCAAACTAATGGTGCAAGTCGGGGGAGGGATAGCTCAGTGGTTTGAGCATTGGCCTGCTAAACCCAGGGTTGTGAATTCAATCCTTGAGGGGGCCATTTAGGGATTTGGGGATTGGTCCTGCTTTAAGCAGGGGATTGGACTAGATGATCTCCTGAGGTACCTTCCAACCCTAATAATCTATGATAAGTGATGACTGGAGACAAGGCTAGCAAAGCTATAGATCGTGTTCCCCTCTCAAATAACACTGTTCATCATAGAATCACAGATATGGCCAAAAATGTAAAGCAGCAATTATTGTCAAGAGTACAAAAGAGTTACTACTATGCACAGCAAGGAGATGAATCCACTGATGTCATGAATTTAGCTCATCTTTTGTGTATGTCAGATAAGAGCTGAATAATGAAGGCCACAATGAGATTTTGTTCTGCCAACCTCTGCCAACACATACAACTGGAGAAGCTATTTTTAAAGTTATTGATGACTTTATCAAAAACAACGACTTGGATTGGAGTTGTTGTGTTGGAATAAGCACGGATGGCGCCAGAGCCATGATTGGTTTGAAGAAAGGAGTTGTTGCACGTATTCAAGTTGTTGTGCCAGAACCAAAATCGACTCATTGTTGCATTCACAGGGAAGCACTCGCCACCCAGAACATGCAGGCAGATCTAAAGCAAGTACTGTATGAAGCTGTGAAAATAATCAATTTAGGAAGGCCGTCCTCTGAACGTCTGGCTTCTTTCTCAGCTTTATGATGAGATGGGCAGTGATTGCACACAACTCCTATTTCACACTGAAGTGCATTGGCTTTCACATGGAAAAAGTTCTGAATCGCCTGTTTGCTCTGCGAGAAGAACTGCAAGTTTTTTTTAGATGAAACCTTAACCTGCAAGACAGTATGCATGACTGAAAATGGCTATACAAACTAGCATATATTGCTGATATCTTTGCTCATTTAAACCACCTCAATCTCTCCTTGCAAAGGAAACTTATATCCATATTCCATGTTCAAGACAAGGTGAGCACCATGGTCGTAAAATTGAAACTGTGGCATAAATGTCTTAGTCGTCGTGAACTGGATTCCTGTTCATTTCTTCATGACTTAGTAATAAACTTGACCAATGAACTTGACAGTGATGTGTTGCAAACCATGAAGCAGCATTTGGAAAGCTTGCAGAAAGATCTTCGTAAGTATTTCCCTGAACCAGACGGCACCTTTGAATGAATAAGGAACCCATTTATCATCAACGTTCAAACATTTCCAAATAACCTCTCTGCTTCAGAAGAACAGCAGCTCTTGGAGCTGGCTTCAGATAACTTCCTGAATACAAAATTAGAGCAAAATACACTGACGTCATTTTGTTGGTGGGGGGTTAGCTCTGAATATCCAGCTCTATCGGACAAAGCAGTCAAGTGTCTTCTGCCTTCTCCCACCTCGTATTTGTGTGAGATCAGATTGACTATGCTGGTTGGCATCAAAACAAAAAAAAACAAAATTGTCTTATTGATGTGGAGCCCCATCTTCGTCTTAAGATCACAAACATCAAGCCAGATATCCCTGCCATAGTGTCTGGTCAAAAGCAGTTTCATCCCTCACACTGAATAGTTTGGTTTGTACTGAAAATTTTTCCATACTGAAATAGTAAATATTAAAACTAGTGCTTTCTTCACTAACCTAACCAATCCAGCATATTTTATTTTCAGAATGATACGAATTCCTCATACACACACATATATATATACACACACACACTGTTCTGCCAGACCGCAGATTCACTTCTGTTATTTTAATTATTTCTAGTACTATTTCTATGTTACTTATTTCTATTAAAAGTTTTGTTTCAAATGTATGTAATATAATTTTGTATTTATTTCTAAATAAACATTTAATCCAGAATGAAACAAATTAGGAGTGTGTTATAAAAATGTGGCTACCACCCTCCCACCTCCCCCAAAATTATCTTCATCAGAGAAGGGGTATGCCGGTAAGACAAATGTCTCAAAAGGGGTACGCAAGTGTTGTAAGTTTGGGAAACACTGGTCTAAGAGATGTAGAACTTGCAATGTTTATTGTTCAACCCTGGTTTAAACTGAACGAGTCCTGTCATCTGTGCTGATGTCACATTATTTATTGCATGCCAGCCATGTGCTTGATGCTGTAAAAGGCTCAAAATAAAGAGAACCAGTGCCCCAAATAGATTACAATCTTGTGGACAAAGATTCCAGTACTGCACGCTAAACAAATTGTTCTGGATTCTTATTTTATACTCATTTAGATATATGATACAATATTAAATGACCTATGCTGGATGTGACATTAGCAGCAGACTGGATGCGGGGGGTGTCTCACAACAGAAAGGAGGACAATCTACAAAGAAGATGTGACATGATGAGTGTGATATAATATCCCATTGAAATATGACAGGGCCAGTAAGAGTTAATTAACTCACAGACTGACCTGACCGATGGCCAAACTTTAAAGACTGGTTAGGAAGATATGTAAATGAATAGAGCTTTGAAATACATGTCAGCACTGTTAGAGATAGAAGGGTAGATGTTTGCTCAGGTCTTGTGATATAGGCAAACAAGTCCTGTCTATTGTTATAGCTTTGATTCAAAGATCAAAAAAGAAGTATTAGTATTTAGGAAGACACTTGAGGGAAATAGTATTATTGTCAATATGTCTCTTTGAAAGTTGTGGTGACCAGTATCTAAACTGTTTAATTGATAAATTACTCTGTACTAATTGCCAGGATGTTTGGGAGAAGGAGAGTTAAGCCTACTGTTTTCTCAGGCCAAAAAGCTGCTGGCAATGTATAAGAACCCTGGGACACGATCCTTCTTCTCAGATCTGCTTTGGGTTTCAAGGGGGGGTAAATCTTAAACCATAAGGATTGAGATCCCCAGTCACTGACTGGAGTCACCCTGAATATGGACATTGGACTGTAACCCAAGGACTATATCTAAAAGGACTTTTGCCAACTATAAGCTCATCTCTGTTATGTATCTGAACCTCAAGAATTGAATTCAAGTCCGTATGTATATTGATCTTTTAACCAACATTCTTTTTTTTTTTTTTTAATAAATTTTAGTTTAGTCAATAAGAATTGACTATAAGCATGTATTTTATGCTGGCTTGGTAAATCTAAGTATTGAAATATCCACCAGCTTTTGGGGTTTGTCTGCCCCGTTTTGTTTGCAGTTCACCCTAATTGAGTGACCTCAGCTGGCTCCCACAGGCAGCACCGTCACAGAAGAGGAAAAATGCCTTAAGATAAATTTAAGAGTGTGCTGCAAAGCCCTCCTTATCCTTTTCACTTGGGTCAGGCAGCACCTCATGCCAAAGTTTCAGACCTATTTAAAAAATTTAATAGATCACTTTTAAGGGTCTTCTGGAGACTGTTTTCCTGGCAACCTGAGGTGCTATTAAACCTGAAATAACATTAGCAATTTATGTCCAGCTGATTCTTTGGCGGTAAATGCTTATAATACACCTACCACATTACACATACATGTGTGTGCAGCGGTTCTAGTTCTCCTCTCACATTGCTGTAAACTACAAATAATTCTACTGAAGTCAATGGAGTTACACTAGTGCAAAACCAGTAATCTTTGATTGAATTCACACCCACAAAACTAATTAAAATTTTAGGCTGAAAACTAAAAAGTGAACTATTAAAGAAAATCTAGAATTATGAGGCATAATTAAACATAGCAGGGCAGAACCTCAGCTGATGTAAATTTGCAGAATTTCCATTGACTAATTTACACTAGTTGAGGATCTGGCCTTATGTGCATCACCAGAAGAAGGTATTTGTGTTCTTTTGTTTGCAGTGTTATTGTAGCCGTGTTGATCACAGGATAGTAGAGAGATAAGGTGGGTGAAGTAATATCTTTTTATTGGACCAACTTCTGTTGGTAAAAAGGACAAAGCTCAGAGCAACACAGAGCTTGAAAGCTTGTCTCTTTTACCAACAGAAGTTGGCCAATAAACAAATTATCTTGCTCACCTTCTGTTTCTTAGGTGTCACTTCTACAGCTAGCTCTAAACTCAGGGTTCTTTTTTAAGGTCTAAGACTTAACTCAATCATCACACTTGTGATATTATTTTATTAACTTAAGCATGTAGGGAAAATGGTGAGTTCAAATTATTATGAGAGTCCCAGGTACTCTATATGAAAGGTCCAATACTATGGAATCCTGGAATAGTCAAAGACTTTTGTGTTGATTTTATATAGGTTACATGTATCTTTAAGGGCTGGCCAGCTATTCCTGGCTAAATGGGTCTGAGACAGAATGCTTCCTGCAGGCATTAAAGTCAATGGGGGTAATTAATGCAAATTCATGCAGTACTGAAACAATGCAGGTAACAAATATTTTGAAGCTTCATTCCCCTGGGGAAACAGCATCCAAACTGGTTCGACCTGGTTCAAATAATGAATAAGGACTTGAAACTGTATAAAGTGATAGCTCAGACTTGGGAGATGGTCACTTGCACTTGATCCAAGAACTCAAAGGAGTCTGACCAGAGACAGAAAAGGAACAAAAAAACCCTTTAAACTAGAGTCTAGATAGGGAAGACGGGTGACCATTAGTAAGCTAGGCATGAATGTAAGCTGTTTATTGTTTTTAAGATATGGTTTCTTTGAAATGCTTGTGTTCTGAATAAATAGTACTCTGCTTTATGAGTGCTTGCTGGTTGCTGATTTACCCTGTCATTGTCCCTGAGAGAACAGAACTGTGGGTGTTGACTAAAGTCATATTTTCTGAGGTGATCACAGTGAATTGCAGGAATCTGAAACCTAGTCCCTGCTCTGGATGGAGGGGATCTGTGGATCCTGCTCTCAAAGAGATCATGGCTAAAGGTCTGAGATCAAGCGGGGTGCCCTTGTGGAGGCCATCAGAGGACTCTGGAAATGAGAGCAGTGGCGTAGCCAGGTGGAACGAACAGGGGGAGTTAAGCTGGGAATTGTGCCACTCAGTAGTACATTGGGACCAAATTCTGAGACATTTTATTCTCTCAGCAAGCAGCAACTTCCCCCCCCCCCCATCCCTCCACCTACAGACTCAAAGAGCTATGTCTCATAGTTGAAAATACTCACTGACAGAATATTTGTTGGATTATTTTTTACCATGATTATTTTTGAGAATGGATTTTGTCATTATGCTCTCTGGGCTTTGTCTCCTAGGATGCGGTCCAAGCAACCAATCTCAATCTCCTTCTCCCTTACATCTTATGGAAAGGGAGAGCTTGTAGCCAGTTTCAGCAGCTTATCTTCCCAGCTCCCAGGCCTCAAGTGCTTCACTGTTCTCCAGATAGATACAATTTGCCAGGTTATGTCTCCAGATCCCCTTGCTCCTCAGTTACAAGCTGGCCTCCAGCCCTCACTCCCCAACAGCCTCCACCACTGCCTAGCTACCTGGGGCACAGCAAGGAGCATGTGTTATAATCCAAATGACTTTGCTTTGTCGGGAAATATGTAGAGTAAGGAACAGCAGTGGGGTGGCCCAGGCATAGTAGGGAGACAGAAAACAAAATGTTGGACACTTGTCTGCAGCAGAATGCTGAATCCTGTAGCATCTTGGGAAAATACTAAATTACACAGTCACAGAATTGAAGCGTTCACAAGGCCCTGGTTAAAGTAAGCACAGCAGTCACACCTCTCAGAGCTATTGTTTTGGGCTGTCAGTAGATGTTGGAAGATGACACTGCATTGGTTTACAGTCAGTTCTTGGTTTTGAGGTTTACTCTGCAACTATGTGGGCTAGAAACATTTTATTTTAAATGAAAGCTGAGTTTCTGGAGCACAGTTCTGCCACCAGGGCTGAATTCTATGACAAATTCCATAACCATGGATACATGAGACTCTGATAATCATTGTTTGTATTAAAGTAGTACCCAGAGGCACCATGAAGAATCAGAGCCCAATAGCACTGGGCACTATGCAAACAAATTAAAAGATAGTCCCTGTCCCAACAAGCTTGAAAACCTAGTTTTCCTTTAGTAAGTGGTGAAAATAGTAACTGGGGCTCAACCAAGGTAGTTTAAGTTTGCTTACACAGTTCTCCATATCCCGAGCTGAACACAATCAAATAGATAAGAAAGGAGACAAGAAAAATAAAACAAGTGCTTCTTTTGCAGTGAGGTGCTAGGCAGGCGATGACTGTTAACCTCAAGCTAAAGTGGCGGCTCCTGCCTTAGGCAGGCAGAATCATTTGTCAGGTTAGAGGGCTGGTGAGGTAAAGGTGAGTTCCAACTTCATCTTCTCTCCTATTGTCATAAGCGAACAGAGACAGATGACCAAAGTCAGGGCCATCTGTGATACTTTTTTAAACCCCACAGAACACCCCAGCCTCAGATTTGATTAGAAAGAAACAACAGGAAAGGACAGAAAAAGCAAACCAAGCCAACAGACTTGGACTAGACTGGTTTACCCCAAGCTTTATACACTACCTGGCCATGGAACACTACCCAGGCTGTTATGTCTTGCACATGTCTAATATAGAGCTGACAGACATGAATCATGGTACCAAGTCCACATCAGAGAATGTTTATGTAGAGTGAAAGTTCTTTGGATCAGGAATCATCTTTTTGTTCTGTGTTTGTACAGCACCTCCCACAATGGGGCCCTGGTCCATGATTGGGGCTCTTCAGCGCTACCACAATAATAAAATAATAATGAGAGAAGAGGATGCACTCTCCAGACCAGACACAGATGGAAAAAAAGCTATGCCACTCACCACTGATAGTCAAAAAGAAGCTAGGACTCTAACCAGACTCCCAATTTACAAGCTTTGGTAACAAGTGGTAGACACAGATCCTCAACTTTGGGAAGGGGGTGGGGAAGGAAGTCTGATATAACCTCAGCCAAATGTTTTAGTGACTTTTTATCTACCCATTATAGTCACCTCAGTCTTCTCTGGATTGACTGTCAACCAATACACTCCCATCCATGTTCCAAGATCATGGAAACACTAAAATAGATTGTCCAGTCTGGGAAGTGCAAGAATGATACACAAAGCTGAGTGAAACTACAATATTGAAAGCATTTCAGCTCTGTCTCCTTACTAACTCTCCCAATGGTCTCTCATACACAATGAGTAAGAGGGGTGATAGCACAGAACTCTGCAGGGGTTACTCTCTGGGATCTCCCTGAGAAAAAGGAACAAAGACATCTGAGGACAGTTCCATCTACTCCTGCCAGAGACTAAAAGCAATTTAATAAACACCTCGTGATCCCTGGTATCAAAGGCAGCTGATAGAACTAGTTAATAGCTACATGGATCTTGCCAAGAAAACATCACCAACGAGTTCTTTCTCAGCGATGTGCCCAGGTCAAGACCCAAATTAACAAAGATCAGGAAAGTCAGAGGTATCAAGATACTCTCAGAGTTGCCACCTCCACAACATTTTCAATAATTTTAACTGAAAATCAATGATTAAATACTGGTTGATAGCTGGATAGACTGTCAACATCAAGGGGTGGCTTTTGGGGCAGCGGTCAAACACATGCTGCTGTAATTGCAATCATTAACGGTACTACTTGCACTGAGTGCCACTTGTTTGTTATTTGGTAGGATTCCCACTACTCTGCAGACTCTGCTAGAATAAATTAAGCTGGAGCACCTAACTACAAGGGAGCAAGTTGAAAACTGAGCTTCAGGATAACGTTTTATCAAACAGTTGTTTTGTGTGTGATATTTCTGTAATGAAAGGATTTTCCAACCACAAGATGGCACTCCCACTGAAATATGACTCTGTTTTCCTGGTTTGCTGAAGTGCTGTCAGAGACCGGCCACAGAGCCACATACACAACTTGTGTAACCGAAAAAGCTTAAAGCCACATCATAGGTGAATGCCCTTACTTTCAGTAGAGTTTTAAGAGAACACTGACTGCAACCCAAAAACGTGAAAGAGACCGACAACTCATTTTACAAGAGCTCATTTCAGAAATAGAATTTGTCAGGAAGTACAATAAAGCTGTAAACAAAACACCTAATAAGAGAGACTGATTTTAATCTTAATTTTCAAATGGTAGGATTCCTTCCGTTTTCCTGCTTAATGGCTAAAAAGAACTTTGAATTTCTCTTATTGCAATATTGGTTGAATAAGATAAAAACTTACAGAGACAGCTAACGTAATATATTCATTCAGGTGAGTGTTTCGAAGACAAATAGTTTTTTGTGGCAAGAAGTACGCTAACCAAAAATAATTTTAAAATGATTTTTTCCATTATTTATAAAGTAGATACAGGTTCCCATTTGGCTTTCAGAAATGGAAAAGAGTTATAATATAAATGCTGATTTAAAAAAAATGTACATATTGGGTCTGAATTTCAGAAATTCTGAACACTCAACTCCAGTAATAGGGACTTTAGATATCTAGAACTTCTGAAAAGTCCAGCCCATTGCTTTCTAAAACATCCTTTATACACACACATTGTAAGGCTGTTCTAATCCCAGGCAGGCTGGAAAGCAAATCTCAGCTAGAGTCTTGACCCATGAATCAAAGTCTCAACATTAAGAAAGACACAGATACAAAATGGTATAGGAGGTCCCTGTGATTAGCATGGTCTCACTCATTCTTCTCAATGTCAAATGCTTTGTTGGTTTAGAAAAATTTTAAAATCCAAAGAGACTGCTGAATTTTTTGGTAATGCAGCAGCATCTTTACAACATTGGGAAAGAGAAAAAACCCACATTGGTTGTAAAAGTCCAGAACAATCTGTTAAGCTTTACCTAACAGCTATATCTACACTCTGAGCTAGGGATTCCCAGCTTGCGTAAACATACTCAGGCTAGTTCTCATCTGAGCTAGCATGCTAAAAATAGTAGTGTAGCACGAGCAGCAGCAGAGGCAGCACAAGCTAGTCACCATGAATACGGTACCACGAGATTCAGGTGTGTTTGTATTCAGGGTAACTAACCCACGCTGCTACTGCCACTGCCCATGCTACACTACTTACATGCCAGCTCAGATGAGAGCTAGCATGAGTATGTCTACAAGAGCTAAGAATCACATCCCTTAGACGAAGCCTAAGCATTAGAACACAGAACTTAGTCGGGAGAGCTTGGTACTAATCCTCACTATACCACTGATTTGTTGTGTGACCTGTGTTTCAGTTTCTGCACTGTTGCTGCAGTAAAATAAGAATAATGGTTAACCAATTCTATAATATGCTTTAAGTTACTCAGATGTAAGGGGCTATTTCGGTCCAAAGTATTATTATTGATTATCATATATTAAAAATGTGTGAGATAATGTACTCTCTGGGGATAAAAACCCCAATTCAGCAAAGCACTTTAGCTTTTGTTTGAATCAGTGGGACTCAAGCCCCTGGTTGTGGGGTTTGCTGCATTACAGCCAAAATTATTTACAGGAATGCAGAGTTTCTTTCAGTCTACATACTCTTCTTTATTGACAAGATCCCTTGATTTCCCTCTGATGATTTTCAAAAGGCGATTTCATATAGTCAGACTGCATGTAGAAAGAATCCATGGGAAGGGTGTGGCCTGTGGATCTTTTATAGCAATGCCTATGTTGCACTCTGTGCATAGCACTATGCTTGTACTAGAAGAGTCTGTCAAATTGACAAACTCTGTAAAGATGATGACTGTATGAAGTTGCATTTTTATGTTCATATACAAGTTATACAGAAAATATTTGCTTTTCTATACTATTTTATCTTTGAATCTGTGGTTTTTCTACTAAGTAAACCTTTTGTTTATTTTTACCCAGAGCTGGTCTCTGGTTTGCAAATTCTGTGGAGCGTTTATATCAAAGTAAGCCGGTATCTGGGGATCTGGTTTCATGCCTTTGGTGATGATGAACCAGAGGGAGTTCAGGGAAGTCAGAATGTGTTAAGAACTCAGGGTGAATAGATTTGGGGAGACTTGGGACTAAAGGGCTGTTGGTGTCACCCTGCAATGAATAACGAGGCTGGTGGAAGCCAGGCTGAGACTTTGTGCTTGTGTGCAGGTAACTGGTGTCAGGGCTCTGTACCAAAGACATAAAGCATAAAGGCATCCAAAGTTATAGGGTAGATGCTGATGGTACCCCTTACTGGTCTAGGGGGTCCCCAGAATGTCACATTGTTCTTTCTATATTAGTTTCTGGTTTTATTGTCATACAATCCTTTAACTCTTTTTTTTTTTTGTGAAAGATTATCCACTTGACCATCCCAATGATTGTAATGAGAAGTTACTGGGGGGTTGGTATGCAGAGTAATATTTTCCATTACAAAAAATACTCAAATAACTTCCCCAGTCCTTACCATCAACTTAGCAACAAGACTCCCAACATTTTGAATCACCTCATAAGCACTGTGGTTTCACACTTTACATGAGAATTTCCTAATTCAAGGGTTGCAATCAACACAGGGAAATTCTACATTAAACGTGGTCTGACAGAAAAGAGAAACTGATCACCGAACTTAAATTAATGGTAGCTTATGTACCTGGGGTCTTCACTTCACCACATTCATAATTTGCAAGTAGAATAAAAACCAGACCAGTAATAGATAAATATAGACAGAGACAGGCCCTCACAGCTAGCACTTTGAAAGGGCCAGTTTCACAAATCTGAAAACAATTATGAGCCAAATCAGCTGTGAGGAAGAATTTAATCAGAAAAATGTGAATAATAACTGGGAATTGTTTAGAAGCACTTTTATAGATACCCCCCCAAAATGCCAAAATTGAGGAATGCCATGTTTGTTTTAAAAAACAACCTGGTTTAGAGGGGTACTGAAGGCAGCTATAAAAAAATACATAAAACAAATGGAAGTGAAAGTTGATCATAAATCAGAATTCAGGAATTCTAGAAAATTGATAAAAAGGAAACAAGGGGACACAAGGAGAAAGCTATGCTCAGCAAAGGGACACAAAGAGAAATCTATACCCAGAAGAGTTAAGGACAACAAGAAGTTTTTAAAGTACATTAGGAACAAAAATTTTAAAAGGGGTAAATGAGATGACCTGGGTAATTATAGGCCTGTTGGTCTGACATTGATCCTGCGCGAGATAATGGAATGGGTGATTAATATAGAATAAAAGATGGGTAATTAATGTCAATCAACATGAGCTTAAGAAAAACAGACCCTGTCAAACTAACTTGATATCTGTTTGGTTGATAACAGGTACCAGTGTTGACGTAATACACTATGGCCTAGTCTATACTACCAGTTTATATTGAATTTAGCAGCGTTAAACCGAATTAACCCTGCACCCGTCCACACAATGAAGCCCTTTATATCGATATAAAAGACTCTTAATGATAGCTGTACTCCTCCCCAACGAGGGGAGTAGCGCTGAAATCGGTACTGCCATTTCGGATTAGGGTTAGTGTGGCCGCAATTCGACGGTATTGGCCTCCGGGCGCTATCACCATTGTGACCGCTCTGGACAGCAATCTGAACTCCGATGCACTGGCCAGGTAGACAGGAAAAGCCCCGCGAACTTTTGAATTGCATTTCCTGTTTGCACAGCGTGGAGCACCAATCTGCACAGGTGACCATGCAGTCCCAGAATCAAAAAAGAGCTCCAGCATGGACTGTATGGGAGATACTGAAGCTGATCTCTGTATGGGGAGATGAATCTGTTCTATCAGAACTCCATTCCAAAAGACGAAATGCCAAAGCATTTGAAAAAAATCTCCAAGGCTAAGTGCAGTGCTACAGAGCAGTATCCCTGCTTTGCAAAGTTAGCAGAGATGGTTAACCAGTCCTAT
>NC_133771.1:76665995-76750971 GCF_003597395.2 Chelonoidis abingdonii | reverse complement strand
ACTTGTCTCTTCACACTTGAGATTCCCTTGTTATACATCCCAGCATTGGCATTAGCTCTTCTTTGGCCACGCATACACATTGGGAGCTCCTGTTTAGATGATTACAACTCCAAATCATTTTCAGAGTCACTGCTTCCCAGATAGGTCGCCCCATCCTGTAACTATAGTCTAGATCCTTTGTTCCTAGATGAATACATATACATTAGCAGCGTATATTTGTGTCCACTTGACCAGCAGCAATCTAAGATTGCTCTGTATTAGTCACCTGTCCTTTCATTATTGTGTCCACTGCGACTTATCAGGTTGTTGATTAAAATGTTAATAGCATTAGGCCAAGAAAGATCCCTGAGACCCCATAGTTCCCCATTTACTACTACATTTTGAAGCCTATCAGTTAGCCAGCTTTTTAACATTTAATGTGTGCATATAATTTATATTGTTCTAGGTTTTTGACCAAAATGTCACGGCAGCGCATGTAAAATGCCTTGTAGACATCTAAGGTATGTCTGTACTACGGTTATTTTCCAATTTTACAGAAACCGGTATTTGGAACAGATTGTTATAAGACGAGTGCACGCGCCACACTAAGTATATAATTCAGCGGTGTGGTCCATGTACTGAGGCTAGTGTCCATTTCCAGGTGTTGCACTGTGGGTAGCTATCATAGTTCCCGCAGTCTCCCCCGCATTGGAATTTGGGTGAGATCACATGCATGACTGGGGCAAAACAGTCATGCTCTTGGGTGGTTTGGGGCCCTGAGGGTATTGTGCTGGGTTTGGGCCCGCGGGTGTACTGCCTGGAAATGTGGTTTTGTTGGTCCCTGGGGTATTTACGAATGGGTCCCCTTGGTGGTTAGGGCTGGTTTGAGCCAATCCACCAGTTCCCGGTCGTTGTTTTAAAAGAGCAGACGGGACAATCGATGTTGATGTGCCCTTTTGTCCCGTGGGATGATCGTTGCCGGGCCCAGGGCAGGGATTAGCGTGCCCTCAATTTGTTAGGCACGACTATGCAGGATCTGCATGCAGAGCCCCTTTCTCCTGTTTTCCTGTCACCTATGCCGCGCCTACGTGTGGTTATGCTTGCCTGACTTGGTGGCTCTGAATGCTGTCGGGTTTTAGAGTTCCTGGGGTTAGGGTCCTTAGAATGCAGGGTTGGGGCCCCAGTGAGGGGATGAGGTGGGCCCCTGGACATGTGGTTATTTAGGGGGAGGGTCCGCAGGATAGGGGCCCTTGGAAATGCGGGTTTTGAGGAGCTGTGGGGTTTTGGGGGTGTGCTGGATATGACACCTAGCGGGTGGTTGTTTCCCCGTTCGCCTGCCTAGAGGGTTTAGGGTTCGCAGAGACTGGTTCCCCTTAGGAAATGGGATTTTTGGCGCCTATTGCCTTTGACCATCTCCGTTGGACTTTAGGCAGAGCCCTGGGATTAGTGTTTTTTGGGGTCCAAGGGGTTTTGATCGGCCCCCTGGATTGGGGCAATTGTTTGGGGCCCTCGCCGAGGTCCAGCTTATGTAATTCTGCTGTTGTCATTGGGCATGGAAATGGGGGTTTTTTTTTTTTTGTTCTGGGCCCTGTGGGTTAGGGACTCTGGAATGCGGCTTTTGTGCGTGCGTGCCGCAGGGGTTTTAGGGGGGCCCTGGATGACCATGGCGGGTTTTTGGCCCCTTGGGTTTAGGAACCCGAGGGAATTGCGTTTTGCTGGTTGCGCAGGTTAGGGCCTGGGATATGTGGATGGGCCCCTATGTGTCTATGGGACCTCTGTAAATGGCTTTAGGCCTGGGGTTTAGGGGTGTGAGGGTTGGGCCCCCCAGGGCTTACGTGCCCTGGAATGGGTTTTGGGCCCTGGGTGTAGGGGCCCTGAAGGGGTTTTGGGGCGCCCCGAAGGCTTCGGGGCCACTGGTATGGGGATTAGGGCCCCAGGTGTTAGGGCCCTGGGAAATGGGATTTGGGGCCTGGGATTAGGACCTGGATTGGGTGTTTTGGAGCCCCAGGGATAGGGGCCCCTGAGTAATTTCTATGGGATTTGGGCCCTGGTGTTGGTTTGGAGGGGTTTTTCGGGCCTGGGTTAGGGGGCCTGGAAATGCGGTTTTGAGGCCCAGGGTTAGGTGGTTCCTGGAATTGCCGTTTGGGGCCTCTGGGGTTGGGGCTTCTGAATGGGGGGCTTCTGGTGTTCGGGCTCCTGGTATTTGGTTTTGAGCCCCGGTGAGGGCCCTGGGACATGGGGTTTAGGGCCCTGGGTTAGGGCCTGGAAATTGGGGTTTGGGGGCCTGGTGTTAGGGTCCTGGCATTGGGTTCTGGGCCTGTGGGGTTGGGGCCTGAATTGGGTTTTGGGGCCCCTCGGGTTGGGGCACTGGAAATTGGGGGTGTCAATAGCCCAGGCTGTTATTGCCTGGAAATGGGGGTTTGGGTCCCTGGGTTACGGCCCCTGAACGTGTGGTTTTGGGTCTGGTTTTTAGGGGCCCCCTGGATATGTGGATTGGGACCCCAGGGTTTGGGGCCTGGGAAATAAGGTTTTTGGGCTCTTGCCCCTTTTTTACCGGGTTCTTGGAATAGTGTTTTGGTGGCCGGTGGGGTTCTACCGGTACGATGGACAAATCTGGTCCGGACCCATGATCCCCATGGGTCATTCCTTCTTCTATGTTGTCTAAAGATAGAGTCAGTCCTTGTAACCATACAATATCAGAAGGCCTACTACAGAAACCAGAGAGGCATAACAGGCGTCTGGCGTCAGGCCCAGACACCTCCCCGTTATGAAATGATGACCTGCCGATGCCCATTCTGGGGGCGTGGCCCCACTGCAAACACCCACCCCATTGTCCTCCCTCCCATCCCTCCTCCTGGGCTACGAGGTTGGCAGTTATCTCTCCCGGCCCCATTTATGTGATACAGTAATAAAGAATGCCTTCTCTAAATTCTCCCTTCCAAGCCTGCTTAACCCGTAGGCCCCGTCAACAAACATACCCTAGATTATCATGCAGCTCTCGGTCTAGTGTATCTGCCTCCAGCTGTTGATATTCCGGGCAGGATGATCTCCAGCAGACAAACTTAAGAAGGGAATGTACGGGATCATTCCCATTTTGCTTCAGGTGCCCCTGGCCAACCTCGGCCGAGGCAGCCGGAGTACTCACGTGATGAGGGCGGATACCAGTCCTTATTGTTACTATCTGCGTCAGGCAGGGAAGCACTGGATGCTGGTGCCTGTAATGTGCGCACCGCGTCGCTGGCAGCAGCATTCCAGTAGAATTTACCGGTGACATTGACAAAAGGGAAAACTATTTTTCCCTTTCTTTCACTGGGGGTTAGGGGGGGAGATTGCGATATATACCTGAACCTACCCGCAGACAATGTTTTTGACCCTTCAGGCAATTGGGACTCAGCCAGAATGCACAGCATGGTTTTCGGAGACTGCTGGGCACTATGGATAGCTTAGAGTCCTCAGTCCCCCTCTCTTCCCTCCGTGGCAGTCCATTGATTCTTTGGCTCTGTTAACGCTTGTCACGCCCGCCACTGTGTTGTGAGTCACCTGCTCGTTGGCCTCTGTCTATATCGCGTCTGTCAGCAGCATCCAGTAGGCATATGGTGACAGTGAAAAAAGGCAGAATGGGCTCCATGGTTGCTGTGCTATGGCATCTGCCAGGGCAATCCAGGGAAAAGGGCACAAAATGATTGTCTGCCGTTGCTTTCACAGAGGGAGGATTGACTAACGACATTTACCCAGAATCACCCATGACACTGTTTTTGCCCCATCATGCATTGTGATCTCAACCCAGAATTCCAATGGGCGGGGGAGACTGCGGGAACTATGGGATAGCTACCCACAGTGCAACACTCTGGAAATGGACACTAGCCTCAGTACATGGACGCACACCGCTGAATTAATGTACTTAGTGTGGCCGCGTGCACTTGACTTTATACAATCTGTTTCCAAATACCGGTTTCTGTAAAATTGGAAAAATACCGTAGTACAGACATACCCTTAGATGTCTACAAGGCATTTTACTTGGCGCTGCCTGACATTTTGGTCAAAAAACCTAGAACAATATAAAATTAATATGGCACACATTAAAATGGGTTAAAAGCTGGCTAACTGATAGGTCTCAAAATGTAGTAGTAAATGGGGAATCTATTGGGGTCTCACAGGGATCTGTTCTTGGCCTTATGCTATTTAACATTTTAATCAACAACCTGATAAAGTTTGCAGATGGACACAAATAATGAAGAGGACAGGTGACTAATACAGAGCAATCTTAGATTGCTGGTACAGTGGACACAAATATACGCTGCTAAATGTATATGTATTCATCTAGGAACAAAGGATCTAGACTATAGTTACAGGATGGGGGACTCTATCCTGGGAAGCAGTGACTCTGAAAATGATTTGGAGGTTGTAATCATCTAAACAGGAGCTCCCAATGTGATGCTGTGGCCAAAAGAGCTAATGCAATGCTGGGATGTATAAACAAGGGAATCTCAAGTGTGAAGAGACAAGTTTTTTTACCTCTATATTTGGCACTGGTGCAACTGCTGCTGGAACTCTGTGACCAGTTCTGATGTTCACAGTTCAGGAAAGATGCTGATAAATTGGAGAGGATTTAGAGAAAAGCCATGAGAATGACTTTGCAGTAAAAAGGGTTTGAAAATATGCCCTCTAGTGATAGAATCAGTGAGTTCAAATCTATTTAGCTTAACACCTAGTAGTTTAAGGGGTGACCTGCTATTGCAATCTAGCAGAGAAACTTAAAACATGATCCAATGTCTGGAAGTTGAAATTCAGACTGGAAATATAGTCGCAATTTTTTAATAGTGAAAGTAATCAATCATTAGAACAATTTACCAAAAGACGTAGTGGATTCTCCATCACTGTCATTTTTTAAATAAAGATTGGAAGCTTTTCTAAAAGATACGCTCTAGGAATTATTTTGGGGAAGTTCTATGGCCTGTGTTATACAGTGGGTGATACTAGATGATCACAGTCGTCCTTTGATTCTATTAATAAAGATCAGTTCACAATGGAAGCCATTAAAAACACATTACGGAAACATCATATTGTCTCTGTAGTTCGGAGACTGCATATCACTGTCTGAGCTATATTTATGAAAACATGGTTAATACTATTCTTCAGTGGCACTTTTTATTTGTTTACACTTTCATATTAGCAATTTGTAGATCTGATACAGAGAGGAGCACATAGGCCTCAATCCTGCAAACACTTTCATGCATGTGAATAGTACCAGTTAATTTAACAGGCCAGCTCATATATGTACAATAGCTCACAAGAGTAAGAGTTTGCAGGATCGAGGCTGTAAACTGGAAGGCAGCTATTTTTCCATAGAGGATTGTAGACATTATGTCACCCTGGGGAAGCTCTTGTAGATCTTATTAAAAAATGGCGGAAAGTATGCTGGTATCTTTTAATCACTGGCACAATTTAATAAATTATAATATCAGTATATTTCAGAATAATAAAAATAATGCTTTGCACTTATATAGATGCTTTTATCTGAGGTTCTCAAAATGATTTATGAACATTAGTTAGTGAAGATTCTGAATACCATTCGGAGATAGTAATACTTACCTATCTCCATTTAATAGATGGGAAAACTCAGGCACAAAAAAGTTTAGAGCCAGATTTTCAGCAGTGCCTGGTAATTTTGAGGTATCCCAGTTCAGACAGCAAGGGCCCTGCTTTCAGGGAAAGTAAGCATCTACAGCCTTTACTGACTTCACCTGCAGTTGGAGGTACTTAGCCGCTATGAAAATAAGGCATGATATGTCTAAAATTGGACACTTTAAATGCTTTGAAGGATAATTTTGAAAATAAGCTTCATTAAATGGAAATCCTGGTTCCTTGACAAGAAAGTTTTAACCATTAAATCATACTTTCTCCTCTGGTTTGGGGTATTTTCACTGTCATATCAAATACATTCTTCACTAGTAGCACTAGAAAGAAAAGAATTTAAAAAAAAAAAACTTCCATTTTATTAAGGAATTCAAGAATACTTAGACTGAAGGAAGAACAAAATGAGTATGGATGACATGCTTTCAGGATACATACAGCAAAAGGCACTGATGAACAATGGCTGAATTTCTACCCTTCTTTTTTATATATATGTGTGGCAGAGGGAAAATTTCTTTGAAGAATTTCTATATTCTTCAAACTAACAGAAAAATGGAATTTTAAGAGTTAGTCTATAAAACCAAAATTAAATTGTTTACTTATTTGTTGTCTGTGCCACTTGGCTTGGTGACAAAGAAAACAACTTTGTTAAAATCAGGTCAAATAGATTTCCTGCCTTCAGAATTATTTTTCTTTCTTTCTTTAATTATTTCTTTATACCGAAATTATGGGTATATAATCAGATTTTGGAAGCAGATATATTAATTAGATTTTTACAACCTTGTGCAGTAATGAAATGGTAACCGATTCTTTTTTCAGAATTAAACTGCGAAATGTTCACCATGGGATTTATCTACTAAATAAACAATATTTCCAGCAATACTCAGGTTAGCCAAAGTTTCCAATAATAAGAGAAAATTCAACAGTTTATGTATTCCTGATGTCTGCAGGAACAAACAACATACACATTTTTTAAACAGTTTCTTGTGCATGGTACCTAACAGTTTAGAGTTGGTGCAACTTTGGTCTCCACATTTAAAGTAAAACGGAAAATTGGAAAACACAAAAATGAACAATGCAAGTGACAAAGAGTTTGTGAGATTAGATTTTAAAAACTGGGCATATTTAATTTATAAAAGGAGGCGGGGGGAGGGGACAAAGGATCTAATTCTCCATTGAAATCAGGAGTGCCATGATTTAAATCAAATTTGTGCTGCTGTAAGAGAGTAATAATCATGCCCAGCATGCTCAGAAACGTACTAAAAGATTCCAGTCTAAGGGAATGTCTACACTGGAGCTGTAAATTCTTGCTGAAGGAGTCCTACTTGCACTAATTCTGATCTAGTTAGCCCACTGAATATGAAAATGTAGCTGTGGCAGCATGAGGGGCTAGCTGCCTTGAGTATGTACCTACAGTCTAGGGCAGGATTGTATTTAGGATCACTGCCCATATATTTTTAGCACATTAGCTCAATCAGAACTAGAGCGGGTATATTTCCTCCAGACCTAGTGTAGACATACACTAAGACTTGGAATGTCACATGGTATTTTAAAACTAGTTTTTTAAACATGAAACAGTAACAAATCCAAGGTAAGTGGATTAAAAACTGAATATTCTTAGCAATTAAGGAGCAGACAAAAATGTCTTCCAGTAACTTTCAGAGACAAAAATGTCATTTGCAGAAGCACTGATTATCTAGTCAGTCCTAGGTCCAGTATTTTTCTACGTTATCATTAATGATTTGGACAATGGAGCAGAGAGGATGCTTATGAAATTTGTAGAGGACATTAAACTGGGAGGAGTTGCAAGCACTTTGGAGGACAGAATTAGAATTCAAAATGACCCTGACAAATTGGAGCACTGGTGTGAAATCAACAAGATGAAATTCAGCCAAGACAAATGTACACTTAGAGTAGACAAATACTTAGGGCACACAAATACAAAAATGGGGAATAACTGGCTAGGCAGTAATACTGCTGAAGAAAGATCTGGGAGTTGTAGAGGATCACAAATTAAGTATGAGCCAGCAATGTGCTTCAGCAGTGAAAAAAAGACTAATATTCTGGGGTGTACTAACAGGAGTCTCATAATTATCCTGCTCTACTTGGCACTGTTGAGGCCTCAGGTAGAGTACTGTGTCCAGTCCTAGGTACGACACTTTAAGAAACATGTGAATAAACTTGAGAGAGTCCAGAGAACAACAAATATGATAAAAGGTTTAGAAAACCTGACCTATGAGGAAAGGTTAAAAAACCTGGACACTTTTAGTCTTAAGAAAAGTGATAGTCTTCATATATGTTAAGGGTTGTTATAAAGAGGATGGTGATCAATTATTCTACATGTCCACTGAAGGGGGGACAAGAAGTAATAGGCTTAATCTGCAATGAGGGGGATTTAGGTTAGATATAAGGAAAAACTTTGAGGATAAGGGTAGATAAGTTCTGGAATAGGCTTCTCAGGGAAGTTGTGGAATCCCCATCACTGGAGGTTTTTAAGAAGAGGTCAGTCCAGGGGTTCTCAAACTTCATTGCACCACGACCTCCTTCCAACAACAAAATTACTTCATGACCCCAGGAGGGAGGACCGAAGCCTGAGCCTGCCCAAGCCCCACTGCCCTGGGTGGAGGGGGGCCAAAACCAGACCCTCACCACTCTGGGCAGGGGGGCCAAAGCTGAAGCTCAAGGTCTTCAGCCCCAGGCAGGGGGCCTGCAACCTGAGCCCCAGCAAGTCTAATCCAGCCCTCATTCAAAGGGGTTGCAACCCACTTTGGAGTCCCAACCCACAGTTTGAGAACTGCTGGGTTAGACAAAACCCTGCCACAATGGTCTAGGCATAGTTGGTTCTGCCTCAGTGCAGGGGGCTAGACTAGATGACCTCTTGAGATCCCTTCTAGTCCTACATTTTTCTGATTCTATGATTTCAGAATTACTAGGATAAAGCGATTTTTCTTTTTTATACGGATCTTATCCAGAAAATAATATCCACTCCAAAGTAAAGTCCATTAATTTTTGTATTGACAGGCCCAAACACTTCATACTTTGCAAGTGCAGAAGATTAATAATATAAAATTTAAACGTGTATAGGTGACACTTAGCATTAGTTTCTGTAGTAGCAAGAATGATTTTATTTTTTGATTTAGGTGTTTTAATTTGAAGAATTGTACAATACCTGTCCAGTGTATGCAAAGTCCAGGGCCTGCTTTAAACCTAGGCTTGTGACACCATGCAAATTCACCTCATCAGCTCCACTTTCAACCATACAGAGACTGAACATTGCCTAAGAAGATAAAAGAAACATTTGCAGACATTAACAATGAGATTGAGGGAGAAACATGAGAAGTTTCAGATGAGCACTGCTGATTTTTGCTACCTAACCACCCCTTGCTATTCTCCAGGTAAAACAGCTCCATAGCACCATGACTACTATTGAGGTGCCAGGGCTCAAGCAATTTTTTTTACATTTACAACTGATGCAGCAAGCCCAGATGTGCCAGAGCTATGAACTGCCAAGCCTGGAATTGCCGGGGCTCAGCCCTGGCATAAATTAAGCACTGATAAGATCTATACAAAGTTTTTGTTATTACGGTTTCCTTTGACTCCCCCTCAGTAAGTAGGTTAGCAACTGAGCTGTTTCACTGATAAAGAAGTGTACAGACATATCCGTGAAGAGGAAAACTGCAACTAATCCATCAAGATCCAATTCTGAAAGCTTTACACTGAATAATACTTTACTATGCAAGTAATTCCACTGAACCCAATGGAACCACTCACATAGTATGGTACTATTCAATGTAGTGGGCAAATTGGACCCTGAAAAATCATTCTAATCAAACACCACTAGGAACAGTAAATTGTAGGCCTATAAAATATTTAAAGATTTAAAAAGGGCAAAGTAAATCCTCCATGGTTATTTGAATAAGTTAATTAGTTTATTAAGACAGTTAAAACCTCTTTTTAAAAAGTGGTAATCCTACCCAAATAGCACAAAAGAATGCCACGCAACTAGAAATAAAAAAAGCAAAGAGGTAACACGAAGAACAGTCATCTACTGATATTAAGGTACACAAAACATTCAAGTACATTAAGAGCAAGGCCACATATGTATGGATGCAAACTTGTTAGGCCCCATTTTTACCCTTCCCAGAAAATGGAATGAGTCAATAAATTCACTTATTTGTCAATAGTGACAAACTTAAGGCAAATAAAAAGAAATACTTCGCAAAGTATGTAGCTGGCTGCTGGATAGTACTGCAGAATTGACCAGGGCACATTCCTTTCTCTCCCACCTTCCTCCGAGGCATAGCCTGCTGACTGAGAAAAGATGCTGGACTTGATAGGTCAAACTTGCATGGCCTATTCCGTTTAAGATCATTCTCTCCCAACATGATTTGGTACTTGAGCTCATTTTCAATCTTTAGATCTTAAAATTAAATTCTAATATTTGCACAGAATGGCATTGAGTTGTAGAGAGTGTCAATCCCTTCCCTTAAAACAGTGTGAACTTTCTCTTAACTTGGAAACTGTAATTTGCTGTTTTGAAAGTATTTTCCTCCCTTAAAGAGTGGGGTTCCCTTCCCCACTTTATGAATATTTTCAAGCTTCCAAAGACACTAACAGACATTTCAAATGTTGTGATAATTAATAAAAAATATTTTTATTAGGCCTAGTTGTATCTTCAGATACATATGCCTAAATCTCATTAACTTTGGCATGTACATAAGTGAGGGCAACAATAAGCCCTTGTGTAACACATTATTTGCTCCAACTCATACTATCTTCCCTTCCCCAAGCCTGATCCATGTAATCTGCCTTTATTCATGTCCATCAATGGCTATTAGCCAAGATCCAAGAAGCTGGGAAGGGAAGATGGGTGGATCACTCTAACTGCCCCATTCTGTGCATTCCTCCTGAAGCTCTGTTACTGGCCACTGTTGAAGACAAGATACTGGGTTAGGTGGACCACTAGTCTTACTCCAGTATGGCAGTTATATTTATGCAGCACCATTTTGGATTGTTAAATCAACTGCAGTCTGCCTCGTAATGGCCATCTGAATGGTGTGGCTAGGGATGTGACTGAAGCCGCAGATCGGTAATTGAGTGTTGAAGTAGAAACATTCACTTATCAGCTACTGCAGAGAGCCACCCAGGCCCACACCTTCTCCTTGAGATAGACCCCAAGGGTGAAATCCTGATCCTATTGAAGTCAATGGCAAAAATGGAGCCGATTTCCAGGTTGCACGTGTCAATCATATATGGCAATGGGAGTGGCATGATGGGAGGCACTTGGTGTGAAGGGTGAGCTCTTCTTGTCTGAGTGACAGCCAAGGAGTTATTGAAGAGGTCGAGGAGCTCCTGAGCCTACAATCCTAGCTAACATCTCCACATAACTAGCCTCCAGACCCTCAGATTCCCAAAAAACAGCCTTTTGTTAGGGCTCATACTGAGCTCTCCTTTAGTCTCTCTCCCTTCCACATGCTGCTGAGCAGGGATCATTGCAATCCAAATGCTAGTGTAGCTAGTGTGAGAGAAACATTAGGGCAGGATTCAGAGGGGCCAATCATGGGGCTACATGAATTTCCCACCCCCATCAGTGGGTCTACAGGTCCCAATTCTATAGCCCTTTACATCACTACTACATCATTAAAATCAACGGAAGACGCAAGAGCTCAGCACCTCTAAAACCTGGTGCATGGTATCTCCGTTGGGACAGAGGAGTTTCAGTACAAAAACTGAAGCACCCAAAAATTTGTGTCCACATCCGAAAGCATTGTTCCGATTGCCTCTGAAATGAACTGTTCTGAAATGAATTTGTTCCCTGGCAGTGATCCAATTTAAGCAAACATGTCATTTATGAAGGTGCTGATTCTTCTCTTCTGCAATTTGTATTTCAATTGAAATTTTATCAAGGTTTTCCCTAACTGGCAGTATAATAGAATATAATGTGTTAAACCAGGTATCACATTAACACAGTAAGAAATAGTCATTCTAAGTTTACTCAACTGAAAAGAAATCAGAACTGAAAAATTCAATGACTTGTAAAGCTCAGTAAAAACTGTAGTTTATTAATTACCACGCACGTCACCCAAAATACCAGTTGTCATTTATTAGTATATGGTATACCTGGATGGCTATTTCATTCTGGCTTTCAACAATATTTCTCACCCTTGAGCTGGTTATAGCTACAATCTTCTTCCTTGCATTAATCACATAACACAAAATCTGCATTATGAACCCTCTCCCTCCAACATGCTCTGTTCAGTGCCATGTTCTCTATCACACCACATGCTGGCATGTCTTCATTTATGACATCCCACCACTTCTCCGCTTGGCCTGTCTTTTTCCTTCAGTCTGATCTGTTGGGCTCTTACCTACAGTGTTGTCAGTACTTTATAGCTACAATATGTAATATTAAAATATGTATCTCACCTGGCTAGCTGCAGATCTCTTGCTTCCCCCGCCCCGGCCATAAACTTAGTTACTGTAAACATTAAAACTAAAAAGGTAGCAGTTTCCAAACATATGAACGGCAAACCTGTTCTTAGGGAGTGATTTCACACAGCATGAAAAGCACTCTAGCAAAATGATGAAAAGCATTCTGTAATGGGGTGCAGGATGCCATGTAGTGAAGTCATTTTAAATGTCAGTCCATAACCTGTTGAATATAGCAAATGACTCAAAATAACCATCACTCCTTTCAGAAATAATTGCACGGAGCTGTGTGGTGCCCCACACCAGATCTCTAAATAAAGTATGTTGAACTGGTAATTTATAAATACCCTCTCATTCAAAAGCATTGGTTTTTGTTATACACAAAATATGATTATTAAGTTTTGTTATTTTCTACAGTCAGAAAGCAAACACCTATTAGATCCTATCCTACACTTGTCAGAAGACATTAGAAGATAATTTCAACAGAACAAACTTATCTCCTTACTGTTTTATCCTAATTATTCTCAGACCTTGGCTGAGTCATAAATCACTTATTTTTTTCTTAAATTTAGGGCCTTAGTTGATTAATCTTAAAAAGAAAAAAAAAGATTAACACCAAGTGCTGCTCAGAAATGTCATGGCTAGCAGGGTTCTGATGTTATTTTGCTAAAATTCTTCACTTTATCAAAGAAAGAATTCACATTCCAAACACTACACCACAACCAAGTATTTACATTTTCATATATTCAAATGATATACATGTCATTTGATTAAATTCTGTATTATCAATATGTTTTAATTAAACTAAAGCACAGTTACAGAGTTTATTCTGCCTCAGTGCAAGCAGGAAAAGGGTGCTATTCAAAAGTGGTTATGCATGTGCAAATCCGCATTATTGCTAATGATATGGTGGAAAATGATTTGTGCATCAACTGTTATTTATTATAAATAGGAAGTTACCATCCTAGCACCAGGTATTGTTGCAGTGCTGACTACCTGTTGACTTAGTATGAAGTGTGGAACTGTGGATCAGAAAAGTAACAGCAACAATATGGAAATCATTTAAGATATGAAGAGCTAGATCTTTACCCACTGTAGTCGGCGTTAGCTGCACTGGCTTGGATGTAACTATGCTGGTTTATTCCAGCTGAGGATCTGGCCTGAAGTTGTAAGGAAGTTTCCAGAAGTTCCCTATTATTATTAAAGTATATTTCAAAGCTCAGAAACACCAGTGCAAACACTTTAACAAACTATTCTGAAGTTACATAAAGGATATATTGTTGTATTGGCAAAAAAAGAAGTAATTATTTATACCAGATACAATTTACTGGGATGATTATCTGTATTTTCCTCCTAGGGCCAAATCCTAGTCTCACTAAAATCAATAGCAAAACTCCCATTGACTTTGATGAAAGAAGGATTTTGCTCTAATTACAGATATTTTGTATTTAGGGGGAGAGAGAGGAACCTATTTTCCCACAGCCTACATTCCCCCTCTATTTAAGCTTGCTACAGAGTCAATATCCCATCAGAGTGTGTTGCCAGTGACCACACTGTTTCAAATATAGCAATATAATATAAGAGCTTGTTGCTGTTGTCAAAAAAGAAAACAAGATTGCATGAGGAATGCAAGGTTGCGTAAAGAATAGTATGGTAAATATTCTCCATATTATTATATGCCTTTATATATAACAATGGTGCAGCCTCCTTTAGAATACTGTGTACAATGCTGATCATCCCCATCTCAAAAAGGAGATCACAGCACTAGAGGGAGTTCAGAGAAAGGTGACAAATATGAATAGGGGCAGGGAAAAATTCTCATCTGAAGAGAGACTGAAACGATCCAGATTGTTTACCTTAGAGAGGAAATGAAAAAAAGGACAGGATAAACGTAGCTAAAATAATAAATGGTTTGGAAAAGTGACATGGGAAACTTCTGGTCTGCCTGTCTCCTAACACAAAAACAAGGGGACATTCAATGAAATTAAAAAATGGCAAATTCAAAAGCTGACCCAAGGAAATATTTTTTCATGCAATGAACCACTGAACTGTGGAACTCACTGTGACAAGATGCTGTTGAGGCCAGTAAGAGTCAGAAAGGGATTTTACAGGGTGTGATACTCTATACCCCATGTTCACCACTTGTATATGGTTATGGTATGTTTTGCACTAAGTATGCATTGTGAGGTATCATTTGAAAACCCATAATCTGCTGAGCATCATTATCCTGTTAAAATGTGTGTACCAATATTGTATATGGAGTTAAAAGATTTTGGTATATGTTTGTTACTGAAACATGTTGTAATTCTGGGGAACGTTCACAGACTAGCTCCCCACTGTCATCAAAGGACTGACCACAGTTAGAAAACTATTAACTACTGAGGCAACCATTCACTGTCAGAGGGTACTTTAAATCAAAGATTTGAATATCATCCCTCACATACACAGAAAGTATGAACAAGGTATATACAATTCACATGGAAGATGCTTCAAATCTCATGTAGGCCACACACCGATTATCAGCACCCCAGCAGTGGGTAATCCTCAAAGAGAGGAGGCGGATATAAAAATAAGAGACAATGGCTTCCCTATTACTTCTCCTCCCCCACCTCTACTCAGGAAGCAAGATAGTCTTCAAACAAAGAAACATCATTGAACTAGAGAGAGTAGTCCTAACACCTAAGCTGTAAGCTTTTGGGTGAGAGAATCCTTTTTGCTTTCTAATCTTATTTAGCTTGGTAAAGTTTAGGAATTAGATTGTGGTTTTATTCTTTATTTCTTTGGTAACCAATTTTGTCTTTTATGCCTTAAATACTTATAGATTTTACATGACTATCTTTCTTTAGTTAAGAAACTTGTTTAATTATTTATCAAATCCAGTGTGGTTTTGGTTGAAATGTCTAGGGAATCTCTACTCAGGTTAACAAAAGATGTTGCACAATCATTACTGTTTGATGGAATGACTTTAATGAGTTTACACTGTTTGGGGGGGGAGGGGCATGAACAGTATAAGATGCACATTTCTGCAGTGAAAGGCTGGAACTGAGGAATATGCTAGTGTTGCCCTGTATCTGTTTCATGAGTGGCTGGGAGAGCACTCATGTAACTTTGCTGTGTGAGCAGAGCCTGGAGAGACTGCTTTTCACTAGCAGAGCAGTGTAAGAGACACCTGGTCTGGAGAATTAAGGTGACACAGCAGTTCAGTGGTCCCCCAGATTGTACCCTGGGGGAATGTCATACAGGGATTCTAGATAACAAGAATATCCAGAGTTATAATAGCCAATGCTAACATACATGATGGAAGTGGTTAATATCTCATCTTTCAGGGCTGTAGTCAGTCTCCAACTACTAGGATTAGGACATTCTTTGCACCTTCCTCTGCAGCTCCTAGTGCTGGTCACTGTCAGATGCAGGATGCTAGACTAGATGGACAGCTTGCCTGATGCAGTAAGACAATTCCTATGTTCTTTAAATAGAAGTATCTGAAATAATTATTAGAAATACTGTCACAAAAAAGACATGAAAAATATGTACAGCTAAACAAGCTTAAACTTTTTGGCTGAAGTCCCTTCCCCAGACTCAGAACAATTATAGTATCAACAGACTATGTATATTGATGTACATGAGATTAGAGGTGCAGGGAATAGTAAGCAGTAATTGTCATCTGACTCACAGGCAGGGGCAGAGCAGTTTCAGAGCCACACCATGGCTGCTACTTCAGCCCTGGATTGGAATAAGGAGTGTGTTCCATGCATCCTATGTGTAGGGGTTCATTGCCACTGGTCAACATAAATGTGGACTGCATAGGAATATTAACAAGCAGCCTCCAGCTCACCTTCAGACCCACAACCATTTCTTCTGTGCAGACCTGGTGCAGACCCCAGATCTGCTGAGCTTTAGAGCTAGAGTCTTATACCACTCTCATTACTGTATCTCATCAGTAGTGTCTGAATGTCTTCTAGTAGTGCATTAAACAGCATGACTGACATCTGTCACGTGTTTTGTTCTCTCTCATACTCTCTCCAGGGTGCGCTTTCATTTTGCCTTTTAAAAGCTACATGCTGTTGTTTATCTTGGAGAAGGCAAGGTCAAAAAAGAACTCCTTGCATTGGTGCAGAAGGTGGTGAGGTTTGTGATGGTCCTTACGAATCCCTTCAACAAGGATGGGCTGGCCCCAAGACAGTTGTCTCCTACCCAGAGCTTTATACTGTAAAGCCTTCATCCATCAACAAATTTCACACTCAGCCTAATATGATTGAAAGGTTAACCCAGCATGAAATCCCTCTCAAAGACCCATACAAGCAAAGGAGTTCAGAATTCCAGTTGAAATTCAGTGCAGATGCTCAGTTCTTAATTCATCCTACTGTACCTGAATATTATAGTAGATACAGTATGCACATATGGATCATAATATTCTGTTTTGAAACTTTTGTAATACTTAGGGAGTGAGTTAAACATGAACTGTCAAAATCAGATATTAGAAGCACCCCTGAAGTGTTCAGTTTTGTGAGATTAAGTAAGTCTATCAAGAGTGTTTTTATGTAGCGCTAGTATCTCAGGTTTATTTTCCCCATAGTACAGAGAAAAGAGAGGGGGGACGACATCTCAGCTTGATGCACAGTAACAGAAAAAAGATATAAACTAAATACTAAATATTTAGACAATTGTCAAAACCTGCCTTAAATTTATTCAGCTCATAGTCAACTGTATCATATTTGATTTGAATATATGTATAAAAAGTCTTTTTTAAAAAGTGAATGAAGTTAAAGTAAAATCTATAAAATCACTTATCAGACTTTGCTTGCACAAAAAATACTCTCTTCCACCTAAATGAGGCTTTTGTGGACCCAGCTGGGTCCTCTCAGTTTCTTCTTTTCAGTCACTGTTCTGTTATCCCCTCCACTTCCACTCAGTCAATGAGTGTTTAATACTGCATAAAATTAGGCATTTGTTTGTCTTTGCTGAGCAGGGTCATAGTTTGTTTACCCAAACAAAAAATAAATCCTGAAAGAAAAGAAAATATCAACCAATGGCCAGAATGTGTAGAGAGAGAAAAAAAATCCAGTTATTAAAACAGGTCTTCATTCACATGTGGTTTCACCAGAAGTCAGAGCATTTTTAGCAGCTATGTGCCTCACCAGACATTTTTGATGCGCTGCCCCCGCCGCCCCTCTTGTTACTCTTCAAAAAAAGTCAGCAATCTGCTTACAGATATTATCTTGTTCCAGATAAGACACACCTATTTAGGAAATACAGCTAGGAGACAACTGCCTGGTGGACTATTTTTATTGAAGGAAATTTGTATAGTGAGGGTGACAGCAAAATATTATTGAAAGGTTTGAAATACTGCACAGCAAAACTCAAGTGCAAGATGAACATTTTTCCAACTTGTCTCGAATTGCAGTAACTTCCCCCTCCCACCCATAATATGTTATACATCTGCTTTCACACTAACAATGAAAATTCATGCTATCCAAGCATTTCATTCACTTTTTACAGGCTTGTTGGTACCTACTTTAAAAACAAATAGATAAAACTGCATCTGCTCTAAAAAGAGCACAGAAAAATCCATCCTTCCTTCTTTCTCAATTTGAGCTCTGAATTTAACCTGATATGGAATAGGGAACAGGAAAGAGAAAATGATTATTCTCAAATAGGAAAAAGAAAGAAAGGACAAAATCCTTCTGATAAGGCATACCATCAATAGCCATTTTAAATAATTCTATATGAGAGTGACAAACTTCATACCTTTCTACAAATGCAAATTTTCTTCAAGAAAATGTATTGCAAAAGCTTTTATGCCAGCAGAGGAATCTGAAATGAATAGAAAATCCTGTTTGTTGCTTTATCTAGTATACTTCTCTCAAGAGCAACACTGAATTTTAAGAGCAGTCTAAAAACATGAGAGTCCATTTCTGGGGGGAACCACTTAGATGTATCAGCAGAAAAATTATATCTCCATTACAGTTTTTCCTTTTCTTAAAGTATCAGCTACAATTAAGTGTTCTGTGTTGAAGATTGAGATTAGAAAAATTGTTAAAAGAAAATTTAATCTGATAATTTTGATTAAATAATTTACAGTAATTTAGTCAGTTTTCAATAGTTCTTTCCTTTTAGCTACCTACCGACCGCTATGCCTATCTTCATGCCTCCAGCTTCCATCCCGGGCACATCACACGATCCATTGTCTACAGCCAAGCACTGAGGTACAACCACATCTGCTCTAACCCCTCAGACAGAGACCAACACCTACAAAATCTCCACCAAGCATTCTCAAAACTATAATACCCGACGAGGAAATAAGGAACAGATCTCAATAGCAGACGTGATACCCAGAAGCCTCCTACTGCAAGACAAACCCAAGTAAGAAACCAACAGGACTCACTGGCCATCATATACAGCCCCAGCCTAAAAACCGCCTCCAACACATCATCGGGGATCTACAAACCCATCCTGGACAATGATCCCACACTTTCAGCACGGCGACTGCTGGGTGCAGGCAGTCCTCGCCCACAGACAACCTGCCAAACCTGAAAACGTATTCTCAACCAGCAACGCCACACTGTCAGAATAGTAACTACTAGTCAGGAAGCAATCCATGCACAACCTCGATGCCAACTCTGCGCATCATATCTACACAGTGACAAATCACAGGACTAACCAGATCACCACCATCACTCCGGTTCCATTCACCTGCACGTACCAATGTATATACGTCATCAATATGCCAACAAATGCCCCCTCTGCATATGTACATTGGCCAAAAACTGGACAGTCTCTACGGAAAAGGATAAATGACACATAATTAGATATTAGGAATGGCAAAATACAAAAACCTGTAGGAGACATTCATCCCTGGTCCACACTATAGCAGACTAAAAGTGGCCATCCTGCAGAGCAAAAAAACTTCAGGACCAGATTCAAGAGAAACTGCTGAGCTTCAGGTTCATCTGGCAAATTTGACACCATCAGCTCAGGATTGAACAAAGACTGTGAAATGGCTTGCCAACTACAGACCAGTTTCTCCTCTCTTGGTTTCACACCTCAGCTGCTAGAACAGGGCCTCATCCTCCTGATTGAACTAACCTCGTTATCTCTAGCTTGCTTGCTAGCATATAATATATATATATCACACACCACACAACACAACAACCACAGAGCTACCTGCCCTGGAAAATTTCCACTACATCCATCTGACGAAGTGGGTATTCACCCACGAAAGCTCATGCTCCAAAACGTCTGTTAGTCTATAAGGTGCCACAGGATTCTCTGCTGCTTCCTTTTAGCTGCCATTTATTATTTGTTTATGTTCACAAAATGATGTAGTTAAGGAGGAATAAATTATAGCAACTTTTAAAAAAAATGCCTTATGCAATCCCTAGATATGTACATACATATAATGCTCAGCGATTATGTAACGTCCAAAGACCTGTAAAACAATGGCTAATTAAACATACACCTCATCTATGTATATAGAGACTGTCTAATCCCCATTTTACAGATTGAGAAACTCATGGATTATAGGTGTAAGCAGCCAGGGGAGGCTAAGCCTCCCAAAACAGAATGTGGCACACCTCTCTCTGGAGGCATGCCAGTCTGCCACCTTTGGAGCACCGCCACTGAAAGAGTGCCCACGCAATAGCCCCAATTATGCTGCACCCCAAGGTCCCATTCCCATTCATCCTTTTCCCCTGTGGCCCCACCCATACTGCTCATTTTCTTGCCCCTACTCCACCTCTTCCCCGCCTCCCCGAGGTTCTGCCCTCATGCTGCTTCCTCCTCCCGAATCTCCACCACCTGCCACTTGCATCTCTCCACATCCTCCTCCCCCAACCTCCCCCCCAGCTCGCTGAGAAGCTGTGGGCTGGTGGGCCTCAGGGGGTGGGGTGGGTGAAGGGGCACAAGCGGGGACACTGAAGAGTGGGGGGGGTTGGAGGGGGCTGAGAGGAGTGGGCAGCAGGGGGACTGGGGGGGAGGTGAGTGAAAGCAAGCCTCAGGGCAGAGCAGGGGGTGGGGCCATGGTCTGGGAGCCAGTGGCCCCTTCCAATTCTAGGAAGCTTCCAGGGCTCACACCCAGGCTCCCCAAATGCAGGAGTCACAAGCCACCCATGAAGAAACTGAAGTACTAAGGGGGTAAAAGCCTCAATTTTCAGAGGTCTTCCATAATTGTGGTTCTCAGTTTCTGAGTGCACAAACTAGGGTATTTTCAAAGGTCGTGAACATCTATAATTGCTGTTGACTCCACTGGGAGTGGTGGGTGCCCAGCACCTCTGAAAATCAAGCTGAAAATATTAGAAGTTGCCACAATCAAGCCATAGCTGCCACCTAAATGTTGATGCATTCAAAATTAGCAGACACTTGAAAATTTGACCTCAAGCAACTTGACCAATCTAGGGCTGGTGATTAGTACACAGCATAGCACATGCAGATGTAGTGTGCAGCTTCCTTTCTCTGCCCTTCCAGGACCCTCAGCACAGCAGCCAAACAGATCTTCGCACATCAGCCTCCCCCTCTTCTCCCCCAATGTGCAGAATGGAAAGTAAGATCAGAGCTTAGAACTGTATATAGAGCTGTACAAAGGTGATAAGGAGCACAGGAATCACACTGATGGAGTGGATATAAGAACCTACATACAGCAGAACATCCATCTGGACAAGACTTTAGGCCTAATTTTCCAGTGCCTTACCTTATGTAGCAACTTACAAATATACAAGGGAAGCACAAAATGGATTAAATGGTACCAAATCAGAAAAGTAATGTTTAGCAACACTTTGCATAGGTATAAGCCACGACATGAGATACAAAAGCAGTGGAAATTTTGGCACATTGATTTGATCAATGCAGCAAACAGAAGGCAGCTTCTGCAACCACATTTAACAGACTCTTTCAAAATGTGCAGGTTTAAAAACAGAGTACAGGAAAGCAGAAACAAGAAATCAATGTCCAAGTGCCCAGAAGATACAATTTCATTCACTGCCATAAGTGATGGGATGCCACATTCCGATCTGCCTTGGAATTACTTTTCCGCATACTCATTCAAAAGAATCAAAGCAGCAGATGTCCAATGTCTGTGATAATATCAGGTTCTTCCCTGTTTGTATACATTACTCTCTCAGCTGTGTCTTGCATATCAGATACTAAATCATCACCAACTAATTAAATTGACTATAAATTTATGCAGCAGTTTGCATCAGTCAAATGTGTGGGCTAATTCTATGTGAGTTAGTTCTTTTTTAAGATGATGGATAGAATTAGGGCATGTACACTGGCTCAGAGGATTGTTAAAATCAATATAAGATCAAATGGACAGGTTTAAAAAAAAATCCACACACAAACCTGCATCTAGTCCACTAAATTAGGGTTGTGAAAACACAATTTTATTTTAGAAAAAAACACCTATTTACTTTTTAATGGGTTTTACCAGGCTTTTTTTCCTGTGAGTTTTCATTTTTTAACTTCTATGTCACTCTAAATATTTACAAGGACATAACATTTTTGAAAGATTTTTGATACTTAGAATCAAAATGTTTTTATTTCAATCCTTGTTTAAAACTTTATTCTAAAATATTATCAGGCAAATGATAAGATCAACAAACTGGTTATACTTCCCAGTAGGTAATATGGCATTAGAATTGTGTGGAAGCCTAAAGGGAAATAAGTAGAATCATTGGTGATTGGAGAGAGAGGAAATAGCTAATAGGTATAATCAACTGTCATTAAACATTGAAGAGAGAGGAGTGGTTGGAACTGTGACCCTTTTAGGGGAGGATTGCATTTTCTAGAACATAGAAAGTGGGAAAGGCAACTGATAACATGGCTCTCTCTACAATGCTGACTCACTTGTCTTATTTTCCATTTTTAGTGGTGATTTCACTTGGTAGCTGCTTCTCATTCTAACTGTAGTAAATGCGACAGCTGCTGATCAATATTGCAAACAGGCTTGGTGATTAGAAATAATCAAACATCAGTGAATCTATGAATGTATGTGACTCAACATGCCTCAAGTTGAAGGAAGTGTAAAGAAACAAGTGATTGAATGAACTGAAGTAACAGGAAAAGAACAGAAAATAAAAATACAAATTTTGACTATAATTCTTAAGCAGCAAGATATGAATGATTCAGCCTTATCACAAGAACTACTGAAAATGAGTCTCTTTGCATTCTTCAAGATAAAAAAGTGCCAGTGAATGCAATTTTGTCTATTCAAGTAGAAGAGATCAACACTGACTAGTTGGATGATTCTGCAAGCGAGACATTTTCAACGGCATCACCACCATCAAAATATATGCATGTTAACCACAAGTCCTCTCTGTAATTAAGGCACAAGACTGGGATTCAGGAGACCTGCATTCAGTTCCCCACTCTCCAACAGACTCTCTGTGTGACCCTGGGAAAATCAACTAACCTTTGTGCCTCACTTCTCCATCTGCAAAATGGGGATAATAATCCTAACTCTTCATGGCAAGGACTATCTGTTACTATGTGTCCATCTAGTGCCCAGAACAGGGGCTTCTGGTCACTATTGGAATATGACTAGGGTTCCTGGGTGCTATGATACTACTAATAAATAAAAAAAAAAAAGTCTAGTTTTCTGTATTTCACTCCATTGGCATTAATATGCTTTGAATTAAGGCCAATTCTGTTGTTCTGCTCAACCCCACCTATGAGACAATTTAAGTCACTTTACTCCACTCCCACATCTTTGATGCTGATTGCCACTTCAATCCTGCTGTGACAGATGTCACCCAACCTGCCCTCAATCTCCAATGTTATCCTTGTCTGGAAGGCCAGAAACCTGACACAGTCTTGAAGCGTAAAAGTATTTCAGAACCTTTACCTCATAATCAACGTAGACAGAGAGAATGGAAAGTTGGTATGATGTGAATGTGGGTGCTTTCTCCAGGTCTTTCACTACAACATACAAAAAAAGTGAATATCCAACAGGAAGATATGAGCTTAATATGTCAGCCCTGATGCTCAACTTCACTATTTTCAGAGAGGATAAGTTCTCTGTTGAAAACTGTCTCCTATTTTTCCAGCAAAACAATATCACAGTATACTCTATAACAGACATACATCCTGGCCAAAGCCATCTAAGCAGAAAGGTTCTCTGTCTTCACTGGCACAAGTTAACCAATACATATATATGCCTTCCTGCCACACTTAGCCCTCTCCTCACAGGTGAATAACTCCATAGGCAGTACAATTGGACAGTAGCTGGATAACTTGTTTGGCAGATGTGTGTTAGAGATGGTGTAATGCCACTTATTTTTACCATGAGAGGCAAGATAATATCTTTTACTGGACCAACTTCTGTTGATGAGAAAGACAAGCTTTCAATAACACTGCATACTTTTTACCCTGTAATTTACAGAAGTTATTCCAAGAACATGAGAGATCTTCATAACTGGTTACTATAATCAAACACCACCAAAAATATTCTGGTGCACAAAACAACATTCTGACTTTCTAGCAAGTTAACTGTTACTCACAATTCCCTACCTTGCCAAGCTTTTCCTTCTTTTAGATTGTAAGATCACACACTGTGGAAAGTAGTTTTTATAACTTTTTTTAGGCGAGCAGAATCAGTACTGTAGATTTTTTAACTATCCTCCACACTTCCACAGTGACTACCTAGACTGGTCTTTTTTATTTAATACATTAAGTACCTTCATTTTGTAAGTATTATGTTTTGTTTATGCTTGCTTTCCACAGTATGTACATTTATGTCTATGCTCCAGTGTTCCCCTTCAGTTTTACTCCCCTCTCTGTTTTAGGTAGTTCATAGTTTGTATGATCTAACAAAATAAGTGCTAAACTGGGACTCAGAAGATCTTGCTTCAATCCTCTCCTCTGCCCACATCCAGTGTGGGATCAGACAAGGGGGAGGGGGAGAGGGAGAGGGAGAGGGATAGCTCAGTGGTTTGAGCATTGGCCTCCTAGAGCCAGGGTTGTGAGTTCAATCCTTGAGGGGGCCACTTAGGGATCTGGGGCAAAAATCAGCACTTGGTCCTGCTAGTGAAGGCAGGGGGCTGGACTGGATGACCTTTCAGGGTCCCTTCCAGTTCTATGAGATAGGTATATCTCCAAATATTATTTTTAAATCACTTTAAGACTTGATGCAGTAAGATTGTTAAGCCTGTGCTTAACTTTAGGCACAACTAGTTCCATTAACTTCAAAGAGACTACATACATACTTAAATCCCTTGCTAAACTGGGACCTTTGTCTCTCTTTCTCCCCTCATGTCTATCTGATCTAGATGAATTGTAACTCCCTGAACAAGAATTCTCTCTCAGGGTATGTCCACACAGTGATAAAAAATTCACGGCTGACTTGGGCTAGCAGGGTTTGGGCTGCAGGGTTAAAAAATCGTTGTGTGGACATTTGGGCTCAGGCTGGAGCTTGAGCTCTAGGACTCTGTGAGGGTGGACCCTATGCCTGAATGTCTACACAGCCTGAGCTGACCTGTGCCAGTCATGACTGTGCCACGGAGCTTTTGTCCACGTGTACACATATCCGTAATTCTGTTTATATAGAGGATCTAGCATAATGTGGTTAAGTTTTGGTCATGACCTCTGGGCATTATCATAGTAATAACAATTACTATTAGTATATACACATTTCAATTTCTTATATTACTTTTAAATAATTCTTCAGATATTTCTATTTACTTTCTAACCTTCCTTAACATAAGCCCTTTTTTTGTGCTCGCACCAGCTTTTGTAATATGGAAAAAACTGCTCAAAAGCAGTTAATCATAGCCAAAATATTAACTTGATAGAGCTGACAAGGCCCATATCAGTTTGCTGATCTACTGTGTAAATGCTAGATGCAGAATTTAAACCTATCTAGAGGTCAATTTAACTTGAGCATCTGTTTCTTTTTTCCTTATGAAAGTTGGGGTAAGTTCTCTCTTTCATAACTATGCAGGTTTTGCACATTTTGCCTTGTTCTATTCCTGTTTTCCCCAAACCACTCATCAACAATATCCTCTATTACATGCCAAAAAACACTTAATCAATATTTGTTGCATGTAAACTCATTTAGAGAGATTTATTATGTGACATGACTCTTCTGAACAAGTTCAACATAAAATTCCAACATTACATAATGTCAATCATTCATAGAGTAATAAATCTGCCCTGTGAATTTTTTTAACCATTTGCCCCAAAACCAAGTAGAAGGCCTGGGAAATGGGTAACAAAAGGTCAAATACCAGACATAGTTTAAGGGGAGTTATATTTCACAAAAGTAAACAGATGTACAATGAAGACGGAGGAGTGAAATATGTTATTTAAAATACTGCATTCAAATCTCTTATAATCAGTTTACCTAATTCTAAAACACCTTATGTTGCTCTTTATTTATCATACAACCAATAGCTGGCAATGGGTTACATATCACCTACAATTATATCAGATCAATTGTGTAACCTAAATGCACTTTGTTGCTTTTCATCACCAATTTAAAGAGTTATCAGGGGTTTGTTTTTTTTTTCAAAAGCAGAGAGCAAAAAGGTATTTTTCCCAACTACCTGCAAGCAGGGATATTTAACAAGGATTTCATTCCCAACAGAATGTTCATAGCATGTTCTTTAAAATAATTAACCAGACTCTCAGATAGTATAATTCACATAACTTCAATAATGCTACGCCAGGGGTTCCCAAACCTGGCTTGTTCAGGATAAGCCCCTGGCAGGCTGTGATACGCTTTGTTTACCTGAGTGTCCACAGGTACAGCCACTCGCAGTTCCCAGTGGCCGTGGTTTGCCAGTCGTGGCCAATGGGAGCTGCAGGAAGCAGTAAACAAAGGATCTTGTGGCCCGCCAGGGGTTTACCCTGAACAAGCTGCAAACCAAGTTTCAGAACCCTGAGATACACCAATTTATACGAGCTAAGAATCACAGGGCTGGAAGGGACCTAGACAGGTCATCTAGTCTAGTTCCCTGCACTCATGGCAGGACTAAGTATTATCTAGACTAGAGATCGGCAATCTTTGTCCCGTGGCCCACCATGGTAAACACCCTGGAGGGCCATGCCACTTTGTTTACCTGACGCGTCCACAGGTTCGGCCGATCGCGGCTCCCATTGGCCTTGGTTTGCCACTCCAGGCACAGGCCAAGGGATGTGCTGGCCGCCACTTCCCGCAGCCCCCATTGGCTTGAGCAGTGAGCCGCGACCAGTGGGAGCCGCAATCTGCTGAACCTGTGAACGTGGCAGAGAAACAAACTAGCCTGGCCCTCCAGGGTGCTTAGCCTGGCGAGCCATGCGCCAAATGTTGCTGATACCTGATCTAGACCATTCCTGACAGGTGTTTGTCTAACCTGCTCTTAAAAATCTCCAATGATGGAGATTCCACAACCTTCCTAGGCAATTTATTCCACTGCTCAACTAACCTGACAGTTAGGAAGCTTTTCCTAATGCCTAACCTAAACCGGCCTTGCAGCAATTTAAGCCCATCGCTTCTTGTCCTATCCTCAGAGGTTAAGAACAACAATTTTTCTCCCTCCTCCTTGTAACAACCTTTTATGTACTTGAAAACTGTTATGTCCCTGCTCAGCCATCTCTTCTCCAGACTAAACAAACCCAATGTTTTCAGTCTCCCCTCACAGGTCATGTTTTCTAGACCTTTAATTATTTTTGTTAGTCCAGAGAAGAGCTTCTCCAATTTGTCCGCATCCTTCCTGAAACGTGGCACCCAGAACTGGACACAACATTCCAATTGAGGCCTAATCAGAGTAGAGTACAGTGGAAGAATTACTTCTTGTTCTTGCTTACACACACACTCCTGCTAATAAATATCAGAATGAGGTATGGCTTTTTTTTTTGCAACAATTTTACACTATTGATTCATATTTAGCTTGTGATCTATTATGATGCCCAGATCCCTTTCTGCAGTACTCCTTCCTAGGCAGTCATTCCCCATTTTCTGTGTGCAACTGATTGTTCCTTCCTTTGCATTTGTCCTTAATTCATCCTATTTACTTCAGACCACTTCTCCAGTTTATCCAGATCATTTTGAATTTTAATCCTATCCTTCAAAACACTTGCAACCCCCCTTCCAGCTTGGTATCATCCGCACATTTTGAAATGTACTCTCCATGCCATTATTATCTAAATCATTGATGAAGATATTGAACAGAACTGGATTGAGAACTGATCCCTGTGGGACCCCACTTGATATGCACTTCCAGCTTGACAATGAACCACTGATAACTACTCTCTGGGAATGGTTTTCCAACCAGTTTTGCACCCACTTTAGATAAATACAATCTAGATGGAGCTACTATAGTTTGTTTAGGAGAAGGTCATGCATGACAGTATCAAAAGCCCTACTGAACTCAAGATATACCTCATATACCACTCCCCCCAATCCACAAGGGGGAGTTACGCTGTCAAAGAAAGCTATCAGGTTAGTTTCACATGATTTGTTCTTGACAAATCCATGCTGACTGTTACTTATTACCTTATTGTCTTCTAGGTGTTTGCAAACTGATTGCTTAATTATTTGCTCCATTATCTTTCTGGGTTCTGAGGAGAAGCTGACTGGTCTGTAATTCCCTATGATTGTCCTTATTTCCCTTTTTATGGACTGGCACTATATTTCCCCTTTTCCAGTCCCCTGGAATCTCTTCTGTCTTCTATGACTTTTCAAAGATAATCGCTAATGTGTCAGATATCTTCTCAGTCAACTCCTTAAGTATTCCAGGATTCATTTCATTAAGCCCTGGTGACTTGAAGACATCACAGTAATTTTTAACTTGTTCTTTCCCTGTTTTAGCCTCTGAGCCTACCTCATCTTCACTGGTATTCACTGTGTTAGACCTCTAATTGCTACTAACCTTTTTTTCATGAAAATTGAAATAAAAAGGTTATTTTGCACATCTGCCATTTCCACATCTTTTGTTATTGTCTTTCTCCCTCCCAGAGTAATGAATCTGAATCTACTCCTTATTTTTCTCTCCCCATTTTTTGGTTCATACAGTCCATATTTTGGCTGGTGGGGGAGCCTTGACCCTCTCTCTCTCTACTGGAATCTGACCTTGTAAGTGAAAGCAATATGAAGAGGCTGTCGACCTGGGCAACTTCTTGCCACTGCCTTTTCCAGTCCAGGGTATGGTCAGTCGCACAAACAATACAAGGAAAAAGAAATAAAGAGAGGGGTTACTAAATCCTTAAGAACAAGCTAGTCACTCCTCTCAGGCGTGGGGTACCTGCCACTTGCAGACTTCTTCCCCCTGTTCCCTGCATCAAGGATTCTTGTGCCCTTACTCAGGTGCTCTCAGAATAGGTCTGTCCCTATCCTAGCCGCTATTCCGACACTTTCTGAGCTCTATAGCTCTCTTAAATCCTTCCTCCTGCTGTAGCAGGCTTTGCAGGTGCAGTCGGAGTGGGGCCCAGAACTGTTCCTTAACCCCTTCTATGCCAGTGTGGGGCTTATAAACCCCATCACACTCATACCTTGGACCTGATCTTTGGCCTAGATATCTAGAGATCATTGCAGCCGAGCCACTGTCTTGGACCTCATTAAGGAGGAGGTAAGTGACCTTCCAGTACTCAGGGAACAAGGAAGACCAATGATACTGATTTGACCATGAAGACTCATGGACTCTAACAAATTCCAAAGCCTGCTAAAGGACAAGAGCACTCCACCTACCGACTGAAAATTGAGGTCCTGGTGATGCATCACCATTCTGCACTGGCTCCCCCAAACAGACCCTTCCTCCCCATCACACACCCATATCTCCTTGATTTTCTGACATCATGTGCCAGAAGAGAGAGGGGTGGAAAACAGAGGCTGATTCAGAAAGGATGAAATATAAATTCTTCAAAGCCTATGCCGAGGTTATATTACAGCCTTCACTGAAGCTGCCAAATGCCAAGTAGTTATCCAGACTGGTAAATTGCTTCACTAATCCTGAATGCCTAGAACCTGCATGAGGGCCAAGCACCAAGTGCTGCATAGAACTCACATCTTACTTTGCTGAAAAGATCATGCACATTCAAGAAACCTTCTCAAAAATAGCATGGATTCACTCCACCTGCACCTACCAACCAACAGCCCAGCTGCATTCACAAAATTCAGTACATACACTCTGGAAGACACTGTAAAGGAGTCCCAACCCAAGACTTGAGAAACCAACCCATGCCCTCCCTGGATTGTGAAAGAGAGTCATGAACACCTTGTGCCACCCCTGACCAAAATAGCCAATGCCTCATTCAGAGTTTTCCCTTCCTACTTCAAAACACACAATAGTCCAGGGAGCGGCAACTTTTGGCACATGGTCCACCAGGGTAAGCTCCCTAGTGGGCCAGGCCAGTTTGTTTACCTGCCACGTCCACAGGTTCAGCAGACTGTGGCTCCCACTGGCCGTGGTTCACCGCTCCAGACCAATGGGGTCTGCAGGAAGGACGGCCAGCATCCCTCAGCCTGCACTGCTTCCTGCAGCCCCCATTGCCCTGGAGCGACAAACCTCAGCCAGTGGGAGCCACAATCTGCCGAACCTGTGGACGTGGCAGGTAAACAAACTGGCCTGGCCCACCAGGGAGCTTACTCTGGTGGACCGCATACCAAAGGTTGCCAATCCCTGCAATAGTCCAACCAACGCTGAAGAAACCCTGAAAACTTCAGTGTTAGCTAACCATTATTCAGTGTCAACCTTCCATTCCTGAGCAAGCTCATAAAGAAACTAGCAAATGGCCAACTACAAGATCATCTAGCTGAAGCCAACATTCTAAACCCAGCACAATCTGGATTCAGGCCAGAACACTGAACTGAAACCACTTCAGTGGCACTGATGGGTGATCTGCTCCTGTCAATGGATACAGGACAGACATCCATTTCCATCCTCCTGGACCTCTCTGCAGTGCTCAACACTGTTGACCATACTGCTGTCTTGCCTGAAAGAAGAGGCAAGAGTTCAAGGTAAAATGCTCAAATGGCTTTAGTCCTTCCTGTCACTCCCATCACTACTTCACTGCTAGACTCTTCACTTTGTGACGTTCCACAAGGATCAATTCTTTGTCCAGTCCTTTTAACCATCTACATACAACCACTAGGTGACCTGGTCAGACAAGATGGACTCAAATGCCAGCAATATGTGGATGAAATATCTTTTACCACATCTGACTACATCACTATCACCAGGAAGGCTCAGTGGTTGGCTGAGATCAGCTTATGGATGGAGAAGAGTTAGCTAAAGCTGAACCCAAGCAAGACAGAAGTGATGCGGGTGGGCAGAGACGAGGAGTTTGCTGTCACAGTGAGTCTTCTTTGACTGAAGGTTCATATCCACAATTGGTCAAGAGAGTGTGTCCAGAAGTACTCTTGGATTCTTTACGGACACAGCACTCATACATTGCAATGGCTGCAAATAGTGTTTTCTACCATCTTTGGTTAGTTATGGGACTCCATTCCATCCTGGCGGCCATTAGCACATTATAACTGTCTTCCACTCCCCATGCTGGCTTCCCACAGAATTTCACATCAAGTTCACAGTCTTGGTCCTTATCTTCACAGCACTCCACCACTTGGTCTGAGGATATCTGAAAGACAGGATCTGACACCTTCACTCCTCTGGCACAATGAAACTCTCAATAATGAGAGTAAAGCTCATCTGTATGGGGGAGAGAACCTTTTCTGGCGGTAGTCCAAGACTGGAGAATTAACTCCGCCAAGAACTAAAGACCATCACAAACCTCACTACTTTCCTCTCTGAGTGAAAGGCACATTTCTTTAACCTTGCCTTCTCTAATGTAAACACAGAGCAATGCATATACTTATTTAATACATAATTAGAATAAAAATCTACCAAAACAAGACACTCTCCCCACTGTACATGCTCCCCCCTCAGGGGAGATGATGAGAGAACAAACAATATCTGAAAGATGTGTAGTCCTGGTTGCTTAATGTCCTTGGATATTATAGTGATGATCACAGTAAAAGAAACTATAGAAACAGAATGTTTGGTTTGGAAATTCCATTCCTGTAATTGTCATTCCCTCTCACGCGCTCCCCACTTTTTGGTCAGGTGAAAGTCTGCTTTTCTTTCAATTTTTACAATGGGGTGGCACCGGCCTCTTTTGAGCGCCCCCACAGCCAATAGTTGTTTGGTAGGTCTTCAGTGACTCAGCCCTCAGCCCGCCCCCTTCCAGAGTATACAGTCTCTAGTTCTTTCTCACGACCTTGGTATGGGGCCATAGCACCAAGGCTTCCCCCCGGAGGCACTGCCCCTTATAATAGCCCAATAGGGGCCCATCTCTATAGCCCCACTTGATGTGTTCTCGGCAGCCCACCCTTGGCTCAGTTTTCAGCCAAATCAGCAGGGCCCATCACGGTACCCTTGACTGGTCTGGCTAGGTTCTGGGCTCACTCCTCTGGGCTGTCCATGGTCCTGCTGCTCTTCCATCCAGCCAAGCACCTCATCTTCAGCAGCCTTCCCTGGATTCAGTACTGCCTGCAGTGAGCTGTACATGGTCCTGCTGCTCTTCCAGCCAGGCACCAGGGTTTTCCTTTTCAAGCTCCAGGCAGCAACTGACTACTCTGCCTCTGCTGCTTCCTTTTATATGGCTCTTATGGCCCCTTATATTGGCCACCCCAGCAACCCCTCTAGGCCTCCAAAAGAACTTCTCCTCTGCTCTTTTTGGGGGCAGGGTGAGAAAGGGCCACAAGGCCTCCAGCAAGGCCTCTAGCCCACCTTGTCACAGTTCTATTTTACAATAGTAGGTGCCAATCTACAACTGAAATACTCGAAAATATTTACCATAAGGATTTTATCTTTAATTAAAATAGCATCCTGAAATGTATTTCAGTATTTAAAATGGAACCTTGTGTAGTGTAACTGTTAGTAGAGAGCAGAAAATGTAAGAGCACAGGAGATTGCTATAGTTCTTCCAAAGTTAGGTTAGCTTTGAGATGACATATAAATGAATTGTCCTAACAGTCTAAAATTAGCTTGAGATTAATAATATTTTATCAATATTTGCCTATGCTGAGGAGGAAAGCCCTCAGTTTAGTTTCTTGTATCATTATAAAATGGCTAACAGAAAGACACTAGATTTGCTATCAACACTTTTCAACAGCATCCTTTAGAAGAGAAAAATGCTGAAATTGTTCTAAAGCTATTCTGTGTTTTGTTGACATTACAGTTTTGTTTCCACAGATGGAGGTGGGTGTTAAAATCTACAATATATTAGGGCCAAGATTTCAAAATGTATTAGTTATTTTGATGGTTCAATTTCTAGGTGACCAACTTTTTATTTTTATGGTGATAGCACATATGGACCCCAATCATTAGGGCTCCATTATGTTAGACACTGTGCAAACACAGCAACAAAAGACTTCCTTCCCCAAGAAGCCTAAGCTTTTTCAACGGGCCTGATTGTCAGAGGATAGGGGTCCACACTGTCTAAAAAACCAGGCCCCTTCACATTATTTCCAACTGGGCATCACAAAGCATGAATCATATTTGAAAATTTTGGCCTAACCTAGCTCTGTGTTTCCCAATTGATAAGCCCAATGTTCTTCTGACAATGTTATCAAGTGGTATTAAAACCAAGCTTGAAAATAAAATGGGACTAATAGCTATATCTGATTGTACTAGCTCTTGAGCACACAGTCTCCTTCATTTATAAGTAGCAGGATCTTAAAACTGTTCTTGCTGGTTTCAAAAGCATGTTGACAAACTGCTGTAACACCTTTCATTGGTCTTAGCTCTTTTGGGGACTGACTTTTGAAAAATAAGCACATGCATCACCTTGAAGACCACAAATATCCTGTCCTAAGGCATATGAAGCACAGTTAAACCTACATTATAGAACCAGGATTGGTCAGACAGGAGCACAGCTAGGATATGCTGGAGGAAAGGGAAGGACTACCACATCCATTATCCTGCATAATCACATTAGACCCTCCATTTAAGTGCGTGCGGCGGGAATGGAAGGAGGTTCATTAGAATTCTGGTGGGGCAAATTCCACGCAGAATACTTGTGTCCCATCCACATAATGAAAGTGTGATTTAGACCACTGTGATACACAAGCAAGTAGCTCCATCTGGTGAAAGGGTACCAATTAGGAGCTATGCTAAGATTGTCTCAGATAGAAGTTACTCTTTGTGTATGGTGTAAGAAGCTATTCAACAGAAAACATCTACAGATATTCAAAATAATTAAGGTCCTAGATCTCAGCTCCAATCAAGGCTAGCTCAGCATGGTCCCAAGAGCCATTTAGAATTAATTGTGGGACTGGCCACTGGTGGGGATTTCTGATTATTTAGCCTTCATGCATTTTGAGAAACTCTCCTGAATTCCTACAGATCTTTGGTCATGTGCTGGCTCTGAGAATAAGATAATTAAAACTCTTTCAGTTCATAGAGGGTAAATGGAAAGTGAGTAGATGGAAGGGCTGGAAGACAAATACAGGAAATTGTAGGAATGGCCATGGAGGACTATATAAACACAAACGAAGGTAAATGTGGTTTTGATACCTTCACATTGTGAAACGAATGTGTAGGGGTGCAGCTTCCAGCTCAACACACTCGTTGCACCAAACCCCTCCACAGAGCACCCCAGTGCAGGTCCAATGAGCTTGAGCTCACCTAAACATACATTTAAGATTTTTCAGTGTGTACGGTAGAGAGGCTTGGGCTATAACACAATTCTGCAGTGTAGATATACCTATAGAAACTTCTCTAAGGGCATGTCTACACTAGAGACACTACAATGACCATAGCTATGTCAGCACCATAGCCCATAGCGTAGACACCACCCATACTAAGAGAAAGGTTTTTTCTGCTGGTATAAGAACACCCCACCCCCAATGACACTAGCTACATGGACGGAAGCATTCTTCCATTGACATACCTCTACGTACACCGAAAGTTATGTCAGCATAGCTATGTTGGTCCAGGGTGCGGCTTTTCCTCTCCACACACATGGCCTAGTGTAAACTAAGGCCAATACTCCATGAAGTGCTTAAAACTACCCTAAAAATACTCACAGCAACTGATTATTTGGTACTTCAACGGTCATAGCTACAATGATATCCTCTTATTTCACAGGTTAAAATGCTATATACATATTGGTTCAATTCTTTTATGTGGTTAAAAATCATTTGTTTTCAAGGGATATTTGATTTTTTTGTTTTAAGTCAACCTGTGCTTCTCTAATAACCTTCATGGATTTTCAAAACCAAGAACATTTACTTGCTCAGGTCATTTTCTCCATTTTCTCAGCCTATTCAGGGAAAGTTCAATGTGAAAAGATGAAGAATTTAATCATCTCACTGCATAGCACTACCTTCATCTGCACTACTGTAAAATCCTTTTTTCTGGTACCAAGAGCTTTAAATTTTAGATATTATAATTATTCTGCTATGAAGCCAATTTATAGTGGTAACAAATCCCATTACACATTCAAATTCAAAAGTAGTGGCCTATGATAGAATACGTCAATTACCTTCCACTCTCGTGACACTGATATAATATTTGAGAATCCAAACAGGATGTACTTTTAATAGTCCATTTTAAGATGGTTGTAACTAACTACATTGAGCAGTTTTAATCTTAGCAAATCTTATTAACAGAAGTACCCTTAATTTATATTGTCATATTGGTTCAGCTATAGTTTAATAAATAGGACCAAGTGTGAAATTTGCTCACTGAGCACTTTTCATGTGTCTTTCATCTCCTTTACCAAGAAACTCTAAGATACTAATTACAGCCTAACAGCTGAATTAAAAAAACCAAATACTCTAGCAAATGTCACGCTTGTGCTAAATTAAAGGTCATCCCAGTTCTCATCATGCCAGTAGCAACTAAGCTGCTATCCCTTTTATGTAATTTCTTCCAGAATAAGTGGCTCTCTAAATAATTTCTTCATTCTTAGTTAGCTCACTAAACTTGACCATGCTCATTTGTCATTTGTTCTTTATAGCTAACATTCAAACTATAGGCCTGATCCAATTCCAGTTGAAATAAACAGAAAGGCCTTGGCTACACTGGCGCCTTACAGCGCTGCAACTTCCTCGCTCAGGGGTGTGAAAAAAGCATGCTCCTGAGCGCAGCAAGTTACAGCGCTGCAAAGTGCCAATGCAAGTGCGGCTCCCAGCACTGCAAGCTAATCCCCACAGGGAGGTGAATTACCTGCAGCACTGGGAGAGCTCTCTCCCAGCGCTGGCGCCGCGATCACACTCGCACTTCAAAGTGCTGCCACAGAGCGCTCCCGCGGCAGCCTGTACGGCTGCAACTGTAGCCATACCCAAAGACTTACATTGACTTCAGGCCCTCTAAGCCAGATTTTTAAAGGTGATTAGGTGCCTAAAAATGCAGTAAGGCACCTAGTGGGATTATCAAAAGTGCCCAGATGCCTCATTCATTCATTTCAGAAACAGCTTTGAAAAACTGGCCACGACTTCAATGGGAGTTGAGCGTGCTCACCACTGCATAAGCATATTGATGCCTCCTCCCATTCCTTATTTCCAGATGCTAAATTGATATCAATGGAGCTAAAATATAATATTTTTCAGTATTACTTTTCCAAGTAAGCAGTTGCTGTAACTGCCACAGATATATTATGAAATAGTGAATGTGAAGAGGGGTGGCCTGGTCAATTGCAAATAGGAGAGCAGGTGGTCCACAAAATCTGTTTTAAAATGTGGTCCATGCTATGGGAAAGTTTGCAAATGTACGCTGTAAGGATTCTTCCTAAGTGCTCTTGTGATTATTAGGCCTAAAAATTTACCCCAGTTGTAAGCTCATATGTGAAAACAATGTGCATGTTCATAAGATATCAATATAAGATTTTTTTGCCAGCATGGAAATTAACTATGGTCAAGTTGTTCTCAATAATGAATGTTATGAACAAGTGCAAGAGAACCAGACAGAGAAACGGGATTAGTCCAAACAACAAGAACCTGCTGATATGTTTCAAGGACTGTTGAAATCATGATGGTAAAACCAGAAGATCTGATCCATTAATTTCTGGCTTCACAATTGGTGTGGCAGACGTTAGGCCTAACCAGCGGACAAAATATTGAGGTGATGAACTATGCAGCCCATTTTTTCCCCCAAGACAGAAGGAGCAGACTAGACTGAAAGATTTTCTTCCTTAGAGGAAGGCCCCTAGGGTTTGTTTTTCCACTTGTGAGTCCTGAAAATCACATATCATTATGACATCCAACACTCAGCCCATCAGTGGGAATACGCAGGGCCGGCTCTAGCTTTTCTGTGGCCCCAAGCAAAAAAACCCCAAAACAAAAAACCTCCCGGAATGCTGCCCCTGGAATTGTGCCGCCACAAGCACGTGCTTGGTTTGCTGGTGCCGAGGGCCAGTCCTGGGGATACCTAATTGCCAGCACTGCAAAGATCTTGTTCTGCCTACCTTCCTTTTGGCTCACTTTCTGTTCCCACTCCTTTCTCCTGTCTCTCGCTCTCTCAGCTTTTCATCAAATCCTGAAATCAACTGCACTGCATCAACCCAGAGACATGAGATGAACACAATCCTGTCCTGTCTAAGGAGAAAGGACCCAACCAGACGATGTCTCTGACCGGTATATGAACCAGAGCCCAAGCAAAATGTGTCGTAGTCAGCCTAACACCCAAAGCATCCATTTGTAATTGACCAGCCGTCCAGTGTTCAAAGAACATCAGCAAAAGCCGTAATTCCTCTACCTTTTCTATCCTCTCTCCCCTCCATCTTGTGTCTGTCTTTTAGAAACAGAAGTGAATACTCTTCACTTATCAGGACTCAGAGTAAAATTAACCCTTTCCTTTTCATAAAAGAATGGTTGTTAATAAAGGTAAGGGACTTTGATACTTTGCCTCCAAAAAGAGAAAGATTTTAAAGTTTCTGATTAAATCTGTTTTGCATAATCACTCCATTTTAGTTTCAATATAAATGCTTGTTTTAATTTCTTCTTCTTCTTTCAATAAACTACCAACTTTAGAATGAATTATTTTGGATGTTTGGCAAGGAACCAAGTAAAATAAATGCCTCTGTAGAAAAAAACTCCCAAACCTAAGTATCACTGTTTTAATGCTGAAAGAGTTGATATATGCCTTTATCTCTTTTGGCCCTTGAGATCCATGTAACAGCACTACATAGAAAAGGAAACTTTCACAGAAGGTTTTTAACTGTGTATTTTTAATGAGATCACAGATTGGATTCACAAGGATGACATTTGTCAAATGTAAAGAATAAAAAGTTAACAGTGATTAAAGTAAAGAAAGCAGGAAAAGTATAGCTCCCACTCCTCTGTTGGATGCAGAGGGGAGTTCCACCTCCTTGACTGGTGCACTGAAAACTCCTTCCTTCTCTATGTGCTGGCTCATAACTCCTTTAATGTTTGGATTTTAACAAATGCAGGATGTGGATGATTTAGTGCTTCTGGAACTTGATGTCAAAATATACAGGATTAACAGTCATATAGGATCAATTCATCTAAGAACAAGTAAAAACTTCCTCCCACAGAACAAGGAAAACCATCAATGCTCCTCAGCCACATTTTAAAAGAGAACTACCATGTCAGGATGCAGAAAGACAGCTACAGGGTAGATTCTAGAGTGAGCAGTGTGGTTGCCTCACATGCCAACTTCCAGGGGTCGACAATCTGATTGGTCATCCATTTTTTGCTCTGCTAATGACTGTTCAGCCATTTATTTTGGGGGGTTTTTTGCACTGGCCAGCAAAAAAGAGCTAGGGACACTCCTGCACATAACTTCTTGCAGACATGACTAGTTTTCTAGTCATTAGATTTTTTTTTTTTTTTTTTGAAGATGTGAAGCAGAGTGGCGGAGATGGTTGCAGCTACTGCTTTGTTAATGGTGTCTAATTCTTTTCTACTACTGATATGCGTAAGAAGACTGCTCTTGCTTTTTATAGTAATTATAAGGTATTTTACTGATTTTGAAAACTGTTTAATTTGAAATAATCAAGATCACACACATGGTAATTCAGAATTATGTTCAGATGAGTAACACAGTGGAAAGAGAAAATGTGCCACTGCTAAGATATTGAAGTATTACAGATGCAAATTATGCTAGTCATCTAGTAGCATTCCACTAAGCTGTTTGCAGAGTCAAATGTGGTGGTTTCATTGCTCACAATCAATGTGATGAGTATATTCTAACCCAATCACCCTTCGTCTAGATGAAGACCTACAGTCTCATCATTTCAGATAGCAGGAATCAAATTCAATACAATTCACTGAAATGAAGTAGACAGTGTTTTCAGGTTCACTCTGTTGATGTTCATGAAGTTACTGTGGTATTCCTTAAAAGAAGAAAATTTCATGTAAACTTTCAACACAGCATGATAAATAACATGACAGATAAAACATATGCATTCTGCGATGGGCCTCCCTCATGTAGGGGTTGGGTTGCAGGTGTGTGTGTTGTAAGAGAGGCTGGGAGACTAGGAAATTGAAACAAAGTGTTATTGAGGTGGGTGGGACAGCATGTCACCAGTTCTAGAGGAGGCAGGTGCTGCTGTTATAGGGTTCTGATGGCATTAAAGTTTGTTGGATTTTTAGACAATGTGATTTCATCTCATTCCTTCAGGTACACTGATGTTACCCAAATACACTCTCTCTCTCTACACATACATACATATGCTTGCACTATTTGCTGTAGCTAGCAAGTGCCACTATACCCAGGGAACTCACTCAAGGTGGTAGAGAGTAGACAGTGTTTCTGGTGTTACCAGCCACACAGAAGGACAGTTTTAATCTCTGCTAGATGCTCCATAAAAGCTCTACTTGTGGAGACTGCAGTAAGGATTCACTAAATGTGTGCATCCTATGACTGCCTCCGCAGCCAATAAAAATACCATTTTGGGGGCTTCCCTGGCAGGTTTTGGGCACATAGGAGAAAACAGGTAGTGTCACCCACCACAATCTTCCTTCTGACAAATGGACTTTCCATTGCCAAGTCCCTTCAGTAGCACAGACACTGGAGTGACTCTGAGCCAGTTTCTCTAACATCCTATGTAACTATTTCATACAGTTAGGGTTGCCAACTTTCTAAGCACACAAAACCAAACACCCCTGCTCCACCCCTTTTCCAAGGCCCCACTCCCATTTGCTCCATACCTCCGTCACTCGCTCTCTCCGATACTCACTCACTTTCACTGAGCTGGGTCAGGGGGGTAGGAGTGTGGGAGGCGGGTGAGGGCTCTGGCTGAGGGTGCAGGCTCTGGGGTGGGGATGATGGGTTTGTGGTGAAGAAGAGGGTTATGGGCTGGGACAAGGAGTTGGAGTGCAGGGGGGGGAGGTGAGGACTCCAGCTGGGGGTGTGGACTCTGGGGTGGGGCCAGGAATGAGGGGTTTAGGGTGCAGGAGGGGGCTCAGGACTGGGGTAGGGGATTGTTCAGGAGGGGGTTCAGAGTGTGTGGCCCAGAGGTGCTTACCAAGACTGCTAGGAAGTGGTTGCCAGGTCCCTGCAGCTCTTAGGTGCATGGGCAGCCAGGGATGCTCTGTACACTGCCCTTGCACCTGTAGGCGCTGCCTCCGCAGCTCCCACTGGTCGCAGTTCCTGGCCAATGGGATCTGTGGAGCAGGCACTTGGGGTAGAGGCAGCACATAGAGCCTCCCTGGCTGCCCACATGCCTAGGGGCCACAGGGTCCTGGCGGCTGTTTCTGTTAGCCATGCGGAACTAGGGCAGGCAGGGAGCCTTAGCCACCAGAGTTTCTTTTTGACTGGGTGTTCCAGGGTGACCAGACAGCAAGTGTGAAAAATCGGGAGGGAGGTGTGGGGGTAAATAGGAGCCTATATAAGAAAAAGACCCCAAAATTGGGACTGTCCCTATAAACTCAGGACTCTGGTCACCCTAGGGTGTTCCAGTAGAAAACAGGACACCTGGCAACCCTACATACAGCAGAAGTAAGTGGCACTGAAGAGCAAAGTTCAGCCTTAGCAAGATACATTGTACATGTAACAAAATACAAACAACTAGCTGTGCTGAATATATGGAAAGATATCAGTTGACAATACCTCTTCCTGCCAGCAATGAAATAGGAGACTCAAAACTCTCTCAGAGAATGGGGTACTTATGAAGCAGCTATGAAAGTTACAGAAGAAAGGAGAAAATCTAGTTCTATTTGGCTCATCTTGAACTGAAAGTATTTAAAACAAGAATTGAAAATGCTCATTATCAAAGACCAAAGTAGTAATGATATTTTAAAATTCTGATCTTATTGATTCAGATTGTCCTGATCATCCAGATTGCATGAAAGATTTTTGTCTTTGAGGTAGTTCAGTGGTGTGACTATAAACCCATTCAAATGGAAAAGAAGAAGAAAGAGGGTTGTTCAGACTGAGAAATTGAAGCACTTTATTAAAACACACACACACCCACGCACCCCTTAGGTTATAAAATCAGCTGCTAACAATCCAAATGTGTGCTAGTAAAGCCATGCTTTTTAGTAGCAATGCTCTATATCTGAACCCTGGAGAAGAGAAGAATCTCTCAGTGGAAATCACATAGCTTGTTAGTACAATTACAATGCAATATACATCTGTTGACTAACCAATTTTCCAGAGACTGCTCAAGACAATCTAATCGGCCACCTAAGGCAAAACTTCAGTCTGCCACCACCCCTTTTTTACTCCTTTAGTAGTCTGTGGGAAATCCCGAAGTGCCCCCCCACTGCTGCCATTCCCACCCCCTGAACCTCCTACAGCCATGTTAGACAATGATGGGGCAGACCCCAGCCTGGGGCTACCAAGGTCTCTGGACCCTGGTGACAGACCCTGCGGGGTAGGAATAGTTGAACACTCAGGCACCAGCAGGAGAGCAGCTCCCAGTTCCAAGGGCCCCAGTTAAGAGGCAGCAGGCTGAAGGTGCAGATCTCCCTCACACAAGAGGCAGCTGGCTCCTTCCCACTGGACAGAGTAGGGGTCACCACACTTTGCTCCCCCACACCTGACTTCCCCTACTGAGCCCCACACCTTGCATTGCCAGTCCTCCACCTGGCCCCAAGCAACCCCTGCATCTTTCTGGATGAGGTGCTTGCTGTCCAGCTTGCAGCCTGCGTCACAGTTCAGAGCACACGTATTTCCCCTCAGTGGTCCAGACAGGGCCACCAACTCTCCGGCTTACAGCTCCCCAGTCATTACCTCTCCTGGATGGAAACCTGCATCTCATTCTCTTCTGACTGGGATGTTTCTAGACTGCACAGTTCCCTGCCTCCACTGTGTTATTCCCAACAGGCACAGGCTTCCAAAGCATACCTGTTTTCTTTCTTTTCAGAGACTGTTACTGGTCTGACTGCCCACAGTTACAGATACTGCACAGCTCTTTTTACGCTAGCCTATTTTATTCTTAAGATAAAAGCACTACAGTGAAAACAAATTAAATACAATAAAAGACCCTACATCTGTACTAAGTTTGCCAGATGTCCATCCTACCCCCCCCCCCCCCAACACTCACTTTACCTCGATAAGGTTCTAATTGGATATTAGTCCTTCCAATTCCTCCCAAAGATTAGGAGCCCACCTGGCACCAGAAGTCCTGCCTATTGGGTGGATTAAAAGAGAGCCATGAGCCAGTTTAAACTAGGTTATTTCCTTTCGATGGGCCCCATCACACGACGCGTGAAAATCGATTTATGATACGCAATTTCCAGCTACGAGAAATAGCGAGCTGAAATCGATAGTTACAAATCGAGTTACTCACCCGTCTTCACCCAAGCGCCGAATCGATGTGCGCTGGACTCGCCATGTCGAATCCGGAACTCCGTTTGTTTTGGTGGAGTTCCGGAATCGATGTAAGCGCGCTCTGGGTTCGATATATCCCCGTCTAGACGAGACGCGATATATCGAACTCCGAGCTTTCGATTTTAACGCGCTGAAATGGCGCGTCGTATAGACGTGGCCTTTGTCTGTTGGCCTCTGGTGACTCCAGTTTGAACCAGTATATTTAAATCTCTTTAGGGGGTGGTGTTTCTCTGAGACTGTTCCAACCTGCATGAGTTTTCCTAACCCTCCCCCCGCTGTTCTTCTATTTATATTTTCCATGAACACACATTCACAATCCCTCAGCAACCCAAATAATTGCATTTTTAATACAATGGACCCCAATGTTATTAAACCTAGTTCAATAAGGTTTAACTTAATTCATTAAAAGCTTATTCAGGACATTGTCAGTCTGTCACAGTCAGGCCCCTCTCTCCCTGACCAATTTCAGAGACCTCCTGCAAACAATGGAGGGGCTATGGCTGTTCAAAAAAGATTGCAAGAACCTTCTATAAGGCAAAGTATAACCAATGCCTATATTTCGGTTGCCTACAAGGTGCCCCTATAATTAAGGCTGGGTTATTGAAGGGATCTATCAGATTGGTCATTCTAAAAGCAATATCAAAAAATCAGTCCACAGACAAAATCACTGGAAAATTTGATCACAGTGAAGTAGTATAATCAAGGTCAAAAAGTAGAGTCACTTATGTGAAAAAGAAGCAATTCTCAGCAATTGTTTGTGGTATTTCAATTCACAAGGATTAAGTTTACTAGCAGATATTGGTATGCTAAAAAGTTTTTTTTAAGAAAGGAACTCCTTACCTTACTCTCTCCTGCAGGAAAACACTTACAGGATTACACATTTTCAGAACTGGAGCCATGTAAAGTTCATGCAGATATAAGAGAAAGTATGCACCCCACTTTCAAGATACTGTACTACCCCTTTTATAAAATTCAAAAACAAGCCAAAGAAAAACTTCAAGAGTCTATGTAAATGAGAAGTACCCAATGGGCTTTTATTGTGAGTTTCATGGTATTTGTCATTCTTCTTAGAGCCCCTGCTCCTGGAGTCCTGTGATTACATGAGAATCTCACTTTTTTAAAGCAATGAAAGCTAAGTTTCTAGCCCTCATGGTTGAAGAGAAAACCTGTAAATGTGACCCAATGAAGCCTAAAGGCTCAGAAGCCAAAATGTAAACACGTTGGCTTAAAATCATTTTAAGCCACTCTCATGATTTTTTATTGGGGGGGGGGACAGTTAGGGGAAGCTGATTCATTATGTTTGGATGGTTAGGTTTGGCTATGCTGCATTTATTCCCTTTCTCACTTACTATCATCCCACGCAACGTCAATTTTCTCACAATTTCCTAACGAAGTTTTTGTCTACTAATCGCAGCTATTGTTTGGTTGATTTTCAGCAAAGAAGTGGTACATTTTTTCAGCAGATATTAAAAGTGTGGACAATGTGTCCCACTAAATTATAACAATTTTGAGGCAGGTCAAATTACTAAATGCTACATTAAATCACTCCCACAGTATTTTTCACTAGAAATGATGTATGCAGCTTTTAATAATCTGAACCATCTTAAAATTGTTTTTTTTTTTTATAGGGTAGCAAGACAAAAATTTGCAATGACAATTCACTTAACACCAAGTAACCCAACTGGAAACAGGGTGAGTCACAATGCCTCAATCTCAAGGTCAATCAGTAAGCAAGACAGGAGCCATTCTTCTCACACTGCTGAAGAACACAGGGTGGGCAGGCAGGCTGCAGCCCACTCTTCATGAGAGTTGCCAGGCATCACAGGGGGGTGGGGAATGAGAGAAGAGAGAGTGTGCTGGGTAGGAGGGGAAGCCATGTGACTACTACACAACAACTCTTGCAAAGGGTGGGAGAGTAACAAATGACTAAGAAAGAAGGGCAGCCCCAATCTTAAGTCCCCAGACACCTAAGTGGAAGTGAGGATCAACAAGAGCCCCATTCTCCATCCCCTGGACTTCTTCATCAGGCTGTGGAGTAATGGGAGCTGCATGGAAGTGGAAGGCAGTATGTCCCCATCTTTTCTTCCTGGATCCCTTTAAAGTATCTGGGGACTACTTAACAGCAGCGGGTGCATGCATCCCACCCTAGGCCCTTTCAGCTGGGACAGGAGGCATCAAGATGTACCCCTCTTATCACCTCCCCCCTTGCAAGACTGTGGGCTCCAGACAGCAGGCAAGAAAAAATACCTCCATAATCTCAAACCACTCAGAAGGAGAGTAATAAAAATCAGGCTGGGAGAAGAAAGAGCTCTACAGCCATTTCAGGGGACCAGGAGAGGCTAGCTATAAAAGAGGAAAGAGACAGCACCTATTCCCTCTGAAAAACCAGAAGGCAGCAACCAGACTGGGTCAGGGGAAGACTGAGTTGTTAGCAGCAGAATCAGACTGCAGGGGGAAAGTGCCCCTCTCCTCATTCCAGTCACTCCTTGAAATCAGACACAGGTGCCCCAACAACCTAGCCCTATAGGGTTCTCAAGTGTCTGGTTTTCAACCAGAACACCTGGTCAAAAAGGGACCCTGGCGGCTCTGGTTAGCACTGCTGAATGTGCCGTTAAGAGTCCAATTGGCAGCGCAGGCAGGCTCCCTATCCGGGAGCCACACAGAGCTGGGAAGTGGCCAGCATATCCGGCTCCTAGGCCAAAGGGCAGCCAGGGGGCTCTGTGCACTGCTCCCACCCACACCCGAGCACCAGCACCGTAGCTCCCAGGTGTGGAGCCACCTGGCTGCCCCTCTGCCTAGGAGCTGGATATCCTGGCTACTTTTTAGGAGTCGCCTGAGTCAGCACCACCTGGAGCCCGCACCCTCTCTTGCACTCCAACCCCCAGCCCCAACCCTGAGCCTCCTCCCGCACACACAGCTCCCTACCCTAGCCCTGATCTCCCTCCTGAACCCCAAACCCACCATCCGCAGTCCCACCCCAGAGCCCGTACCCGCAGCTGGAGCTCTCATTTCCTCCTGCACCCCAACCCTGTGCCTCAGCCTAGTAAAAGTGAGCAAGGGTGGGGGAGTGAGGGGGGATGCAGTGAGCAGGGGCAGGGCCTCAGGGAAGGAGTGGGGCGAGGTGTTTGGTTTTCTGCAATTTGAAAGTTAGCAACCCTATCAAGCCCCTCTGTGCATCAGGAAGAAGAGGAGAAACAGGTTCCCTGCCTGCATATGGCCAAGAGGCAACATAGCAGAATCAGCAACTCACATTTAAGAATAGTACATATATCTGGCAGAAGTGTTCTCGCCTGTTAAGTGTGGAGGGTCCCTTCTGATAGGGCTAAGGGAAAGAAATTGGGAAAATGTACTCAAAAACTGGAAGTTAAATTGATTTAGTAGTCATTACAGTGAAAGTAACTGGTTTGAAGTTGACAGCATTCCTTTTATGTATATAGCAAGCTAAACCTCAAATTTAACAAAAAAGTTATTAAGTTCCAGAGGAGGACAAAGATCCTGTTTAGACAATTATGGATACAGAACAGCTAGCAATACGTGGGTGTTAAAAACATATAATTACATTAATGGAATGAAAAGGTCACTGTAAAGGCATTTAATGCTACAACTACTATAGCTAAAAATTTAAATAACTGTATTTTGGTACTGAAAACAGATTTTTAAAGAAATTACTCCTTTAGTCTCAGAATAGCGCCAAAGTGACTCACTACTTAACGAGATTTCAGAATCAATCTATAGATACAGTTTAGAATCGCTCGCTCTCTCTCTCTCTCACACACACACACACACACACACACACACACACAACTCCACGCGCACGGCAATGGGACTGGTAGCAATGCCTATAATCAAGGTTGCACACTTCCAATAAAAAGACCTGTTTTTCAATTGCTTTGAATTTCATCCAACTTCCATCATTGGGCTGCAATTTTCTATGCTGGGTGTCTATGTCAAGCTGAATTTTTTGAACGTTTCAGTCAAAATCATCAGCAGTTTCTGAGACAAGGGATGGGGAAGATATGTTATGCGTGCCATATGTTAAAAAATTCTGGTGACCTTTTAAAGTGCTTGTACACAAAGCTAGAAGTCTAAATAATAGATGGTATACTAGAGTGCCTTGTAGTAAAGGAAGGATATTGATTATAATAGGCATCACAGAACCTGGTGGACTGAGAGCAATCAATGGAACACAATCATCCAGGTACAAAAATATACCGAAGGACAAAACAGGTCGTGCAGGACGGGGAGTGGCACTAATATTGTGAAAGAAATGTAGATCAAATTGAAGTAAAAATCTTAAGTGAATCCACAATGTTCATAGATCTCTATGGATTAGAAATTTCATGCTGTAATAAAATATAACATTAGGGATCTATTATCAACAACCTGACCAGGACAGTAATAGTGATGATGCAATGCTAAGGGAAATTAGAGAGGCTATCAAAATTAAGAAACTCCTAATAGTGGGGATTTCAATTATCCCCATATTGAACCGGGAACATTTCAACTTCAGGACGAAATGCAGAGATAAAATTTCTCGATACTTAAATGACTGCTTCATGGAGCAGCGGTACGATGGATGGCAGGAGAGAGATCACTTGATCATTGCCTGTTAGGTTCACTCCCACCGGGGCACCTGGCATTGGCCACTGTCAGTAGACAGGATACTGGAATATATGGACCTTTGGTCTGACCCGGTATGGCAGTTCTTATGTTTTCTGTGAAAAGCTCTAGTACCCCAATGCTTTGGAGCATGGGCTTTAAATTTGGCAGAGGGGTCATCCCCATAAAAATCCACCCAATGTGGCCAAGTTTTAAGCCTTTGGGGGTCGGGGGAGGAAGCACACTTCACACATGCTTAGTAGTGGCTTACTAGAACTTCACAGCTAAATTCCCAGAAGATTCCAGCCACAGTGTGCATGCTGCAGCCTGGGGCGGAGCAGGATTTTTCCTACAACTGCGGGCTGCTGCAGAACATACTGGGGTTGATCACCTGAATTGTGAGCAGGGAGCCTGTCTCAACTGTGCTTTGAATAAGCCCCCAGCTATGCAGAGGGAGCATGGAAGAGGAAGCTGCTTGGTTTGGATGAAGAGTGGACAAGAGCTGGACTTGCAGCAGGTTTAGGGGGAGTAAACAGGGGCCATTGACCCTGTGGGGGTTGGGGGAGATTAGGACCACAGTCTGGCAGTGGGTGAGGAGATTGGGAATCAGTGTGGCAAGGAAAGGGAGATCTGACAAGTAACTGAAGAACAAACTGGCTGGGCAAAGAGACTGGGTAAAAGAGCCAGAGAAGGAGGGAGACGTAGATATATTGCACATGGAGCATAAGAAGGGAAACATACCAGCAGGCATGAGGAACATGAATGGGTATCTGGCAATAGGGAAAAGGAGAGAAATCAGGTGAGGACCTGGAAAGAGAGGACTGGGAATGGTGACAAGACTGGGACACAGGGCCGCCCAGAGGGCGGGACAAGTGGGGCAATTTGCCCCAGGCCCCGGGCTCTGCAGGAGCCCCCACAACAATTTTTTGGAGCCCTTGGAGCGGGGTCCTTCACTCGCTCCAGGGACCCAGGAAAACTCTCGTGGGGCCCGGGCCCCTGGAGCTTCTTCCACTCTGAGTCTTCGGCGGCGGGGGGGTCCTTCTGCTTCAGAGTGGAAAGACCCTCTGCTGCCGAATTACCGCCGAAGTGGGACCCGCCGCCAAAGTGCCGGGTGTTTGGCAGCACTTCAGTGGTGGAGGGCGCCTGCTGCGGGTCTTCGGGGCACTTCAGTGGCAGATCCCAGAGCGTAAGGACCCCCTGCTGCCAAATTACCGCCGAAGCGGGGGCCCCCCGCCGCCAAAGACCCTAGGCCCCCTGAATCCTCTGGGCGGCCCTGCTGGGACAGGGAGTTTGAAGGGATGAAACTAGCACTTTCTGTGCAAGGAGTCTGGGACTAGCTAGGTGAGAAGAATAGCATTGGGACAAGGAGCCAGGGGAAGGAAAGAGACAGGGACAGACTAGACGAGCAGGGCAGAAGTGATCCAAACAAGGCAGAAGTGGTCCAGTAGTGTAAACTCCCCTACAAAGGCTGGAAAGGAATTTCAAAAATGTCCCAAGTCTCAACATGCCACTGCTGTCAGCAAATATATGAGAAATCCTCTGGTAAAGTGTCATAACCCCCTTTAGTGATGGTTCACGCAGAAGATGACAACCTACTATTACTATTATTTACTCCTTTAGCGCAAGTGGCATAGGTCTCTGCTGTGGATCTAAAGGTTCAAACCTTCATGATGATCCATGTGGGCACCAACGTGCTCATTAATGATCTGGAAAAGGGAGTGAACAGTGAAATGGCAAACTTTGCAGATGACACAAAATTATTCAAGATATTAAAGTTCAAAGCAGACTGCAAGGAGTTTCTAAGAGGTCTCACAAAACTGGGTGAGATCAGGCAACAAAATGACAGATGAAATTCAACATTGCTAAGTGCAAAGTAGTGCACATTGGAAAAAATACTAACTCAGGAATCGGCAACCTTTGGCCTGTGGCCCGCCAGGGTAAGCCCCTGGGTTTGTTTACCTGCCGCATCTGCAGGTTCCGCAGCTCCCAGGCCATTAGGGGCTGCGGGAAGCGGCACAGGCTGAGGGATGTGCTGGCTGCCCTTCCCGCAGGCCCCATTGGCCTGGGATGGCAAATCGCAGCCAGTGGGAGCCACAATTGGCCGAATCTGCAGAAACAGCCGGTAAACAAACCAGCCTGGCCCACCAGGGGGCTTACCCTGGTGGGCTGCATGCCAAAGGTTGTCAATCCCTGTACATATACAGTGATGACTTCTGAATTAGCTGTTACCATACAAAGACGATCTTGGAGTCACCATGGATAGTTCTATGAAAATGTCTCCTTAATGCATAACAGTAGTTGGAAAAAAAAAAAAAAAAAAAGAAACGTTTACAGAATGTTAGGAATTATTACCAAAGGAATAGAAAATAAGACACAAAATATCATAATGCCACTATATAAAAGTATGAATGGCGTGGAAAGAGTGAATAGAGGGTTGTTATCCACAATACCAAAAAAGGGGTCACCTGATGAAATTAATAAGCAGCAGTTTAATACAAACAAGAGCAAGTACTTTGTCACACAACTCACAATTAACCTCTGAAACTCATTGACATGGGAAATTATAATGACCAAAAGTATAACTAGCCTCAAAAGAGAATTAGATAAGTTCACGGAAAATAGCATCTTGGCTAATAGCCATTGATGGACCTCAGGATGCAACTCCATGCTCGAGCCAACTCTAAACCTCTAACTATCAGAACCCAGGAATGGAAGACAGGAGTGGATCACTCTATAATTACCCTGTTCTCTACACTCCCCCATGAAGCTCTGCTATGGGACACTGTCGGAGACAGGATCCTGGGCAACACGGGCCATACTGACCCAGTATGGTAGCTCTTATGTTCTAATATGATGCCACATAATGGAATTCCCACTTTTTCAGTTTGCTTTTTTTAAAACCTAGGAAATTACAGACACAAACCCCTACACCTTTGTCAAAAGAACATTCTTAAGAAGTCCAGACTCCATATTAAAGACAAAACTAAATTATACTTCTAATTAGAAAAAAAATTGCAAATATTCACACTTACAAAAATTATGGATATTTTAATAGCGTGATATGCAATTAAAGTGCAGTATGTACATTTCAAAAAACATAAATCTCATCCTTTTCAAAGACCCAGATTTAAATTGTAACTTGCTCAGCATGGAAATTGCAACCACTTTTTTCCTTGAAGTTACGTCATATTTCTTAGTGATTTTATAAGGGAAGGAAAATGCAGAGCTAAACTTACTCGGAAATAATCACTGCATGCTGCAAGTACTGCCTTATGGGCATGGAATTTCTGTTCTTCTGCAATTAGGGTGATGTCACAGAGTATACCATCACTTCTTTGTTGGTTCAGAGCTGCCAAGACAGCATCATTATGTGAACTGGATTGGCAAAGCCTCTGACCTGTCAGCGTTTCTTGAATACTGCAAAACAAAGGAAACAAAAAGAGATTCTGTCAACAAATATAAGACCCATCTCCGAGGCTCAGTAATTAATGCTAAACAACATTTCTGGTTTCACAGGCTACGTCTACACCACAGGATAATTCCGAATTACATTAAACCGGTTTTATAAAACAGATATCAAATTCAATTTCACGCAGCCACACTAGGCATAGTAATTCGGCGGTGTGCGTCCATGGTCCGAGGCTAGCGTCGATTTCTGGAGCGTTGCATTGTGGGTAGCTATTCCATAGCTATCCCATAGTTCCCGAAGCCTCCCCCGCCCCTTGGAATTCTGGGTTGAATCATTGTCGCAGGTTGTCTGGTAAATGTCGATCATCATTCCTCCTCGGGAAAACACAGCAGCATCTTCATGCCCTTTTCCCTGGATTGCCCTGAACGCCATAGCACGGCACCATGGACCGGTTCAGCTTTTTTTTTCTTTACAGTCACCGTATGTGTACTGAGTTGCGGACAGAGCGAACTCCAGCGCTACACAGCACTTCATTTGCTTTTGCATGAAGCAAGATGGTTCCAGTCATTCTGTACTGTCTACTGCTGGAGTAAACGGCAATGAGATGAAGTGTCTCTCCCCTCTGTACTGTCTACTGCTATCATGAGTGCCTGGCTGAATGGCCGGGGTGCAAACGAAAACTGGGAATGACCCCGAGTCATCCCCCTTTATGGTTTCTAAAAATAGAGTCAGTCCTGCTAGAATATGGTGACAAGTGTATTAGAGGACCAGTGTATCAGAAGCACAGCTGCTCCGTGTCAGTATTCACAGGGGGTGCCCTGCAACAATCACCCGTTGCTTCCCTCCTCCCAACCTTCTGGCTACGTGCCAGTGTCTCCCATTTGTGTCATGAAGTTATAAGAATGCAGGAATAAGAAACACTGAGTTTTAGTGACATAAAATGAGGGGAGGCAGCCTCCCGGTGCTATGACAGTCCAGGCAGAACATTAAGTGCAGGGGGAGAGGAGCCCAGCATGCTGCTCGCTACGATAGTCCAGGTACAGATTTTCTTACACAGGAAGGAGCGGCTGATAGAGCTCAGCCCCAGTGCTATGATGAAGACGGTTACAGCCGTTCTGTACCATCTACTGGGAATGATGGGAGTCATTCCTATTTGAACTCAGGCGCCCCGGCCAGCCCACCTGCAGGCAGCCAGAGCACTCACGGGCTGATGGTGACAATGATATCAGTCATATATTGCACGTCTGCCACCGGAGGGGAGAGAGCCGATACGGCTCTTCACTGCTGCGATCGCATCTACCACAGCATTCAGTAGACCAGGGTCACTGAAAGAAGTCAGAACTATTTATTCCCTTTTCTTTCATGTGCGGGGGGGGAGGGATAAATGCCAGCTATTCCTGAACCACGCCGGACAATGTGTTTGACCCTACAAGCATTGGAGCTCAGCAGAATCAAATACTCTTTCGGAGACTGCTGTGGACGTGGGATAGCTGAGGTCCTCACTCCCTCCCTCCGTCCCTCATGAGCGTCCATTGAGTCTCTGCTTCCCGTTACGCTGTCACGCAGCACTGTGTAGCCTGGAGATTTTTTTTCAAACGCTTTGGCATTTCGTCTTCCGTAACGGAGCTCTGATAACAGATTTGTTCCCCATGACAGCAATTAGATCCACTATCTCCATACGGTCCATGCTGGAGCTCTTTTGGATTTGGACTGCATGCCACCCTGCTGATCAGAGCTCCATGCTGGGCAAACAGGAAATATAATTAAAAAGTCGCGGGGCTTTTTCCTGTTTACCTGCCACTGCGTCGCGTTCAGATTGCTGTCAGAGCGGTCAGTGGTGCACTGTGGGATACTCTCGAGGACAATAATGTCGATTTCCGTCCACACTAACAGTATTCGAAGTAATACTATCGATTTAGCATTACTCCTCTCGTTTTGTAGAGTACAGAAATTGATTTAAAACCCTTTAATCGATTTAAAGAGCACTGAGTGTGGAGGGTACAGCTGTTAATTGATTTAACGCTGTTAAAATCGATTTAACGCGTAGTGTGGTCCAGCCTCAGACAGAGAATACACTTCTATGTGGTATGGTTTAGCACAGGAAAAGTTTCACATAGTTTAGTCTTATTTAAGACAGAAAATGTGTTAGATTTACAACTCAAGGGCCCTGATTCTTTTCTCATTTACTCCACAGTTGGGTTCAGTGTCCTAATTTACAAGTATTAAGTAAGAGAAGTACAAAGGTTTAGGGCTTTATCATCTTCTCACAGGGAACAGAAAAACAACCAAAGTGGCCTAAATTAATATATTAGTAGAAAGAAATATTGAACATTCATGTAACCAACTCTACACATGGTCTGGTTCACGTATTATCACCAACAACAGTTTCTATTACTAGCACTTCGTAAAGAATTCTGCTGATTCTGTCCAAGCCAGAAGAGATTCCAACTCATTTTTCCTTAGCTATGCTGGTTTAGCTGAACTAATGGAGGTAAAAAATAGTTCCAATTAGTTAAAATTGTCACTAAAAAAAGCAGATATTATTCTGAAGCCTCACAAGCAGCAGATCTGAGATACCAGAACATTCAATTTTTTTTTTTTTTTACTATTACTTTTCAGATAATACCTGCAATTTAAGGTGTCAAAGCAACAGAACTTAGTATTCCACTATTCCTTGGTAATATTGTAAAAAGTGGTTTCAACCAATAATTAGCCATTTGATATCAACTTTGGCTACATTTTCACTTTAAAATATCAGCATATTTTAAAACAAATAAGTAGGAACTAGATGGCTGAGAAATTAATAATAGACGAGAGACTTTCACCTTTAGGTTGCTTCATTAAACCCAATTCAGAATGGCTGTAACTTAAAGTTGTCAGGTGGCTACTTGGTGGTTTGTGTTAAGGGATCAGGTGACTCTTACATGGTAATAGGGACCAATACAGGTGCTTTTGCAAAAAGCATCTCCTCTAAATCCCTGCTGTTTGGACAAAGCCATGGAGTGGATAGTCCTTGAGCTTCTGTGCTTCCCTGCCTAAATCTGCCTGATCCAAGTCTCCCCTACTCCAGGAAACTGAAAGGACAACCTCATCATATGTATATAAAAATACATGGAATGGAGAAAGAAAAAAAATCCAAAAACAACTGGCCAAATCCTCTGCTGGGCTAAATTATGTGAATTATATATGAATTTATATCAGCTGAGGGGCTAATCCTTTATTCAGTTGCATACCAAAGAAATAAGTGCAAAATAATTTCTGACTATTCTGCTTGTGGAATCCTATTCATATACAATAAAATACAGTTGTCAGGAAAGATAATCCTGTAAAAGCGATTTCTTGCTGTTTTCCATTTATTTCCTTTCTATAACGCCATAGCAAATTCACTAAGTCAAGTAAAGATTTATTATTTTAAGCAGTCAGTGCTATAAGTTCAACTTGATAACTGAAAAAAAAAATCCAACTGTTTTTTCAGGTTCATTCTTCAGCATCAACAATAAGGAACCCAGAGCCAAAGCAAAACCAGTAATTCTGTTACTGATGCTTGAGGAACAATAGAAGACAGTTCAGTCATGTGCATCCTTCCTTCGCATTTCTAACAGGAACAAAACACTGATTTTGTCCGTAAACTCAGCAGAGTTGGAATCAGAGGAAGCAAATATTTGTAATGCACCAATGTCAACTTTTAGTAATTTTTCTGATTACAACCACATACTTACATAGTTGCATGGTATATACATCTTCATGTTCATCAGAGGCAGTTTCATAAACATGAGAGCACTGATTCACAGGAACACTGTGCCATTTTGTACCATTCTCTGAGTGCAAAGTGGCCATAAGCATAGTAGAGGTAGGCAGTTCATTCTCCCCCATGTGTGAGGCAATCTTCTGGTGTTGGCTTAAGTAAAGTAGCCAGTAAGAAGAGATAGCAGATTGAGGCATCAGATGGATAAGGAAAAATAGAAATGAGAACTTTGGAAGGGAAGGAAGAGGAAGTGCATGAATAAAAATGATTTGCAGCCTCCTTATAGATAGCTATTGGGAAAGTGCCCCAATCACAGCAAACAAACAGCCAGCCACCATTATGGCTGCACCAGTACAAAATCTCATTGATTCCAGGGTTGTCTTTGTCTAAACTTTGGGTATGCACTGGCATTGCAAATGCTCACAGACAAATTCTTTATGTCCTTAGGAATTTGGAAAGAGAAACAACAACAGGGAATTGAAGAGGATTGTGGGGTTCGAGTAAATTACTACTGTCTCATGCATACTTCATGTTGTTTGTGATAATGGCAACAGCAACACTTAAAGTAATCTTTTCCAGGTTATAATCTGGAGATCCAGGTGTTAAATGGATGCCTTTGTTAATGCTGACTAATACTTCAGTAAACACCATGCTAAACGACAATGACATCCTGTACGGCTTTAAAGTACCATACCTGAGGCACCTCTCAGATGGCATCCTTCACGTTTGTTCTTCAGAATCTCAATACTTAAAATCTTGTGGAGGAAGAAGAAAACATTACAGCTAAAAAAGACAGACAGAGAGAAGGTATATTAAAATTTGAAGCAAAGGCAACCTTAACCTTAAAGGTCAAAACTTTTAGGAGGCCAAATTCAAATGCAACACTTTTTGTCCATCCTTGTTACAAAACATTATTGGCTAGACTGACTCTGGCCTAGAGATAACTTCCTCCCCTCTTTTCCTTCCCAGCACTTCCCACACAAGCCCAAGTGACAACTGCAGTCACTGAAGTCACAGGCATGCTCCTTCCCTGACACTAGAGAGACATATTACCCAAACAAGATGGAGAGGCAATGCAGACCCTCAATACTAGCCTGCAGAGTTGGCTGGCAGGCAGGGCTACTTAGAATAGTGCAATGTGCATATTCTCCCTGCCTACTAGACAGCTATGGATGGATTACACATCCACAAACACAATCCATCCTAAAGGTCCTCCCAAGGTCAGTGGGGCTCTGCACTACCCTCTATTCAGAGTGATATTACTTTCCACCACCTCCCACCAGGTGTGTAATTGCAAATTAGTTATTTATGATTGTAAAAGCTCACTGACTAACTCACTCTACCATAACAAAACACTGAAGTATTGGCTGTCAAAGTAAAAAAAAAAACAACCCACACACAAACAAAAAAAAAAAAACAAACAAACAACTTATGGCCAATATAAACCTGTACGGAAATAAACCAAACAAATATGATGAGATGAGAATGTTGTTGACCTGTAGACTATAACTAATCTTCATCCTGCTCTTCAATTTATATCCACAGAATCATAGACATGTAGAGTTGGAAGGAACAACATGAGGCAGGATTGAGTCTACCTAAATCATCCTTGACAGGTGTTTTGTCTAACCTGTTCTTAAAACCCTCCAATGATGGGGATTCCACAACCTCCTAGATAACCAGTTCCAGTGCTTAACTAAATTTATAGCTGGAAAGCTTTTCTAATATCCAACCTAGATCTTCGTTGCTGTAAACTAAACTATTCTTGTCCTACCCTCGAAGAGAACAAAACTGATCACCATCCTCTATATGACAACCTATTACATTAAAAACACCTTGAGGTATAACTATAATAAACATAATTTATATGACAGCTTGAACTGAGGCATCTAAGTACATTACAATAGATAGAGAACCACTTTCAAACTTTGGCAAACTAGTACAGATAGCACATTGTTCTTCTTCCAATAGCTACTTCTGGGGGAATTCTGCACCACTGTGCATGTGCAGAATTCATGGGTCAGGCAGAACATTTTTCCCCACACAGAAAATACATTCTGCAGGAAAGTTGCTGCAGTTACACCATTTGCCACCAGGGACCTCTGTGGTGACAGAAAAGAACAGCCACTCCTGGGCCAGCCCCAGCTGTGAACAGGGGGAAAAAAAAGGTTGCCTTCCTCACAGCACTCTACTCATGAGACCAGGTCAGGAGGCATGGCATATGGGGGTTGGTGTGCAGACAGTGGGGGCACATGGGGCTGCTGTGGGGGGGGGGTCCACAAACATGGACAGGGGCTGAATGAGAGTAGAGGTACAGGGACACATGGGGATGGACATGGGCTGAGTGGGGGTGCCAGGCCACATGGGGACAGGAAGGTGGGAGTGCAAGGCCTCATGGGGGGAGGGTGCAGCTGAATGGGGGTGCAGAGACATATGGGGACAGGCAGGAGTGGGTGACTGAATGAGAAAGGGATCCTCCACCATGAAGACCCTGACAGACCCGTAGCCTAACAATCCCTCCCTGTCCGAAAAACCCCATTCCATACTTCTTCCACCCATAGCCAACAACCCTCCAATTTCACACCCAGGCTCCTTCCCAGCAATTACTTCTCTCTCCCTCAGCTCCTCCATTATCCCTCAATCCCTACCCAGACAGGATCATCTCTAGGCACCAGCAAAGCAAGCACATGCTTGGGGCGGCATATTTCCAGGGCAGCATTCCGGACATCCTTTTTTTTTTTTTTCGGAAAAATCCACCAATGTACAAAAAAAAAAAAAAAAATTATGTGAAGATCAAAAAAATCTCCAACAGTGCGATAGGAGCATCACATGAAAAAAATATTGTGTCATGTCATGACACGTTCACTCATAATGTGAACGTGCATAAATGTGTAAACGTTAACGGTTATTGATTAATTAAATCAAGAATCAGATTACTTATGTAGACTGTGCCATCCTATCGGCACCATTCGCACCAATTTCTGTGTTGCATTAGTGCCAGTAGTTATAGAGCTAAAATGCAGGGACAAAAACGAAAACGACTTTCCGGTGCTGCCTACTGGCAACGAAGAGAGAAACAGCAAAAAAGATTTGAAGTATGAGATAGTTTTTCTAAATAAGTATTTTTAAAAAGTCGACAAATCAAGGAGAAATCTCTAAACAATGCATTGAAAGTGATTATTCATCAACTGATGAAGACTAATCGAACCAAAGATTATCTTTATCAACTGATAAAGATGAACAATCTGACCACAGATTATCTTTGTTAACTGATAAAGACGAACAATCATAATCCAAAGATTTAATTCTTCAGCTGAAGAGTCCAGAGACGAAGAACTGTTATCCAAATCTAAAACTGAAGAACAATTATTGGAAGGTAGAGAGACTGACATAGGATCGGATCCAAGTACATGGCCGATAATAAATTACTTATGCAATGCTAATGACTATTGTGAAAAAAGTCCTTCAAAACTGGATCCTACATATGAATATCAACAACAACAAAAATCTGCAAAGTGCAAACATATGTAAAAGGCAAAAACAAAACAAAACCATGGGGGAGGGGTTTTTTTTTTGCTTGAGGCGGCAAAAAACCTAGAGCTGGCTCTGCCCCCAGCCTTTGCACTGCTTCTAAATTCTGCACATGCGCAGTGGGAAATACATTCCAGTACTGTAGCTTAAATGAATCATGACTCAGAGTTTTGTATTAATATGCCTAGTAAGGAATCTATTTGTCATAAAACATTTCCTGAATCTTTTTTTTGTCGGTATTACTACATAGTTGCTGATGGATATTTTGAAATAAATTACCAAAATAATTGAAACTAACATGATTATATTGTGTTATTTTGACAAAATGGGCAGAATTTTAAAATATTGTGTGCAGAATTTTTAATTTCTTAGTGCAAAATTCCCCCAGGAGTTCATCAAGACATATTTTTTTTCTTTTCTATCACTGTTAATTACCCAGACACGTGTGTGCGCAAAATCAGCTTTCGCTGATATTAGACCTTCTTCCTGCTGCCTGATTTATTCACTGATGCCACAATCTGTGTTATCACATGCTTCCATGTCAACAGATTTTGATATCACCAGCATCTATCTGTGACATTACCAAAGAAATTAAGCAAGAGAACAAAGAAGAAAGTGGTTTGCTTACGTTCACTTTGGGCCTAATACTGCCCCCTAACCATTGCTTGATTTGTGCCAAGGCTTGCCAGGGGTGAACCGCAGCATCTCCAGGTTTGGCAGTTCATAGCCCTGGTACCTCCAGGTTTGCTGCATCAGTTATGAAAGTAAACAAATTGGCTGAGCCCCAGCACCTAATTTTTTGAGGCCCGGCACCTCTTTCATTGCAAATTAAGCACTGACCCTAACTCACATTGATTATAGCTCCTGTTCACCTGGGTTATGATTTCTTCATTATACATTATCTAAGGGCCAGATTCTGCCTGGACCTTACATATGTATATAGTGGGAGCAGGGAAGACAAAAGAAGTCTTCTCCCTTCTTCCTCCCACCTTGCATGTGCTGTCTAAAGACCACACAGAATTGCTGTTCCCACCCCCTAGTGAGGCACAGTGGCATAAAGAGGGTAGGAGACCTCTCTGCCTCCTCCCATACGTCCCCAGTGCATTAGGCCTAGACTGATTGGTACAGCAAAGCAGAGTAAGCCACAACTCACCAAGAGGTCAAGCAGCATACATGGCCCCCTGTGGCAATGCAGCACCACATCACATCTTAAGATGAGCAGTGCCCTAAAGGCAGTACTTTATTCCAAACTACAGGTCATCCTGGAATGTTTTAAAACAATTTAGCCCTGAGAACGTAATGAACTGAACTGTATACCTGCATGTGAAAGTAGTCTCACATTCAAGTAAATTTATATTACATTTTAAAAAGCCCTACAATATTCAAAGAATGTTAAGTTCACAAAAATCAAATACTCAGAATCAGGAAATGCCAGAATAACATTGCCTGAGCAACTTTGCTTCAAAACCCTTATGCTCATGCATGAGAATACAGTCTTTAATTACATGAACATATACTGTTGTTTTTCTTCTCCACAGGACTCCTCCACATTGCCTGGCTGCTAGCAGAGGGAGAACTGAGAATAAATGGCAGTTTCTTTACTCTCACTTCTCGTACCTGTCCTCACAGAGGCACCCAGAAGTCCACAAGAGCTATTGCAGGAAAAGACCTGCTCAACCCCTGCAGGGCTGCTGTGGAGAAGCTCAGTCACTCCAGGGATATGGCACACACGCAGTCTACTTGTCACACAGGTGAATGCTCAGAACAGATGGAATCTTCAAACAATTTTTCTGCCAGCTCTATTGACCATGTGGGAACTGAGATCTGAAGAGGTTTATAGTTTGGTTGAGTTTGGGTGAATTTTCAGAAGAAGAGCAAAAAATCACATCCCTGTCATCAATGCAACCTCCCTGCTCCAAAGCATCAGGTGTTAGAGCTACTCATACAGTTGTAACAAATTTCTGTTATAAACAGGAAAAAAATATTTTCCTCGACTCATTTTCTTAAATGGCTGAATCATTTTTGCTGATAATCCCTCTCCCTACTCCCATCCCCACCCCAAAAAAAAAAAAAAAAATAATCAGCCTGAAGCAGACACCCTCACCAAAAACGTCAGCTTGAACAGTTTAAGTTTAGCAAAAGTGAAACAGAGTGGTATTTAGACCTTGCATACAGGAAATTAATGGAAAATAATTTGTAACAGTAAGTAGAAGAGATCTATGCTACTTTGGTAATTTAGGAAACAACATATAGGGAAAAACTGATATGGTTTACGTTTAATGTAATTCACTGACGAAAAGAAGGGAGCACAGCAATGTATAAAGAATGAAAACTCTCTTTTCTTATATTCTAGTTCTACTACAAGACAAATTGGGTAAGGGATGAAATTATAAAGGTATGTGCCTCTTATTCTAATCAGTATTGTATTAAGATTAAAAATACTTTAAAAAAGGAAAAATAACTTCTGTTTATATACAAGTATGTTTCTAATTAACATGAAAAAAGGAATATACAAATGATACAGTGAGGTTCTTCCCTTGTACACCACACACCCACACACTAAAAGGTTTGCTTGGGAGTGGATTTGGTTCTTCAGGATTGAACTACAAACCTTGTGTGGGCTCCTACAATGGGAAGATCAGATTCTTTACTGCTTGCCATATTGTAATAATTTGAGAACATTTAGTTCCACAATAGTTCTTTTGCATTTATCAAAGACTGATGTTTTTCTATGCTTTGAAAGCAATTAAAAAATATCATAAGGCCAAATCTTCATCTCATTTAAACTGGTAGAGTTCCACTGACTTCCAGGAAGCCACCCCAATTAACACCAGCTAAGGATCTGTCCCTTTGATTTTTATTTTTGTTAATGATATTGCTTTGGCTTCAATATTATTGATAACAGAACAATCCAGAAAACAAACTGTGTGTTAGTTAGTGGCTACTGCAGAGTCAGCACAAAAGATGTGCTGAATTGGTCTTTTCAGATTTCTTATGAGCATTTTTATGAGCATAATGATTATTGGTAATTGAATAGTAAATTTATAAAAGATATTTGGAATCTAAGGAGCACAATCTCCATAGCCTTAAATACATTTTAAGATAAATTAAGTTTTGATTGGAATTTACTTTACACTGTTTCCTTAAGCTGCCTACATATACACACCTTTGTATTTTCAGCTCAAATTTACCATCCCGGATTAGCATATAATCTAGAATTTGTAAAGTTTATTCTCCATAATTCAGGTACAATCCTTTTATTCAACATGCATTCCAAACTAACACTTTTAAAACATGGACGTCATTGATACTTACAAATTTCAAAACCCCTTACGTTAAGAGTTTTAGCATTTGATATCCTCTCATCTTTACATAACCTAACATTCCTTGACATATAAGGAAATGCTAAACATTACAAAGGTTGAAAACTTAATATTATCTGTTCTATTTAACTGCCTCAAATTACTAAATCCATTTAAAGGATTAGTTTATGAGTTCTGGGATAAAGTTTTCCGCTTAAACCAAAAGTCATCATGTGACCTAAATCTCAATGCCCTAGGAGAATATTCCATTGTGTTGGACAGATTGACTGGAAAATAATAGGCCAAATGGAAAACACTAGCTTCAAATTTAGATGTTAGACACAGTATCTATGGAAAATCCTTGCCTTTGTTCTTTTCAATGTGCAATTTCTTTGAGATTATTTGACTCTTTTAGATCTATTGTTACATTAGTTATCTTATTCCTGTTACACTGAATTAACACTCTGTTTTTTCTCTGTCATTCCTTCATTACTGTGGTTAGTGCATAAAACAGGCCAGTGTTAAAATTCCTGAACAAAAACTAACCAAAGATGGAGATAAAGGTTGGGAGAACATTAGGTTAGGGGAAAAACATGGAAGGGATGCTATAATATTCCCAAAAATCATTGTAAACCCAGGAAATTCAAAACTAAAAAAAAGTTAAAGAAATGAAAATATGTATGAAAGTGTATAGTCAAGGAACCCAAAACAACCTTAAGTCTGTTCTATAACTATATCATCTGATAACCATATGATTAATACATATTAGTGTTTTGAGTCCCAGATAAGATTTTTAAAAGACGTTCTATTTTAACACTTTTTTCCTCTTGGTGTAACTACAGGGGCTGAGGTAAGATTAAGGCTGATGCTGCTCTGTGTGAGCACAGCAAGCTGCCTGTGACACCCCATCCTGTATCACTGTGATTTAAGATTTTAAATATTGTTTTAACTTGTAATAACCTGCTGTTACTGATGGAGTTAAAAATTGTTTGTTTACAAATTATAATTTTAAATTGCTAGTATCCTTTTAAATGGTTCGTCTCCTGCCCCTCAACATTTATTCTCAAGTATAAAAGGTCCATTAACATAGCTTTAGAAACATTACTATGATATCCAAAATGTACTCATGTTTCCAGAATAATATCAAAGGGCTGAATCCTTCTCCTCTTATTAAAAAAAAAAAATTCTTTTAAACAAGGTTAATATGGAGTAAGAACAGCAAAGATTTGGCATAAACATATTACTTTTACCACCAAAGCCATAGTCAGTGCTTATAAAGAATGCATCCAAGAGTACTGAAATCAGTAGGACTTGAATTGCCTAGCTACACAGATGTTTGCCTAATTTGTTTACATTTATTTCCATCTCTTCCACAGGATACTTTACAAGAGGGGAAGTATTTCTGTTTATTCCAAGATTTAATATTAGCATTGGTACCAGCAGGATCTGATTTTTGTTGTTTTTCCTTCTAATCTTATTCTTTCAGCTTTCTTCACAACTAAATATAATTTGTATACTGCAAAAATGTCTTTGGTTGCTTTGCCTCAACTAAATAACAATTCCCCAATTGTTAGTGCAATGGGACCATTTATACCTATAAGCTACTTATGTTTGTAAGTGTTATCAGGATCAGGGCTCAAGTGCCCGAGTGTGTACATACCATATTTTGTTCAAAACACTATTCAGATCTGTTTTATCTCAGGCTAGCAAGAAAATATATCTGCTTACGTGAAACTGAATCAATGATGGCTGAAGACTTGTAGAGCTTTTCTATGTAATATAAACTCAAAGCTCATCAGGCTACAGTTATTCCAAACAACAACTTTAATGTATTTACTTCATATAAATATGAATCCACGGTTATTCTCGACTGTACCACCATAGTTTTGACTGTACCATGCCATAATTATTTGCAGTGGCCTTGATAATTCAGAGATACAGTGATTTAAAACCCAGACCTGAGCAATGTAAATCAGCAGGAGAGTGGAGATTGTTTTAAACAGACAAGCTATTGACTCACTTTCCCCAGGTGCTTAGTGGAGTTGCCGAGACCTAATAGTGGGAAATGTGACAAAATCACCACAAATAATACATAACATGGTTTTGTATGAATTTGTCTACTTAAGGCAATCATATACTGCTGATTAATATATTATGTACAAAAAACCCTCAGTGAAAAACTTTATTTAAATTGAAAAGTGAAGCAAAGTTAAGAAAATGCAGGTATATGGTTGTCCGTGCTACCTTTATTCTGCCCACCTGTGCACTGAATGAGGCAGAGGTCCTGTGGAAAAAAACAGTATGTGATCACATAATTAAAGAGCATATTATGATGCATGTGCACAAGGGTGCAGAATTAAGGTTGCAAGGGCAACTGTAAACCTCATTCTTAACTTTCAAGATCTTGACTTTGCAACCTAAGTAATATTCTCTTAATGTATGTAATTTCTAGGGACTTGTTAATTTTTTAAAGGAAAAAGATAAATTATATTATGTGCAACTGTAACAATTTCCTCATCATGCATCAGCAGAGTTTGAATTCTGAACTTTCACTGCTGTTGAACCCACTGCTATCACTTGAACAATAAAACTAACTACCTAACCCAGTAGGAGGAGGTGGTTGTTATGCTAGAGTAGGGAAAAAACACTGTTGGGTCCAAGAGATGGTTGGGAGAGCCAGGCATGGCTCTCCTCTCTCGCTCTTCCCCTTCCTCCTCAGAAGTTTGTGGGGGGAAGAGCTTGGCCCCGAGAGGGAGCATACGGTATTGGGCTAGACTCCCCCAGTGCAACTCTCCCCCACATGCAGCTCCCAGGCATTCTCATATCTCTGCTGCTGGCATGGGGCCAGCTTTTTAGAATACTTATGTCTAGTTAGTTAGTTTGTAAGGCTGCCAAAGTTTTCCTGAGGAATGCAAGTGTAAGAAAGCAAATGGTGATTTTTAACTATTTATAAATCAACTAAATCTGATCAGAATTTAATTGTACAAAGAAAAGGCCTTTCTATGGCCCAAGGTCTTTCTCCCTGACAGATTTGAAAGGCCTGCTGCAAATTTTGAGAGGCTAGAGCTTCTAAAAGTGTAAAATGTCACATTAATAATATTTTATAAAAGAAAACATTAGAGAAATTAGATACAGGGATCACTACCAGCTCCCCTAAGAAAAGATGTGTATTCTATAACACTGATGATTTCTGTAGTACATTAAATCAGTCTTGTTTTCTAAGACACATGAACCTCCAAGACATTAATTGATTACCTTAAAATTCCACAGCAATTACTTTTTACAGCAACATATGATGCAATTGCTTTTATTTACAGTGATGTATGATACAAGAAAAATATGCATTGCTGAGAGAATACAGCAAATGTTCATATCACGTATTCACTCAGGATTCATAGTACAGTACATGAAGACAGGTTTCTTGGTGTTTAGATTGTATGGCGCTACTACATTTACAATACAGCTGTTTGATATGTAAATAGTATTTTCAAGTTCTCTATCTTACAATCACAAACAAACAACTGAATTTCTTATTAGCTAGATAGCCTTGTGTAACTGAGTATTTCAAGTGGCTGCTTACAAGTCAAGTAAATTGACCCTGTATATAAAAGCTGAATCTTGGTTTCAAAGTAGAGGTATCTGAAACTTTCCTCCCTTCTTTTTACTCACAGAAGCAAAAATAAAAAGACAGCTAAATTTTACAGTGTCAGAACTGTATTTATTTCAATGGATACTTTAAGAGAGACAGAGGGAGACACTCCAAGCATTTTAAAATATCCCTGCAATTCTGCCATTCACAGTATTCAGAAAAAAAAAGGTTTTTTTTTATTTTAAATATATCAGTCAATCAAAGAAGAGGCTGTAAATGCCCGTGACTGTTATTCCGTGCCTGTGCACTGTTTAGGAATGACCTTGCATAGCCACTGAGTGGCAGAATCATACCTCATGACTGTACATACCTCCAGGAGGTAGAATGAAGTGTACTTCAAGGATTCCATTTTACCCGGACTAAATACAAAAGCAAAACATCTGGCAGTTACCTGAACTGGGAGTTTGCTCTGATCTCTACAGATGCATCCTCACTAAGGAAAAGGCACATTCTTATCATGCTAGCTAACACTTAATAATGAGGTAATATCCTACTGAAAACAAGTCAGTTTGAGGTTTTTACACATTAAAAAGTCAAAGTAAACCTTGGCCTCACATTTCAGTAGTGTGAATTGAAAGAGTCTGATGATGTTAGCTCATCTCATCTCCATTAAATATAGTTGTTTACACCAAACATGACATGTTTGGCTTCCTCTAGAATATGTTACAAGATTCTATTTCAAGGGATCACCAAGAGTTTGTCTAGACTAAGATAAAAGGTGTGTTTTTTTTAAAATGCTCACCAAGGCATTTTAACATTCTAGTGTACATAGGACAAGATGTCCTTCAACACATTGGCTAATTGTGGTGAAACTCAGAGGGGACTAGGAGTCATCTTGACCAGGTATATAACATGTTAAAAATCCATTTATCCTGCTTGTAACAGGGTGTGCTGACTGAGGAGCTAATTCAGCACCCTGTCACTCAAATCCCTACCAGTTTATATTAATTGAGCTCTGATTGAAAGACAGACAGTCAGCAGAGGAGGCCAATTATCTGAGTGGAGATACAGCTGAGGGGCTAATTGGGTGGAAATAGCCCCAGCAGGTAGGATTATATAAACAAACAGGAAGGAAATGCTGGGAGGAGAGTAGGGAGCATGAAGGAAGACAGAAGTAGGCTAGGACTGGCAGCTGCTACTAGTATACCCTGCCCCAGAAGCAAGTAGGGAAGCTGGCTACTGACTGTAAATATACTATTATAAAGCCTGGTGATGGTGAAGATGACCTGGATTAGTTGTGGTAGGTGACTGAGGTTGGAGAGGGCTCTTGAGACCACCCAGTGACACTCCTGTAGACAAACCCCATGCAGTGAAAGTGGGAGGATGAAACTCTGCTACTACTAGCCTTTTTTTTTTTTTTATGCCCAAGTACTGATTCACAGTCACTTATGAGTAAAAATGAAAAAAAAAAACGTTTTTTTTTACTCCTATTATGCTGAGAGGCAATGGTGACTGCTTGGATCACAAACCTCTTAGAGATTAGGAGTGAAAGCACCCTTCACTTAAGTGTTTCATATAACTATCTCATGGGGGCCACATCTAAAACAAGACCTAATAGCCTGCCCAGAAACCTACCAGGTTAGCAGGGGATTCCACTGGAGGGTCAGGGGAGGCAAAACATACAAAAAATTGGGAGAGCTGGAAAGAGAAGGAGCAGCTGAAATCCATGTCTGATCCTGGAAGAAGCTTGGGGAGAGGTTTTTTGGTCAGGTGCAGGCTGAAAAGAGTATTTTTGGTGCTTGTAAGCAAAGTGGTTTCCTTCTATTTGATTCTTTCTGCATTCAGAGACACTGCACATTGTAAATTCTTAGTAAAACAAACAAACTGCAAATACCTATCACCAAATGCTACTCTCAAACTAAACATTGCTAAGATACAGCTCCTAATCTTTCACCTCCCATCCCATCCCTGCATCCTCCTCTCTAGATCACAGTGGAAAACACTATCATTCTACATGTCACTCAGGCATCTTTATTGACTCAGACCTTTCTATTGGTCATCACACCAGGTTATGTCTAAATCTTGCCAGTTGCATATTATCTTTAAGACATGGTCTTTCCTGTCCATTCACAGAGCTAAAATTCTTCCCCAAGCTCTTATCACATCTTGCTTATTGCAACATCCTTTTCTCTGGCCTTGATAAATGCAGTCTCACCCCACTCACAGCCACTCAGAACAAAGATCATTTTGCTAGTCCATCACTGACCACGACACCCTCCCACCCCCCTTTGAATATCTCCATCGGCTCCCACTTAGGGTGACCGGATATCCTAATAAAATTGGGACTGTCCCAAAATTTAACCCTTTGTCCTGTGTCCCAATTGATGTATGATTGGGATGCCATTTGTCCCAATAATCAGGTAAGGAGGTGAGCAGGAGGGATGACTAAGCAAGTGGCGGGGGGTGAGTAGGTGAGCGGGGAGCCAGTAGCAAGCGAGGGTTCTCGGGGTGGGGGTTTCTGGTAGGGGAGTGAGGAGGAAGTGGGAGGTGGGAGGGGATGAGAGGAGGCAAGTGGTGGGTGGGGGACTGAGGAGAGATGCAGCAAGCCAGCAGGTGAGGAGGGGTGGGTGGTGGACCAAGTGAGGTGGGGGTGGAACCTGGGGCAGAGTGGGGGTGGAGCCTAGGAGGAACAGGTGGACTGTGGGCAGGGCCGCCGGCACCCAAACATGTCCTGATATTTTACAGTTGTGATCTCGTCACCCTACTCCCACTTCTTTCTCCCATCAAACAATCTTCCTGTATTCACTTTATAGGCCCTTACAGTCAATTCCCCACTCTACCTATGATCTCTCATTAGCTACTGAAGTTTTCTTCTGATTGACCATGACGCCAGTATCCACTGCTCATTTGCTAGATTTTCAAACATGCATCTCTTGTGCTTTCTCCCATGACGCCCTACACCAGGGATCGGCAACCTTTTGGCACCCGCGTCCACAGGTTCAGCCAGTCGTGGCTCTCACTGGCCACGGTTCACTACTCCAAGCCAATGGGGGCTGCGGGAAGTGGCATGGGCAGAGGGATGTGCTGGCTGCTGCTTCCCACAGCCCCCATTGGCCTGGAGCGGCAAACTGCGGCCAGTGGGAGCCACGATCGGCCAAAGTTGCAACACAGCAGGTAAACAAACTGGCCCGGCCCACAAGGGTGCTTATCCTGGCGGTTCGCGTGCCAAAGGTTGCCAATCGCTGCCCTCATTATCCATCTTCAGCCATCCACCTTTATCTGCCTCAAAACTCTCCTTCACTGTGATCCCTACAAAATAAAACTTGACAATGGTTAGGTATTTGCTGGGCACAGACCACTGCCCATTATGCTGACCAACACTGTCTCATTACTTACTTGTATTCCCCCATCTGTCATCTCTAGTCCTATACGTAGACTGTAAGATCCTTGGGGCAGGTACTGTCTTTTTGTTGTGTTTGTACAGTGCCTAGTACAAAAGGATCCTGGTCCATGACTGGGGCTCTAGGTCCTACGGTAATCCAAAGATAAATAATGACTAAGCCCCTATATAATTTGATATTGATGCAATATAAGACTTCCACTGCAATTTTGATTTTAAATTAACTTACTTTGCACAGTTCACAACCCTAAGCTCTCTCCCAGCGCTGGTGCTGCAACCACACTCATACTTCAAAGTGCTGCCATGGCAGCGCTTTCAAGTTTCGAGTGTAGCCAAGCCCCGAGTTAGGCTTACTGGCCTGCAATTGCCAGGATCACCTCTGAAGCATTTTTTAAAAGTCAGCATTACATTAGCTACATTCCCGTCATTTGGCACAGAGGCTGATTTAAGGGATAAGTTACATACCGCAGTTGTTAGTTCTGCAATTTCATATCTGAGTTCCTTCAGGACACTTGGGTGAATACCATCAGATCCTAGTGACTTATTACTACAGTATTTCAAAACCTTCTCTATTGATATCTCACTATGGGACAGTTCCTCAGATTTGTCACCTAAAAAGACTGGCTCAGGTGTAGGAAATCTCCCTCATATCCTCTGCAGTGAAGACAATGCAATGAATTCATTTAACTTCTCCACAATGTCCTCATCTTCCTTAAGTGCTCCTTATCACCTTGATTATCCAGTGGCCCCACTAATTGTTTGGCAGGTAACTGGCTTCTGATATACTTAAAATTGTTGCTGTGTGTTTTTGTTAGGGTGACCAGAAGTCCTACTAAAATCGGGACCGTCCCGCTATTTAAGTGTTTGTCCGATCTTTGGTCGGGACGCAATTTGTCCCAGTATTTCACTCCACCGACAGCACTCTTTTTTTCTCTTCTCCACCGGCGGGATCCCCACGCCCCATGTGTCCTGCTATTTTCTTCCTCCCATCTGGTCACCCTAGTTTGTGTGTCTTTTGCTAGTTGCTATTCAATTTTTTTTTTTTATTTTTTTTTTTGGAGTTGGGGCATGCAGAGGGAACAAAAACTGGACTTGGGAGAGGGAAAGAAGCAAATTGGGACAAGAAGATTGGTAAGATGGAGTCTGGAGTGATGGTTAGCAAGACTGGGAGTAGGGAGAGAGGAATGAAAGCCAGTGAGGAAGCCGGATAAGAGGACTAGGGGCCAATTGACTGGTGAAGAGGGAATGCTGAGATCATCTGAGGAGCAAGGAGGAGACAGACAGGAGATTAGGACTGGGAGCTTATAGGGCAGGTTGGACGGGCTCAGGGAGCAGACAAGGAGGCCAGGAGGGAGAAAACCTGGGACTAGTTGAACAATGAGACAGATTGAAATGAGAAGCCTGAGGAGTGGAGACTGGGATTAGCTTGGTGAGGAGAATGGGCCTGGGATGAGGAGACGGGTGGGGAAGAGATAGGATTGAGACAGGGACATATTGGAGGGTCAAGTTTGAGGGGGAATGGACAGATGAATCTGAGCCACAGAGTCTGGAATGGAACCCAGGACTCCTGAGTCTCACTATTACCCTACTGTTAGCAACTATCTATGAACCCACTGGTAAAGTGTGTCTCTCATTGCCCTGTAGTGCTGACCCACATAGATGACATCCTACTGCTGATATAATTTACTCCTTAAGCAATTGGTGGTGAAGTTAAAGTTTCCAACATTGCTGATACCCATGTGGGTCTCGTTACGATGCCAGATGATGGAATTTGTTTTTTTCAGTTTGCTTTTATAAACGGTTAGGAAATCACACACATAGACACACACACACCATATTAAGATTGCAAAACCAAGCGTTCAAAATTTAGGAAATACCAGAATTAAGATTACATGATGACATACTGTTTTTCTATCAGGAAGGGCACAGGCAATAAAAGGCTGCACGCTAATGAATGTGCACAAAGAGGGCTGAAGTAAGGTTGCACCGGCAACCTTAATTCTGGGATTTTTAACTTTTGCATGCTTAACTTTGCAACCTAACAATTATGTTCTTTTAACATAGCTTTTGTGTGTATAGTATGTATTTCTCCTGTATGTGGTGATACAAATGTGGTGAGAACTAGTTTATTTCTATTTTGAATTACAAGTGCCTATTGCAGTGATTTTTTTTATGTTGAAATGTGAGGCTTCTTAAAGTATAAAAGGAATTTGGTACAAGAAATTGTACAAGAAAGCACTACTAATACAATGTACGCATTATGCTGCAGAGTAAAGGAAAGCTGACTATTTTCCCACCAGAGTGAATTTTTCCACCAGAAGAATTTCTTTCCAACCTCATTCTCTATACTCTTTTCCCAATAATGATTTGTTTAGTTTTTTGTGCTGTGGTGGAAACTGATAAAATATAATAGGATTTAGAGATTGGTACAAATAGCAATTTTATTTTTTTGTATAAATTTTCTAGAGAATACTTCTAATACCATTTACCTAGTATACTGGTAACCGGAAAATACTACTACAAATTTGTTCATGAAAAACTTTTGCAATTGAAATTTTATGATTGTTTATTTTCCAAAACCTGGACTTTCCAAGAACTGGCATAGTATTGTTGAAAGGACCAAGGTCAAATTTGTTGCCACTGACCTTGAGTGAGGCAGTGTCTGAGATTTTCTTATTATAGGATACATTACATCCATATATAAAGATGAAAACATTGATATGTTCTACTGGAGTTAAACTTTTCATCAGACATTCAGACTAGCAATAATTGCCTCCCTTATAAAAGAAATTGTTAAAAAAAGAAATGAATATTGTCATGAAGGAAGCCATTTGCTCAGCAAGAACCATTTCTCACACCATTGGTGCGAAACTGCAACTCTCAGTCTAACAAAAACAACGACAAGATCAGAACAGATATGTGTCACTGTCCTAACATTGCTTGGGGGTAGCAGTTACTACCTAACAAAAACAGAGACATTGGAATCTAGAATCTGCAAAATCTCTGAGCTCAAGAAGTTCAACCATCACATCCTCAGTAGTTGCTATTCTGCAGTTTCCTTCTTTTGGGAATCGCAAACTACTTGAAATGTATTCATTTTCAGCATTTGCTATTTTAGCCCTCAAAAAATATCATTCAAATCCTGTAAGCACCAGGGCTACAGATTAAGGAGGCATGAAGCCTATGTCACTCTGGTTGGGATATCGATTGTCCTATCTGCAATCTGCTGATTTCTGTAATTCCTGTGTTTGTATGGGACTCTCTCCCAGCCCCGCATTACATTTTAGAGTGCCTTCTGTGGAATAATAATTCTTTTATTGTTTGGGGAAACAAATTTTCACCTCTATCATCTGGATTAATCTTTTGATATGGATTATTACTTCCAATAGGTATTATCTAAAATGTATTTACACAATAATCACTTCAGGCTGCAGGATTTGGCCCTAGTTGGCTCAAAATGCAGGAGTACATTGAGGGCAGGAAGCAAAGAACGTGTGCAGGAGGATTCTGCAGCCCCTTGTATACCCCCAAACCAACCTCTCCAGCACAACAGGGCAGGGGAAGAGTTATAAAAGTGTACAGAGGAAGTGAGCAAACTAGAATGAAACATGAAGGGGAAACCTCTCAGTGTACCAGTTGAGGAGTGGGAAATCCCCAGGCCAGGGAAAGGAATAGGGAGCTTCTCTGCTTTTAGTACAGCAGGAGGGGCTGCACTCCCCCTGCATTCTCTTACTTTAATCCCTAGCTAGCCCTATGGAGCCACAAACTATTTATAGACCACCAACTCTTATAGTAGGGATACAGCCTATATCATTGTAGCTGCAGATAGGTTGCCCTTGTGCTCCATATTCTGCTCCTGAATTGGAAATGGGGGTGGAAGTTTCGTTCCTCATAAAGATGCCTTCCAGCACTTTTATTTAGGCATTGCATGGGAAAACCAGATTTCATCTCAATCTGTTCATCCCCTCTTCTGTCATTTTCCATTTTTAGTTTAACTACCCAGGAGCAAGAATAAATGGTTTTTCTAGAAAGTCTTTCATACTGTCCATTGTTTTCACTCATTGTCAACCCTGCTGATGTAATTTCTTTCTATTGATTAATTTTTTAGACTTTAAAACAGAGAGAGTGAGAGAAAGCAGAAATCATAGGTTACATTTTAAAAGAATCATTTGAAGGAGCCCATGGTCCACCTCATGAGTATGACTCACATCTCAGCCAACAGGATTTAAGAAGCTCACTTTAGTGCAATGAATTTTCAAAAATGTTCAATCACCCAGTTTAAGCTTTTCTGATTACTTTCTTAAGAAAACATGCCAAACCCTATTTCACACACAAAATTTCAATATACTGTACACTTCTCACAAAACTACAAGACCCAGAATTAATGCTTTTTACATATCAAAAGGGTGTTTAAAAAAAAAAAAAAAAAGGACTTAAGGGGAACTGGATGGCTCAGGTGATAGGTAATTGGTAGGGCCCTACCAAATTCACGGCCATGAAAAACACATCACAGACCATGAAAACTAGTCTTCTGTGTACTTTTACCCTATACTATAGGGATTTCATCGGGGAGATGAGCGTTTCTCAAATTGAGGGACTCCGACTCAAAGGGAGTCATGGGGGATTACAACGTTATTGTAGGAGGGTTGTGGTATTGCCACCCTTCCTTCTGCGCTACCTTCAGAACTGGGTGGCCAGAGAGCGGTGGCTGCTGGCCAGATGCTCCACTGTGAAGTCAGCGCCCCACCCTCAGCAGAGCAGAAGTAAGAAGTAGCAATACCATAACATGCCACCCTTATTTTTGCGCTGCTCCTGGCGGTGGCACTGCCTTCACAGCTGAGCTCACAACCAGCAGCCACTGCTCTCTGGCCACCCAGCTCTGAAGGCAGCACCACGGCCAGCAATAGCGCAAGAGTAAGGGAGGCAATATCATGACCCCCCTATAATAACCGTGCGATCCCCCCACTATCCTCTATTGGGTCAGAACCCTACAATTGCAACACCATGAAATTTCAGATTTAAATATCTGAAATGATTAAATTTACAATTTTTAAACCCCTGTGACCGTGAAATTGACCAAAATGGACCATGGACTTGGTAGGGCCATAGCAATTGGATATGGATACTTTTTTAAAAATCTACACAACTCACAGAGTCCAATTTGACTCATGTTAGTAGGTGACATTTGGCACTCTCAGCAGAAAGATCAAACCCTAATAAATAGGTATGGAAACCTTCCTCACTTCTGAGGATGGCCTCTCAGAAATACAGTTGATGCATATTAGTATCCTGGCATGGACCCTAATTCTCCATTGTTGTGCACTTTGTGTGTAGAGAGCCATGCATGGCATATACTCTAGAGTTCTGGCATGTAGATTATTCCACTCAACTTGCTCAAGCAATGCCTCACTGTCTACACAGCTATTTATACCCATGCTAGCTGGGGTGCAGAGTCTGTGCTTTATACCTTGCTGTAAGTGTAGACGTGCCCTTAGATTCACCTCTCACTTTGTATTGGCCTGGTGCATTGCAAATGTTATAGGCGACATGATACCTTGAAAAATGAAGGCTATAACAAATAGTATGAAATAAATCATTTCTTCAGCACTTTAGACTGAAAACATTGAGCCCTGTAGGAAGTCAAATTTGTATGATTAATATTCTGCAATTTAAAAAGTGCTAAGAACATTTATTCCTAAAGAATATCATTCCTTGACTACAAGCACCAAAGTGAAGACAGATAATACAGCTTCCAATATAATAAATGCTGGACACAGCTGCAGATATTTATATAATTTTGAACTGAAAAGGTCATATTTTGAATTAGTAATATGACCTTACATTTATATTAAACAATATTGGACAGCAACTTTTCCCTTCTCTCCTCTCAAGAGAATGCTATTAGCTTTCTTTTTGTAGAGTATTAAACAAATGTCAAGGTTAGTTAAACTCCCATCCAAAACTAATCCTAATCCAATTTAAAATACAGGGTTTGGTAGGTATTTTGTGCACACAGAGACCTAGCATAGGCATGAATAAATTGTTTAAGACCATATATTTGTTTAAACAGATGGTATCCATACCACATGTTACATTGTTGCCAGATAGCTTCTTTTCTATTAATTCAAATAAATAGTTACTATTTAAACTTTTTAAGACAGCTCATCAGAAAAAAAGAAACATTTCATCTGTGTAACATTGAGGTTATACAAATGAAACTGAAGTTGGAATGTAGCCATTAAGATTTATTATACGCAACTGCCAGAGTTAATGCGTTCAAGTCCTGTCCCTAGCTCCCACCCTAAACAACGTATCTGTGACCCAAGGAAATCTTGTATTGGCTGAAGGAAATTCTTCCTACTCCAAAAACGGCAGAGGAATTCCGCAGCCATGACTGCTGCAATAGTCTGCCCTGCAATAGTCTATGTAATAGACATAAAACACAATGGCCGCACTACGCCCTTCTTTCCCGCTACCCACAGGAGTTCACAGGGAGCCTTTGAAAAACGCAAGTTCTATAGCAGAACAATACAGCAGACCCATTATTCAGGCTCCTCAAATCCTGCATCAAATAGAACCCCATTAGTTCCAGTCCTCTCAATTGGGACTACACCAACTTAGACACCTTTGAGAACCCTGGCTGTAATCAGTGTTGACCCCAAAGCTACCTACCTAAGAAGGGTTCAGAAACAAATTTATTTTCATTGAAGCTGAAAAGGCTACCCCACATGCAAGAATAGGAATTTTTCTTCCTGGAAAGTATCCAGTTATAAGCATTTCATTGTGATTGTGATTTGGATGGGGTTTGCATGGAAAATGCATGCTACCAAATATTTTTTAAAAGATAATCTTTAATCATGGAACATTGACCAGTTTGTTAATGGACCAATGACCAAGAAGGTGTTTTTCCACACAGTTCAAATTTTAGCTGATAATTTTGGAAGAAGTTCACTGATAAAAGCTCAGAGACCAAAGGGATTAAAACCCACACACACTATAGCTGCCCGTTTTAAGTAACTAGGTTACCAAGTATCAATAGAGTGGTTGGGAATATGTCAAACAATTTTGTGAGATTTACTCAGGAACCACCTCGAAAAGAGTAGTTGCTGAGAGTAGAATAAAGCCTTGTAATGTCACACTATTGACAGGGAAAACTATTGCAAACTACTGAATGCTCTGAATTAACATAGAAAAAAACCCAAGACAGTAATATATACAGATGTACTGCATCATAATATATGCTTTGGACCAAGCCTTGTTCTCATTTAATTCAATGGGAGTTTACTCACTGACTTCAATCGGAGCTGAACTGAGCCCTCGGCTCATTTCTCTCCACAGTTGTAGTCATTAGAATTATTTTTGGAAATACTTCATAATATGCTAGTAAATGTACTACAGTATATTTTATAAACAATAATGAAGTCTTATTAATGCAAAACCTCCCCATAACACTAAGCAATTATATATTTGCTGAAAAGTGACCACCATTTTTCTGGGCAAATTATATAGTGTGCATTGTAGTAAAGTGCAGATGAGTGAGGATCTAACTATATATAATTTTTAAAGAATTATTACAGCTGATGAAGAAAATGAAGTTAGATACCGGGGTGAGATCTCGGATCTCAGCACTCATCATATCCCATTCCCCTTCTGTGACTCACGTTGCCCCTGGTCTCAGATCAAACCACTACTGAGCCCTTGGGTGCAAAGAAACAAAAAAAGTGTTTTTATTTGACCTCATCCCTTTTAGGCAGAGGACCACCTGCAGCTACTGAGGTGACAACTGGAGGTATGCTCTCCTTCCCGGTCAGCACCCCACTGAGCTGTGCTCTTCCCTTTTAACCCCTCCCTCCAAACATGACATCTGTTGCAACTACAGTGGACTGGAGCTGACTGAGCCCACTAGAGCTCATTCACTCTTTCCTAGTCGGTGTGGGGTTTGTATATCCCCTTTGTCTCCTCTCACAATAAAAAGTGAGCCGTAGATCTATGTGCAGAGTAGGGCCCTTCCTGTACAATAACACTCTTCCTGAACCAGAGAGGTTCAGGCACCTCCATTACATTGCTGGGACACCCAGGCAGGACTATCCACTGGGTTAAGATCTATATGACGGCAGTAGATGAGCCAGGTAGGCAATGGGCAAGCCCAGCTGAGCGAGGGAAGGATGGGAGCAGGACAGGGGAATGCATTTCATCTACTAACTGATGAGGTGGAGTTTAATAGATAAAGGAAATATAGCCTGAGGCAGCATTAACCTTTCTGTGCCCCCTCCCCTACCCAGTAAGATGGGAGTCTCATGGGCAGATGCAACTAGGAAAGAAACTGATAGCACAGCTCTATTACAGCCACATTGCCAGGGAGCAAGGGGCTGCTGGGAGGCCCCACAGACAAAGAGGCAGGAGGGTTCCAAACAGGTTGCTGTTGCCCAAGATCAAAGCAGATCCCAGAAGATCTAGGAGGTTCTCCTCAGCAGGACACCTGGAAGAAACTCTGTGGAGGACAAGCTTGTGAAGATTTCCTTCCCCAAGCCTTTTCCTCTGAGTTTTAACTATAGGAGGGGACAGGGCATTAGCCCTGTCATTCTAGCTGTGACAATCTGCCAGTGAAGTCAGTGTGAGCAGGGCTCTGGCTCTACATTTGGAAGTTCCTAGCTCTTCAAAGCAGTACCACGCAAGCTCCTAGTCAGAAGGATTACATTATTTAATCTATTTCCATGCAAGTGTGCATTTTGTAAGAGATTTCACAGATCCCATTTGAACAGATCCCTATGCTGCTAAATGTAATGCCTTTTACTGGATATTGGCACTGTATATCTGTAAAGACCTCACAGGTGAGGTTTTCAATTCTTTTTAAAAATTAGATCTTGCCTGGTGTCAGCAAGATCACTGATTACCATCTTAATAACCACAGGCATTTGAATGTCAGGCATTTGATTCCAGCTGCTATGATCTTTCGGACAACTGTGAGCAACATTCCCCTGGAAAGGAAATGGTGATTTCAAAAAGAACATGCCTCTCCAGGGAGGACTTGGTGACCAGACTAAAGTCATGATCTCACAGACAACAATTAAACAAGACTGTTTAGCACTGGCATAGCACTTTTCAAGAACAAGGTACTTTATAAACTTTGCTAACAATATTAATTTGTTAAAAATAAATTGTCATAATGAACTATGCCATTTGTAATCATTCAAAGAGTTTTGTTTAAGACCAATTAAAGTATTTTCTAAAGTCAGTTTTAACTAGTGCATAAATTAATTCTGGTTTATTCTACAGTTTTTAGATGAGAAAGTTGTAAGTGACTTTATATGATCCTTAAGTTAACCTTCTCTATTCATAGAACTGTATGTGCAGCCTATAAAACTAAGTGACAACTTTTTGAGCCTGATTCAAAGCCCACTTAAGTCTTTCCACTGACTTCACTGTGCTCGAAATCAGGTCCTTTGAATTGCATTATACTTGATTTTGTACTGCCTTTGTTATACACTATTTCACAATATTCAATAATCCACACTAGATGTCTCATCGGAATGATTTAGTGATGTTCTGTTATAGTTAAATTCTTCACAGACCCTCACAGGTAACAGGATGCCTGGGGTAACCTGTTCATTCTCCTTATGGCTTGCTCCCTTTTCCCTTCCAGAGGTGAGTCTGAATAAGCTTAGATAGTGGCTAGGATAACAGAGAAACAAAACTATAACACACACACACACACACACACGCACACACCAGTGTGCAAAGGTGAAAATCAAAGCTGGGTGCCCACTACTTTAATTTACCAAAGTATGAAGTGCAATTTACATGTTGAGAAGCTGTATGCTAGTGTAAGTGAGTGTAAACACTTTAGGAGTCAGGGGATCTGAGTCTAACTGACAGCATCTTCTACATCAATTTGATCCAGAGACTGGTTTATGCAAAACATTGCTAGACTGGTTTATTCAGAACAATGCTAACTGACAGGTGTCATCTGCACCAGTTAACCTGGAAAGGTTAATTACAAATTGCCAGAGGTTGATGATAAAAATAAGAAAACAGGAGAGTTAAAGCAACTGTGAGTAAGTAAAAACAGAGAAGAGAGGGAAACTGCTTGCTAACATTATCCAAAATGATGCTACACCTTCTGTATATTACCGTGTCTAATGGGCCTATTTGGATTTTGTGCTTATTATAAAGTTCTTTAATCATTTGTTGGTAACATGATATATTCCTCCCACAAAATAGAAATGAAAAAAAATTACATTAGTACTCCAGAGCCAAACTCTACTCTCAGTTACACTACTACACCATCACAGAAGTCAGATTTTTTTTCAGCATCTAAACAGTAACTAAAATACCAGTGGTGCCAACTGTCAAGATTTTACTCAAAGTCTCTGGTGGTTTTCTTAACATCCCAGCTCCTAGAGGCAAATTATGTCAAAATTTCATCTTTCATTTGAAAAATAAAAGTAAGCTTCCAACCCTCAAGATTGTGAGGAAAAGCTTGAAAACATGACCAATGAGTAACCTTCAGGCTCTGAAACCAGAAGCCAAAACCCCTCAAATACTTTTTTTTATTATTATTATTATTCTCATAATTTGTGGCCTGACTCATGATTTTTGAATGCTTGGGGCAACATTGAAACCCACACACTTAAACCAGACCTCAAGGAGGATGCTACATGGAAGAGCTATTCATCAGTGTTCAGAGTGTATGTACAGCTATACAAAGATCTGGTGGTAGTGCTGCTAGACGACATTACATTTCCCTAGAGTTCCTACTCACACAGATTAATCCAGCGACTAGTCGTGGAAAGGCACGCAACCAAGGACATAATAGATGAATGAGCATATTGCAAGGACTAAACAAATAATTAAGTAGCATTTAACTTTTCTGCATAGTAAGTGGCACACAACAGAAAACCTGGATTTGAATCAGATGACCTGTTACAGATTATGCCCTCTATAGCAACTTGTCTATGAATAGGAGTAGATGTCTTGCACACAATCCTATGTAATATTGTCAGCACAGAGCTGTAGATTTTTTTTTCCATCCTGAACAACATACACCACACCACTATGAAGCACAGGACTGCAATTCAGTCAGTGGGGTACTATAACAAAGCAGACAGTAGACTTGAAATTCTATTTGCTCAGCTGACAGGACTGCAACTGTTTCAAGTTAATCAGTGATATAAAGTATCCAAGGAAGATCTGCAAGCTGAGCTGAGAATAGGCTTTGCACACCTTTCAGGTTGGATGCAAGTCTCCTGGGTTGATGCTGGACTGTCTTCCAATTTTGTAATTCTTGAGTTAAGCAATACTGCCACTCAGAGTGCTACTTCCCATACTGTTGCATCACCAGTCTGTCATGTCCTGCCTCACAGAAGGCTAATTCATTCTGTCAGACAACCATTTACTGAATGTGATTTTTAAGTCTCTTGTCATTGTGGTATATCAAAGCTCTATCCCATTGACCAATCCTGGTCATTTCACCTTGGCATCAATTCTGATTCTGACACTGCCTATTAAAAGGTGTTCCCAGCCCCTGAAATGAACCAATAGTTAAGGCTGTAAGAAAGTTGTGATTTTTTTGGTTCACAGCTACAGTTTGTTATAGTTGCAATTTCTGTGTGGTCAGTTCAAGCACCATAACAAAAAATTAAAATCCAAACTTGAGTGGTGTTGCAATGCCACCCACTCATATTTGTCTTGGTTGCGCCTCCACAACAATGGAGGGGGATCTGGGCCAAATTTCAGTGGGTGACATTGCAACCTAGTACATGGTGTTGGGACGTCACTCACGTCTGCAACTGCAACCTGAAACCTGCAACCACAAAACTGCAACCTGCAACTTCCTTACAACCTTAGCAAAATACCATGTCCAGGCTACAGCAGTAGTGCTAGCCCTTCTGAGATCACTTAAAGCCTGGCTCTGCAACATTACTGTGAGCAGTTTCCCAGTGTTTAACTGAGGTCACTGGAGGAATCCATGTCCCACAAACACAGGACCAAACCCTCAGGTCTGGATGGCAACTTTCCAAGAAAATGACAGGGGAGGGTGGGAGGAGCTCTTCAATGGTCTTCTAAATGAGAGACTCTTCAAGAAGGGTGGAGGGCTTTGCCCCCACCTGCAAGAAACTTTGCACTTTGGCCTCCTACCCCACAAATCACAAGGGATCTGCAGGAGCCAATGGCCACTTGGTCTATGGCCCCTCCCACCTCCATGCTACAAAGGCTATCTTTGCCCTTCAGAGAGAACCCATCCATAAAAGGTGTTTCCACTACATGGCAGGGCACTGCAGGAAAACTAAACTCCAGACATGATCTCCATGGAGCTGCTGAAGAGACTATATGGTCATTCCCAGTTCCAGCCTGAGCGTGGCCATTCTCCATCTTAGTCCATCCTAGCCCCTATACAGATCTCAGTATGAAAGATCCCTCTGCGGGGACTCAAAAAGCACAGAAATAGTTCCACACAGATGACTGATCTCAGAGACATGAACTGGGTCATAGGTTTTAATCAATCAAAACGCCCACTGATTTAATTAAAAATGGAGTAAAGATTTCAGGTTTCGGCCAAGTTTCTTTATATGTACTATTTAAAATACCCTCAAGCAAAAAGGTACATTCTTCAGCTACATCACTGGGAATGTTTTGCTAATTCATTCATTAAGTAATATTAGACTGAAAATTGTGAGTCAGCAACGGACGAGGAAATTTGCAAAATAGAGAGCTAGTTTTTAATATGGAAAGATTTTTCCAGTTTAATTAAATACTAAAATAAGGAAACATCTTTGTGTTTAATATTTTGTTAGTGGGGGGAGGGGGGAAGACCTCTTCACTTTTGCATTACTGCAGTATCACTGGCTTATTAACAACATGTTCAGCAGCACCTCAACATAAGGAAGGAATTTTATTTGACAATACCTTGTAGGATGTTCAGCAGATTTCTGGTGGCATTAATTTGGATAATTTGAGCAGATTTTCACCTTTCTTTGAGGCTGGAATTGGCTGGGATCACTGCATTTAGTTTCCTTGTATCCTCTGGAAGCTGGGAGCAAATGAAAAAAATTACTGAACCTTGCCTCACAGAATCATAGAAATGTAGGACTGGAAGGGATATCAATAAATCATCTAGTCCAGTCCCCTGCACTGAAGCAGGACTAGATCCATCCCTGACAGGTGTTTGTCTAATCTGTTCTTTAAAATCTCCAATAACAAGATTCTACAACCTCACTAAGTAATTTGTTCCAGTGCTTAAATACCCTTAAAGTTGTTTTTTTACTAATGTCTAACCTAAATCTCCCTCCCTGCAATGTAATCCTATTAGTTCTTGTCCTGTCCTCGGTGGTTAAGGAGAAGAATGTATCCCCCTCCTCTTTTTAACAACCTTTTAAGTACTTGAAGACTGTTATGTCCCCCTTCAGTCTATTCTTCCCCACACAAAACAAACCCAATTTTTTCCATCTTTCATTGTAGATCATGTTTTCTAGACCTTTCATCATCATGTTCATTGCTCTTGTCTGGACTTTCTCCAGTTTGTCCATCTCTCTCCTGAGTGTGGTGTGCAAAACACAGCACAATACTCCTGTTGAGGCCTTATCAGCACAGAGTAGAGCTGAAGAATTACTTCTCATGTCTTGCTTACAACACTCCTGTTAATACATCCCAGAATGATGATTGCTTCTTTTGCAACATTATTACATTATTGACTCATATTTTGTTGATCAGTTATAACCTGCAGATCCTTTTCTGCAGTACTCCTTAGGCAGTCATTTCCCATTTTGTATTTGTGTAATTGATTATTCCTTCTTAAGACTAGAATTTCACATTTACCCATATTAGTTTCATTCTATTTATTTCAGACCATTTCTCCAGTTTGCCAAGAACATTTTGAATTTTAATCACTCCAAAGTGCTTACAACCACTCCAAGTGTGGTATCATCTGCTAACTTTATAAGTGTACTCTATACCATTATCCAAATCATTTACAAAGATATTAAAACAGACCCAGAGCCAGGACAGATCCCTGTGGGATCCACTCCATATGCCCTTCCAGCGACTCTGAACTATTTATGACTGCTGTAGCTAAACATTTTAGCACGAGGAGTGAGCAAGCATACTTGCACCCCTTACTAGAGCCTTGCACAGGACTATTCTTTTAATCCTGCTCCCATCCCATCCCATAACACCCACTCCCACCTGCTCCCGCATTGTTTATTCAATTCTTATATACTCCTACTATTATGCAAGTTGGTCTTTCAGAGCTGGGCAGCCGGAGAGCAGCAGCTCCAGGCTGGGTGCCCAGTTCTGAAGGCAGCACCACCACTGCCAGCAGCAGCACAGAAGTAAGTGTGGCAATACCATGCCTGCTGCAGCATGCTACCCCCTACTGTCTTTTCATCATTTTTCCATCCCATTCTTCCGCAGCCCCCAGCTTTACATCCTGGGTGGCTGCCCCGCTCGCCCCACCCTGGTTATGATCCTGTCATTAATAACTATTCTGAGTTTTCCAACCAGCTGTGCATTTACCTTACAGCTAGGCTACATTTCCCTAGTTTGTATGAGAAGTTATGTGAGAGAGTATCAAAAGCCTTACTTAAAGTTGAGCTATATCTACCATTCCCCAACCCCTCCACAAGGCCTGTTACCCTGTCAAAGTAGGCTATTAGGTTGATTTGAAGATTTGTTCGTGTTGACTAAATCCATGCTAACTATTACTTATCAGCATCTTATCTTCTATGAGCTTACAACTTGATAGTTTGATTATTTGCTCCACTGTCTTTCTTGGTACCAAAGTTAAAATGACTGGTCTACAATTGTCCTTATTAGCTTTTTATAGATGGGCTTCTTCCAGTAGGCCAGAATCTCTCCCAGCCCCCATGATTTCTCAAAGATAATCGTTAATAGCTCAGACCTCTTGTCAGCCAGGTCCTTAAGTATTCCAGGACAGTGGTTTACAACTGGGGGTCTGTGGACTATGTCTAAGGGGTCCGAAAAAGGTTGTCGTTACCATAGAACAGTGGTCTACAACCCGTGGTCTGTGGACCACTAAGGTGCATTTCGTCAGGCCCTAACGACTTGAAGATATCTAACTTGTCAAAGTAAATCTTAATTTGTTCTTTCCCTATTTTAACCTCAGATCCTATCCCTTTTACAGTGATGTTCACTATGTTAGTTGTCCTCTCACTGCTTTTTGGTAAAAATTGGGGGGTGGAGGGAAGAGACATTTAACACTTTGGCCATTGCAGAGTTTTCTTTTATTGTCTTTCCCGCCTCATCAAGTAATGGGCCAACCTTGTCCTTGGTCCTCCATGTCTGGCAAACTAACAGCTTTCAGCTACTTAAAAGGCAATTTGTTCCTTTTTAGCCACAAACCCTTTTTGCTTTTGTAAACTACCAATAACAGCTGAGCTTTTATTTATTTTGAGTCCATTATACAACCACATTTGTTGTCATTTGGTATCTCTCCTACACAAAAGCTGCTCAGGAACTCTAGCACCATTTAGGAAATCTTTTACCTTTTTTGTGAATTGTAATAACAGCATTTGTTTATTCTGATTCAATGACACAGCATTTGTAAACAAAATACACCAATTTAACATTTTTCCCCACTGATTCAAGAAAAAGAATCACATGCTCTCAAGCCCTTTTTTCTTCCCATTTTGTGGATCTGCTGCTAGAGATGGAGCAGAGTCTGAGCCTACATCTTGGATGTTCACTCAGAGGATACTTCAGTACAGAAATTAACTTGCAGCTGGCCCATGCCAGCTGACTCAGGTTTGCGAGGCTTGGACTGAGGGCTGTTTATTTGTGGTGCAGACATTCAGGCTTGAGCTGAAGCCTGGGCTCTAGGACCTTGCTAGGGGAAAGGGTCCAAGAGCTTAAGCAGCAGCCAGAGACCAAGCATCTACACTGCAATTAAACAGCCCCTTAGCCCGAGCCCTGCAAGTCTGAGTTAGCTGGTATAAGCCAGCTGTGGGTGTCTAATTGCAGTGTACACATATCCAGAGAGGCTGACCTGCATCCTCCAGTCAGCCCCCATCCACCTGACCAGAACAGCAAGATAAGGGCACATGAGCCAGTAAACAAGGAGTATATCTTGTATGTGGGAGAGAGCAATTAAGTTGGCAGCATTTTACCACTCACCTACGTAGACTGGTATCATTAGCTGAATGCAGCAACATGTAGGCAGATTAACTAAATGGAGCTTACATCCCTGATGGAGGCTCCCCACACTACAAATAATAATATTTAGTTACTTTTTCTGCATCAACCTACTGCATGTTAATTTTGGGGAAGGGAATATTGTTTCCTTTGGTTGGGGTATTGCTAAATTGTGTGTATGAAGAATAATCTAAACTGAAAATTTATATAGCAACTTTGCATTTAAGACTTCTCAGAGTCACTTCTGCCCCTTTTATTTTGAGGAGCACTCCTTCACGTCTTTATTTGGAATACACTTCTGTCCCATTTCCTTCTTTAGAGACACGCTCCTATTTCCATTATTACAGAAATTTTTCCTTTTTAAAAACTTGTTTGTGGTGGGGGGCTTTTAAGCCCAATCACTTGATAATATATTAATAACATTTCTTTTTAGCAGATATCTCCTCTGGTCTATATTATGGGAGAATAAATAGGCCAGAAACTAAAATGACAACTCAATACTTTCAAAGCAAAATACAAAATTAATTATAGGAAAAACTAAAAGGAATTTAAATAATATTAGTTAACAACAAAACTAAATCAACCAAAGGAAAGGAGCTAAAAGATGATGATTGCCAAAGGTGTAGAAACTAATAATGCCTAATTCTTGCTTACAGTAGTACAATGTCATTAAAACTAACAGAGATGCACAACTGTGAGAAGACAGTCTGGCCCCTAATGTTGAAGAGCCAAAGCCCTATAATTTGTAGGGCCTATTTAACACCTTTCCCACTTCTGCCACTGCTCAGAGTCACTCTGCTCCAGATTTAAAGACCTATTGGAAATCCAAAAAGTTATGAGAGGAGCATGCCACACAGGCTTTGACAAGTTGCCTCCTGACTCATGGATCCCCAGTTGTTCAGTAAGGAGGCTTGACCTTATAAGGTGGCAGCTACTCTGATGCTGACCCACCAAAACAGTTCAGCATGATCACAGTCTTACTGAAGTCCATGTGTGCGCTTAAAATTAAGCACATGCTCAACTGCCTTGTTCAACTGGTGCAAGAGCATTCAGCACCTTGCAGGTGCACACCCTGACTGCAGAGGGGTTTCAGGGGGCATAGTGGGCAGGGTGTACAGTTGTATTCCTTACCCCATTTCCACATACATTCATGGTTCTCTTCTCCCTGCATAAGTGAGCAGAGAGCATCCTGCCCATTATTATTTAAAGTTCAGCAACTCTTAAACTTTCCCATTTCTAATAGTAACCCTGTGAGAATGTAGTGTATGTAGCTTTGAAAACATGACATACCTTTAGTTTTCTGTGTACAGGACCTTTAAATTTCTAAGCACTTTCCTGGTGAGCAGAATCCAGCAGCCATTTTATTCTCAGAACTCAGCACACACTGTAAGGCCAGGTCTACACTGCGACTTTAAATCGGTTTAATGGCCGATATATCGATTTAACGCTGTATCCGTTCACACGACGTCGTCATTAATATCGAGTTAACCGGCTCCTTAAAT
>NC_133771.1:76608106-76650063 GCF_003597395.2 Chelonoidis abingdonii | reverse complement strand
CTGTGCTCTCAACACGGAAGTGGGAACTATGGGATAGCTGAGGAACAGCTACCCACAGTGCACCGCTCCTGAAATCGATGGTAGCCTTGGACCATGGACATAAGCAATCGATTTTTTGATCGCACTGTGGACGCGCAAAACCGATTTTATAACATCGGTTTTGTAACATCGGTTTAAACTACTTCGAAATAATCGTGCAGTGTAGACGTACCCTAAGAGACAACACTGCATGCTCTTGAACCCATAGAAGATGAAAGTCTATTGTAGTCCCTGGCTATAGAGTAAGGGTGGGCAAACTGTTTAGTCCAAGGGTCACATCTTGGTATGAAAACTGGAGGTAGGCCAGGAATGCTCATGAAATTGGGGTTGGGGTGGGTGCTCTGGGGTGGAGCCAGAAATGAGGAGTTCAGGATGTGGGAGGGAGCTCTGGGCTGGAACAGGTGGGTGGGGGAGAGGGGAAAGGCTCCGATTGGAGGTGCAGGCTTTGAGGTAAGGCTCGGGATGAGGGATTTCAGGTGTAGGAGGGTGCTCCAGGCTGGAACCAAGGGGTTCAGAGGGCAAGGGGGGAATTAGGGTTGGAGCAGGGGGTTGGGGCACAGGGTGGTGAGGGCTCTCTGGGATGCGGGCTCTGGGGTAGAACTGGAAATGAGACATTAAGAGTGCAGGAGGGGGCTCTGGGCTGGAGCAGGGGGTTGGGGTGTGGGAGGGGGGTCAGGAGTGCAGCCTCCAGGTGGCCCTTACATGAAGCAGCTCCTGGAAGCCGTGGCATGTCCCCACTCCAGCTCCTGTGCGCTGCCCTGTCCACAGGCACCGTCCCTGGAGCTCCCATTAGTGGCAGTTCCCGGCCAATGGGAGCTGTGGGGGTGGTGCTTGGGGCGGGGGCAGCAGCCCCCCTGGCTGCCCCTAAGCGTAGGAGCCAGAGGGGGGACATGCTGCTGCTTCCGGGAGCCTCAGCATACATGTGCGGAGCTGCCTCCGACCCCACTCCCTGGCTGGAGTGTGGGAGCAGGGAAAGCCCCAGACCCCACTCCCCAGCAGGAGCTTGAGGGCCAGTTTAAACCATCTGGAGGGCCGGATGTTCCCCTGGGCCATAGTTTGCCCACCCCTGCTAAAGAGCCTTTTTGTTGTTGTTTTTTTTAATTCACACTGGAAAGCAGGGCCGCCCAGAGAGGGGGGCAAGTGAGGCAATTTGCCCCAGGCCCCCACGAGAGTTTTTCAGGGCCCTTCACTCGCTCTGGGGGCCCCCGAAAACTCTCGCGGGGCTCAGGCCCCCAGAGCTTCTTCCTCTCCAGGTCTTTGGCTGCAATTTGGCAGCGAGGGGTTCTTCTGCCCCAGGACCCACCACCGAAGTGCCCCGCCGTTGAAGACCCCAGGCCCCTTGAATCCTCTGGGCGGCCCTGCTGGAAAGGCTCAAGCTTTTCGTTTTGGACATCCCCTGTTCAATCCCCAGTGTTTGCTATAACAGTCACTGCAGTCTCATGAAAGCTTCACTTTTGTTCTCAGTCTAAAATAAAGGTCATTCAGATTTAAAGTATCTCTTTGTGAAACATATCACAGGCACATACAGTTCATTCTGAGAGGAAAAAAAGCCTTTCAACAGGGGAACTAAAATGTTAGTTCTGTTTTAGAAAAACAACATAGCAGAACTGGCTGAAAGAAATGTGATCAAAACCACACTGCTAGTTAGAAACTTAATGGATTGTGGAAACAATTGTTATTTAAAAAAAAAAAAAAGACCATATCAAGATAATGAATCCTGAATATAAACCTTCAAAAGGTACACACTGTATACCATTATAGTATTTGCTAGATACAGGTTTTACTTCCATATATCTGGGTCAACCAGGTACAATGCTGGTTCAGTTGGTAAAGCAACAGCCCTTTTACCTTCATTTCACCTAAAGTGAACACTGATGAAAAATGTTTTAGACATAATAAGGACATCAGCCTGTTCACAAACATTGCAAAATTCATTATACGTGATTAAGAAATATTGTTGTCCCTTGAACCAACAGTTTTTCAAAAATGCATATACTTACAAATCCTTTAGCAGATTTTATAAAACCTGGGGCTGTACTGTCTCAGAGATTACTTTGTGAATAGCCCTATGTCTCACACGATCCTATTTCATGTGGATCTCAGGGGATCCATGGGGCTTGGGAGCCAGACGTTACTTTTGTGGGAACGAAACCCTGCCTCGTGGTGGAAGAATTTGGAAGGAAAACTCCTGGAGTTTTCCAACCCAAAGCCTCCTTCCTATGAGTGTTTTCAAGGGAGTGAGCAGGGGTGGCTCCAGGCCCCAGCACGCCAAGCGCGTGCTTGGGGCGGCATGCCACAGGGTGCACTCTGCTGGTCGCCAGGAGGGCGGCATGCCTGAGGAGGGTCCTCTGGTCCCACGGCTCTGGTGGACCTCCGGTAGGCGTGCCTGCGGAGGGTCCGCTGGTCCCGCGGCTCCGGCATGCCTGCGGGAGGTCCACTGGAGCCGTGGGACCTGTGACCGGTAGACCGCCCCCCGCAGCTTGGAGAAGCGAAATGTCTAGAGCTTGGGAGTGGGTGATCGTGCCCACTGAATTTGGGAGAGGAAAATATAGACGAATAAAAAAATAATTACAAGTGATAGATCATTAAATCAGTTCTGGAGTAATCAGAGATTCCATGGAAATCATCACAGAATCCTAGAATCATAGAAGGGACCTCGAGAGGTCTTCTAGTCCAGGGCCCTGAATTCAAGGCAGGACTACGTATTATATAGAGCATCCCTGACAGGTATTTGTCTAACCTGCTCTTAAAAATCTCCAGTGACTGAGATTCCATAATCTCTCTAGGAAATTTATTCCAGTGCTTAACCACTCTGACCTGACAGTTAGGAAGTTTATCCTACCTAAACTGCCCTTGCTGCAATTTAAGCCCATTGCTTCTTGTCCTATCCTCAGAGGTTAAAGAGAACAATTTTTCTCCCTCCTCCTTGTAACAACCTTTTATGTACTTCAAAACTCGTATGTCCCCCCTCAGTCTTTTTTTCCCATTAGACTGAACAAACCCAATTTTTTAAATCGTCCCTCATAGGTCACGTTTTCTAGACCTTTCATAGAATCATAGAATATCAAGGTTGGAAGAGACCTCAGGAGGTCATCTAGTCCAATCTCCTGCTCAAAGCAGGACCAACACCAACTAAATCATCCCAGCCAAGGCTTTGTCAAGCGAGGCCTTAAAAATCTCTAAAGATGGAAATTCCACCACCACCCTAGGTAACCCATTCCAGTGCTTCACCACCCTCCTAGTGAAATAGTGTTTCTTAATATCCAACCTAGACCTCCCCCACTGTAACTTGAACGGAAGAATTACTTCAGTATAGGGCTGTCTCGCGTTTTGCCTACAACACTCCTGCTAATACATCCCAGAATGATGTTTGCTTTTTTAGCAACAGTGTTTCACTGTCGACTCATAGGTTGTTGTGTGATCCACTATGACTCCCTGATCTCTTTCTGCAGTACTTCTTCCTAGGCAGCCACTTCTCATTTTCTGTGTGTGCAGCTGATTGTTCCTTCTTAAGTGGAGTACTCTGTCTTTGTCCTTATTGAATTTCATCCTATTTATTTCAGACCATTTCTCCAGTTTGGCCTGATCATTTTCTGTTTTAATCCTATCCTCCAAAGCACTTGCAACCCTTCCCAGCTTGGTATCATCCACAAGCTTTATAAGTGTACTCTCTATGCCATTATCTAAATCCTTGATGAAGATATCGAACAGAACCGGACCCAAAACTAATCCGAGTGGGACCCCACTTGATATGCCCTTCCAGCTTGACTGTGAACCACTGATAACTACTATCTGGGAATGGTTTTCCAACCAGTTATACACCCACCTTGTAGTAGCTCCACCTAGGTTGTATTTCTCTAATTTGTTTATGAGAAGGTCATGCAAGACAATACTAAAACCCTTACTAAAGACAAAATATACTACATCTACTACTTCCCTCCATCCACAAAGCTTGTTACCCTGTCAAAGAAAGGTATTGGGTTTGTTTTACATGATTTTTTCTTTGACAAATCCATGCTGTTACTTATCACCTCATTATCTTCTATATATCTGCAAATTGATTGCTTAATTATTTCTTCCATTATCTTTCCAGGTACTGAAGTTAAGCTGATTAGTCTGTAATTTCCCAGGGTTTTCCTTATTCCTCTTTTTACAGATGGACACTCTACTTGCCCTTTTCCAGTCCTCTGGAATCTCACCCATCTTCCATGACTTATCATTGAGTTAACAGTGCTCAGATACCAAAGTGACCTGATATGTGTGGTATGAAAACCATATAGAACTGAAAAGATTGGAAATGTCAAGGATTGGAAATTTCCTGTATTAAGGGAAATAAAATAAAGGAATAATGGTCACACATCTACTAATACGAAAGCATAATTATAGTGGATGACATTTAATCTTGGTCAGTTGCTGCCAAAAGAGCTGTCAACTATTCTAGCCTAAGTGTTTAAATTAAATTCATTTCTCACTTCCTTCAAGTTCTCATTTCTAGTCCAGCTATAATCAACATTCTCTGTACTAGGATAGCAATACGTTATTGCCATTCTTGGCCTTTAAGTCAGTCATCTTCCACTCAGGAAAGTCAATTTAAAAGCACTGCTACGGTGCCATGGGTTTCATATTAAGCAGATTCCTTTTCATTGTGTTGTAGCTGCTCATCTCAAACTGACATTAAACACCAATCGTCTCTTTGTCAATGTCACAAGCTACAGAGTATCCATATCTGATTTTAAGCAGTAGCTTTAGCAACACATTCTAAATGAAACATGAAGATAAAAGCAGTAAGAAAAGAATCCTATTTCTAACCGAACTGGGAATTATCTGAGGCCAAATCCTGTTCACTTTACTCATGTAAGTATCCACTGAACCAACATTTTTACTCATAAGAATTTTAACAGAATTTGTCCCCTGATATAAGTATAGATTTCAGTGACAGTGTAGATGTGCTTACACCAATATGAATACAATTCCCTCATGTTCTTCACAATCACCAATCATCTTCTTAATTCTCTCTGTACATCTCAGCTACCTGAATGAGTCATAATCTGGTTCTCAGAGTTTTATTTTCTTTCTGCATTCAAATTCAAGGCCCGAGCCAAATTCAGACCTAACGTGCAATTACCCTGACTTTTGGAGTTGTTACCACTTACATTACTTTTGAACTTGGCCAGTCATTCTTTCTATGACTGAGGTGCACTCAAGTGAAGTTGTGGGGCTCTTCCACAGATTGACTGAAGTCCTGATTAGCTAAAGTTTACTCAAGTTCCCTGAAACCTTCTAATTGTCCAGTTACTGATTTCAAGTTTGTGACTACAAAGCCTGCTGTACTGGTTCCAATGATTATCCAACCCTCCAATTATCTCAAGTTCTGGGGCAACCTCAAGGACTTTTGGCAATCAGGACTGCACTTTATCTGGCATTTGGTATGGATTAATGTGTTTGATTGATAAAAAACCAAGTGTAGTGTACATAAAAGTTTTAAATACATAACTCTATTATTTCTGTAACAAGTTTCTTCAACAAGCTAAAAGTACTTGCCCTCCCTTAGGACATTCTAAGCTGAAGGTTTTTAACTTCACCTGTTTTTGAGATATCCAAGCCTAAACAAACAAAAAGATTTTGAAAACATTAGAAGTACCGTTTTCCCTATAACAGTGGTTCTCCACCAGTGGTACAGGTAGCCCTGTGGGGTACGCGGACATCTTCTGGGGGGGTGCATCAACTCATCTAGATATTTGCCTAGTTTTACAACCGTCTACATAAAAAGCACTATTGCAGTACAAAGTAAAATTTCATACAGACAATGACATGTTTATACTGCTCTATATACTGAAATGTAAGTACAATATTTATGTTCCAATTGTGTTATTTTATGATTATATGGTAAAAATGAGAAAGTAAGCCATTTTTCAGTAATAGTGTACTGTGACGCATCTGTATTTTTATGTCTGATTTTGTAAGTAAGAGGTGAAACTTGGGGGTACACAATGCACATCAGACTCCTGAAGAAAAGTATCATGTAGGGCAGTGGCTCTCAACCTAAAAACTGCCCAGCTGGTATTGTACCAAACATTGCTTTAAAGGAAAAACCAAACAAACTAGCTTTTTGCTGATAGTACGCAGGATAAATCTCAGCCCAGAATTATATTTTTATTCGCATTATAAATATCTGAGAACAAAAGTTTATATTGAAAAGTATCTCCTCAGACATAACTATAATATTTACTACTGCCATACTAAAATGAGGGTTTTTGATGTCACGGTAACAATACAGTACTTAATACACTGCATCTGCAAAGGGCTTTTCAAACATTGTCAAATTGTTTAGCAGCTGAAAAATAGACAATAGGCTGAAGAAGTTTCTCTGGAACTTTTTCAATGCTAAATAAGACTCTCTTTCATTATTTATAAACTTGGTAAAACAAAAAGGTCTATGAAACAACAACATACCGCATTTTAAACTATGTTGTGACCATATTATTTACCTGGCATGTCATCACTAGATTCCTTTAGAGTCTGATCCAAACAATAAAAACCTTTACAAAAATGTATCTGAAAAACAACTTTTGAACAATCCCTGCAGGCCTTGATCCTGTATGCTTCCCCATGTGGGCTGACCCCAAGACTCTGAAAATGCAAGTGATTCACCCACATGGTACAGCTAGCAGGATAAAGTCTTAAGAGTCCAGTCCTGATCCCTTATATTTCAAGGGGAGTTTTGCTATTCACATTCATGGGAACATGAATTTATTTTCTAAATTAATAATTTAGAAGTTATTCCCACACATATTAACACCCCCAATACTAAAGCAAACCATCTTGTAATCTTTTGGCAATTTACACCTTTAAACCAAATATACCTGAGCTCAACAATACTGATATTTTTCATCAGGGTGTGTAAGAACATTCTTTAAACAAAGCCATCCAGACCCATATTTGAAGTCTGGCTTCAGCCTGAATGGTGATTTTTCAAAAATGGCAACATGGGATTCCAGGCTTATTGTTTCTCAATTATTTCATACAAAAACTGTATACAGGAGTTGCAGTTTGGTTGGTTGTTTTAAATGCCAGCCCTACAAATACAGCTAGGAACTTGAAAGCCAAGCTGTATTTTTTACTGGCTCATCCATCAAGACTAAAAGACTCCATAGACTAAACTCTGCCTTCAGTTACACCTGTGCAATCCCATAGTCATTATATTCTTTAAATTGCTGCACCTGAACAACCTCATGGTTTTCAGTAGAGTTGCCCAGGTTTAAGCAGTAGGGTTGTTTTCAACGTAACCAGGGCCAAATTTGGTCCTGCAACAGGAAGTAAGGCACCAATCCTGCAAATATCTCCCCATTTATTTAAGCACATGGGTAGTCTCATTGAAGTCCATGGTACTGGCAATTTACAATCATTCCATTAACATTTATCAGCTAGGAAAGAATTCAGATCCCCCTTTTTTAATTGGTGGGCTAAAGCTTATTTTTGTCCCTAAATTAAGTAGATACCAGTCTAAATACAAACAAGAACAGCTGTGGCATTTAAGAAGATGGCATTTTACAGGCAGAAACACAGGCCTTTTTGCTTTGTTTCAGAAACAAAGTTGTCTAAAGCCTAATGTGTCACAATTGAGACCAGAGCAACTTTTTGTATACAAGTTATAAACCTCCAAGGCTAGTAAAAGGGGATAGGGAGATTAAAATAGAAATATTGACTCATCTATCAATAGTAATTAGTGCAAAGAGAAGCCACTGAACAACGCATGAAAAGTCCTGTTCGATTTATTTCAGAGCACATTTTACGCTCCCGGTGACGTGCAATCCCGATGTTTGAACGAAAGTGATGCATACATTCAACAGTGCAGATCCCAGCTTAAGTACTCCGGTATAAAAGCAATCCCTTCCACCTCGCCTCCAGGATGGCTTAGTTTTCGATCACACACACACACATATACACACTACCCTAAAACGAGACGCTGGCTGTTGGAACCTTACAATGCAGCCAAGACACACAAACCCAAAGCATCAGTCACTGTTTAAGCATCTCCTTGGCAACCAAGCTTCCCCCCCACACCCCTCCCTGGCTGGGTGGGTGCAGAACTCCACTAACAGGTTGGGGGAACTAAGTGGAGGGTGATTGATTCGCGCGGGGACAGCGCAGCCCACGCAGGCTGGACCGCCTTCCCTTGCAGGTTGCGCTCCTCCAGTCCTGCGACTCCGCGCCAACCCCACCGCCCAGCCCCGGGGGCAGCGACCCCTGATTAGGTAACAGCAGCAGGCGGCTCCTGGCGCACAAAGGGCTCGCTCACCTCCCCGGGCGACACAAAGCAGCTGCGGCTCTGCACCAGCCTCGGCCGGGTACTGTCTCTTAGGCGCCGGGCGGCGGGGAGTCTCTCCGCGGTCTCGGTGCCTTTGGGAGCCAGGCGAAGCGAAGGAACCGCGGCGCCCGGGCTACCCACAGCTGGACTGAGGGGCCGGCAGCGGCTGGGCAGGAGGAGCTTCCCCTCTGCCTCCTCCCCGGGCAGGCGGCGGCCCGCGCCGCTTCCCTCCAGTGCGCAGCGGCGGCGGCGCGAATTTGCAGGAGGAGGAGCTCGGCAAGGACATCGGGAGAATTGGAGGGCTCGCTCGTTTGCAGGCGAGCTCCAGTGCGCCAGCTACTGAACAGCTGCGACCCCTGCCCTTTCCCACGCGCATCCTTCCCCGGCCCCAGCCCCAGCCCTTTCAGCTGTCTTGGCTTGGCTAGAGCTGCATGCGCAGAGAGGAAGGATGCTCGCGTATACACACACACCACCACACCCCCAGCGCCACTGCAGTTTTGTGAGCTAGTTACATGCCAAACCTGGTGGCTGAACTTTGCGACTTTGTCCTCACCCACAACCATTTCACATTTGGGGACAATATATACCTTCTAGTCAGTGGCACTGCTCTGGATGCTGTCATGGCCCCATAGTATGTCAACTTTTTTCTGGCTGATTTAGAGCAATGCTTTCTTAGCTCTCATCCCTAACATCCCTACTCTGCTTGCACTACATTGATGACGTCTTCATCATCTGGACCCATGGAAAAGAAGCCCTTGAGGAATTCCACCATGATTTCAACAATTTCCATCCAACCATCAACCTCAGCCTAGACCAATCCACACAAGCGGTTCATTTGCTTGACACTACTGTGCTAATAAGCGATGGTCACATAAACACCACCCTATACTGGAAACCTACTGACGGCTATACTTACCTATATGCCTCCAGCTTCCATCCAGGACACACCACACAATCCATTGTCTACAGCCAAGCTCTAAATACAACCACATTTGCTCCAATCCGTCAGACAGAGACAAACACCTACAAGATCTCTATCAAGCATTCTTAAAACTACAGTACCTACCTGCTGAAGTGAAAAAACAGATTGACAAAGCCAGAAGAGTACTCAGAAGTCACCTACTACAAGACAGGCTCAACAAAGAAAATAACAGAATGCCACTAGCCGTTACCTTCATCCCCCAACTAAAACCTCTCCAGCGCATCCTCGAAGATTTTCAACATATACTGAAAGATGATCCCTCACTCTCCCAGATCTTGGGATACAGGCCTGTCCTTGCTTACAGACAGCACCCCAGCCTGAAGCAAATACTCACCAGCAACCACACACCACAGAACAAAAACACTAACCCAGGAACCTATCCTTGCAACAAAGCCCGATGCCAACTCTCTCCACATATCTATTCAAGTGACACCATAATAGGACCTAATCACATCAGCCATGCCATCAGGGGTTCGTTCACCTCACATCTACCAATGTGATATATGCCATCATGTGCCAGCAATGCCCCTCTGCCATGTACATTGGCCAAACCGGACAGTCTCTACGCAAAAGAATAAATGGACACAAATCTGACATCAGGAATCATAACATTCAAAAACCAGTAGGAGAACACTTCATCCTCTCTGGCCATTCAGTAACAGATTTAAAGGTGGCAATTTTGCAACAGAAAAGCTTCAGAAACAGACTCCAACTAGAAACTGCTGAACTTGAATTAATATGCAAACTAGATACAATCAACTTAGGCTTAAATAGAGACTGGGAATGGCTGAGCCATTACACACGTTGAATCTATTTCCCCATGTTAAGTATCCTCACACCTGTTAAACTGTCTTAAATGGGCTATCTTGATTATCACTACAAACTTTTTTTTTCTCCTGTTGACAATAGTGCATCTTAATTAATTAGCCTCTTAGAGTTGGTTGGGCAACTCCTACCTTTTCATGTTCTCTGTCTGTACATATATCTCCTCACTAGAAGTTCCATTCTATGCATCCGATGAAGTGGGCCCACAAAAGCTTATGCTCAAATACATTTGTTAGCCTCTAAGGTGCCACAATTACTCCTGTTCTTTTTGCAGTTACAGAGTAACACAGCTGCTACTTTGAAACATGCCAATTTAGTGACTGTTTGGAAATTTGAATTGAAACTGAAACATTAATACACACATTAAAAGCATATACACATATTTTATCATACATTGTATCTGAAAGTATAATAGATTCGAAAAGTATGAACATAGACTGGCTTCCTTATACAGCTGTTGTATTTTATGACAATGTCAGTGAATTCATTTCTGTGATGTTGGCCAACCTAATAATTTCAAATGATGATTTGTAAGCAAAGTCTAAATGAGCTCTCTCTGACAGCTAATGATGAGGTGGGGGAAAGGCTTCAGGACCAGATTGTATTTACATTCACACCTAATCTACCTAGGTATTCACCCATGAAAGCTCATGCTCCAAAAAGTCTGTTAGTCTATAGGGTGCCACAGGATTCTCTGTTGCATACACACCTAATCTACCTAGGTATCCAGCAAACAGAGCTGTGTTGCCCAAGTGGTAGATTTTGGCTGGGGTTGGGTTACAAATCACTTGAATGTGGGGGGAGGGATGAAATGTTGTTGTTCTTATTGTATGAGTAAAGCGCAGTTGAACTGTACTTAGCCTGTGCCGATTGAGGACATCAAGAGAGAGGGTGGGGACCTGTCCCTCTTCACTGTTTAAAGACAGAGCTGATTAGGCTCCATAGATAGTCTTTTGTTCTGTTAAGAGACCACTGCAGCTGAAATCAGGTCTAAGTGCTTAGCCCTGCTGTGGGGACAGTGTTTCTGTGGAAGAGATGGCCCAGACTGCACTAGCAGCAAGGTTCCCCCACTGAGAGCTCAGCTAAAATCACTGAGAGGTCTGGAACCTCAAGAGACCAACTCGCAGAGGTCACAGTGGCAGGTGGCAGCAGAATGTGACCACGCAGGGCCATTGGCAACAGAGTGGTGGAGTGAACAGTGGCACAATGAACAGTTGTGGCCAGAGCGAACAGTAAGTAGCTGGAGAAATGAGCAAGGTGCCTTCTTCCCTCCACTTGGGAGCTGAACTCACGTGAAAACTCCTCTGAACTCTGAGTCTCCACTGACCAAGGACAACACCGGTGAGTGGGTGCATGGAGGGAAAAGTGAGGGCACATTAAATAAACATTTGTTTGTTGGACTATATTTTAGTGACTTTGCTCCAGAATGCTAGATTTGTGACTGGGAATGGAAACTTATATAAATATGTTTCCTAGTAGGCCAAGATTTTTAAAATGCATTATTTGCCAAGGTTGTTATCTCACATTGTTGCTATCTTGAGAGAGTCATTATGTTGGGGAGTTTCTGTACTAAACATTTTTATTATTATAATTAATTTTACATAAGAATGGTCATACTGGGTCAGACCAATGGTCCATATAGCCCAGTATCCTGTCTTCCAACAGTGGTCAAGGCCAGGTGCTTCAGAGGGAATGAACAGAACAGGTAATCATCAAGTGATCCATCCCCTGTTGCCCATTCCCAGCTTCTGGCAAACAGGCTAGGGACACTCAGAGCATGGTTTTGCATCCCTCCCCATCCTGGCTAATAGCCACTGATGGACCTATTCTCCAGGAATTATCTAGTTCTTTGATCTGCACACAGTATTCAAGGTGTACACGTACCCAGGCCCGGCGCTACCATTTAGGTGACCTAGGCAATGGCCTAGGGCACCAGAATTTGGGAGGGGCGCTATTTTGCTGGGGGAGGTGGCACGCGGCTCCAGGGGACCTACTAAAATGATGCCAGCGGACGGTCCGCTGCTGTGAAGGTCCAGCAGAGCTGCCGCAGTCGTGCCAGCAGGTGGTGTGCTGGTCTAAAGGCTCCGGCGGACCTACCGCAGTCATGCCTGCGGCAGGTCCACTGGAGCCTTTAGACCAAAGCACCATCCGCTGGCACGACTGCGGCAGCTCCACTGGACCCACGGGGGGCGGCGAAATGGCCATCTGCCTAGGGCGTCAGAAACCCTGGCGCCGGTCCTGCATGTACCATAGATTTATATAGAGGCAATATGATATTTTCTGTCTTATTATCTATCCCTTTCTTAAAAAAGCAAAGGTTTGAGTAGTAGCCGTGTTAGTCTGTATCCACAAAAAGAACTGGAGTACTTGTAGCATCTTAGAGACTAACAAATTTAATTGAGCATAAGCTTTCATGGGCTACATCCGATGAAGTGGACTGTAGCCCATGAAAGCTTATGCTCAAATAAATTTGTTAGTCTCTAAGGTGCCACAAGTACTCCTGTTCTTTTTAAAAAAAGCAAACAGAATGTTGGGAATCATTGACTGCCGCTGCACATTGAATGGATGTTTTTAGAGAACTGTCCACAATGACTCCAAGATCTCTTTCTTGAGTGTTAACAGCTAATTCAGACTCCTTCATTTTGTATGTATAGTTGAGATTGTTTTCCAATGTGCATTACTTTGCATTTATCAACATTGAATTTCACCTGCCATTTTTGTTGCCCAGTCACCCAGTTTTGTGAAATCCCTTTGTAACTCTTCGCAGTCTGCCTGGGACTTAACTATCCTGAATAGTTTTGTATCATCTGCAAATTTTGCCACCTCACTGTCTACCCATTTTTCCAGATCATTTATGAGTATGTTGAAGAGTACTGGTCCCAGTACCGACCCCTCAGGGATACCACTATTTCTCTCTCTCCATTCTGAAAACTGATAATTTATTCCTACCCTTTGTTTCCCATGTTTTAACCAGTTACTGATCAATGAGAGGACTTCCCTCTTATCCCATGATGGCTTACTTTTCAAAGGTCAATTTAAATTAAATACTTTTTTTTTAATTTATATTTTTTTTAGAAATCTAGACCTATTGTGTTTTGGTGTAACTTGCATTTTCCTTATGTTAAATTTGAATCATCCTAACAAAACATTTATTTTATTCATATCTCTTTGAAATATCTCATTGGTCCTGAAACCTCCCCCCCCGCCGTAAATTTGAAACCCCCCCCCAATTTCAATTCCTGGGGAAACCACTGGAGGGCAGCTAGCCTGCATCGACACCCCATGCCACCATGTCTCCACTACCGTTGTTACCTGGGCTAGCTAGATTATAGTGAGTGTGGGTATGCTTATCCTCATTATAATGACACCTTAATTTGCAGCACTTCTCTGGGCCCAAGTTCCTCATCTGTGTGGAAGCAGGGAAAGAAAAGACAGTTTAAGTGCAGCCATTTAAGTGTCAGAGACAGAGCAACTGTTCTGTCAAGTCTTAGCCTAATATCACGAGACCCATAGAAGCAGGGCTCACATCAGAAACAAGTGGAAAACAGCAGAATAGTCAGTGTGACCTAGCCTTGAGATAACAATGTTTGAGAAGAGAAAGTGAGAAAATACTGGAATAGATAGCAAATAGCCTAAATAAAATGCAGATGTTTTTAATTAATGCACGCAGGGCCACCCAGAGGATTCACAAGGCCTGGGGCAAAGCAATTTCAGGGGCCTCTTCCATAAAGAAAAAGTTGTAATACTATAGAATACTATATTCTCATGGGGACTCCTGTGAGGCCAGAGGCAAATTGCCCCACTTGCCCCCCTCCCCCCCAGCAGCCCTGGGAAAAATAAACATTTAATAGCCTTCCGCATCTCGGCACAAACCCAGTTTTGAGAAAACTTCTTTTCAAGTCACCTTTACAAGTTATCACTGATTCTCAGCATCAGCTAGTGCTAAAAGGCACTAAAGCTCATTAAAAGGGTTGGACAGATATTTTCCGTCAAAACTTTTTTTTGGATCGAAAACTAGGGGTTTTTAAAAAGCAGAAAAAAATCATGGACAATGTCTGCTTTCCTTCAAAATTTGTCATGGTTTTTTTTAATTGAAAAGCTGAAATTAGTCTGCCAAAACCTGAACATGGTTTGGGGTTTCAGAAGTGTGTGGCCAAATATTTGCTGCTTGCTGTGTTTGTTTAAAGAAACAATAAAAAAAAAAATTCTGCTTAAAAAAAATCCAAAACTTTTGAACCACCTCAGCTTGTGACCAAACGCCTGAGCCCATCCAGTCAGAGATTTTTCCAGGTTTCTGATACTCTGCTGGCTTCCTTGACTCATATCTGTCTCCATAACTTTGGGTTCATTTAGGTTAGAACATAAGAACAGCCATACTGGGTCAAACCAAAGGTCCATCCAGCCCAGTATCCTGTCTACCGACAATGGCCAATGCCAAGTGCCCAGAGGGAGTAACCTAACAGGTAATGATCAAGTGATCTCTCTCCTGCCATCCATCTCCACCTGACAAAAAGAGGCTAGGGACACCATTCCTTACCCATCCTGGCTAATAGCCATTAATGGACTTAACCTCCATTAATGTATCAGTTTCCTAGAGACTGGTTCCACGAGATCCCTCACAAACTGGAGACGGTTACTGTGGGTTTGTCTTTACTATAGCTTATGTACATACTCGACGAACTGAGCATTTGAGCTTGTTCCAGAATCTGGGATGAGCCTATGTTGTGAAAATTGAAATGCTCAAAATAGCACATGCATGTGAATGGACACAGGGTTCTAAAATTAAATTAACCCAAACTGCTGAATGAGCTTTAGGGTAGGGAAGGCTGCGCCTCCCCAAACAGCCTGGCCCTGCCCCCTATTTGACCCCCATCCACTTCTTGTACCCCAACTGCCCCCCTCAGAATCCCCAACCCATCCTGCTCCTTGTCCCCTCACCATCCCCCTGAGACCTCCTCCCCAACCACCACCCCGAGACCCCATCCCCCACCAACCCCCCCGTTCCCTGGCTGCCCTGACTCCTATCCACCCCCCTGTCGAGCTCTGACAGACCCCTAGAATGCCCACGATACAACCTCCCATTCCCCATCCCCTGAACCAACCCCCCAGAACCTCTGCCCCCTCCCTGTGCCCTGACTGTCCCCAGGACTCCCTGCCCCTTAGCCAACAGCCCCCCCCGACCCCGACCCCCTGCCATGCTGCTTAGCCCCGCTTCCCCCATTACCCGGAGTCTCAGCGAGCCACTTCCAGGAGCGGCCCTGGGCAGCACTGCAGTGGCATGGCTCCAGCAGGGCCCAAGTTCCTGCCAGTCGGCCCAGAGCTCACAGCCCTGCCCCCTTACCATGCGCTCTGAGCGGGGAGGAGCTCAGGCCCTGCCCAAGCCACACCGCTTTAGCTCTGTCCAGGGTCACTCCTGGATGCGGTGCGCTGGGGGATGGAGAAAGGCAGAGGCGGAGCCGGAGCATTCTTGTGGGGGCCCCTGCCTAGGGCAAATTGCCCCACTTGCCCCCCCCGGGCAGCCCTTAATGCACCTCACAAAGAGGTATAAATGCTTGTGTGATTTTGTTTGTACTTTGGAGAAACTGAGGCAGAGATGCTCTCTATCAGCTGTGTTCTTCCCTGCATATCCTGAATAAAGCTGTCTCTGATTTTGTTGCTTCCAACCTGAGAGTGGAGTTCATTTCTTCCACATCTGTAAAAGAGGGACAATACCGCCCTACCACACAGAGGTGTTTTGATGGTAAATGCATTAAAGATTGTGAAAGCAGCAGAGAATCCTGTGGCACCTTATAGACTAACAGACGTTTTGGAGCGTGAGCTTTCGTGGGTGAATACCCACTTGTAGGCGAAATTTTCCAGCGTGGCAGGTATATATATGCTAGCAAGCAAGCTAGAGATAATGAGGTTGTTCAATCAGGGAGGATGAGGCCCTGTTCTAGCAGTAGAGGTGGAAAACCAAGGGAGGAGAACTGGTTCTGTAGTTGGCAAGCCATTCACAGTCTTTGCTTAGTCCAGAGATGATGGTGTCAAATGCAGATGAACTGAGCTCAGCAGTTTCTCTTGAAGTCTGTCCTGAAGTTTTTTTGCTGCAGGATGGCCCCTTAAGGTCTGCTATAGTGTGGCCAGGGGAGGTTGAAGTGCCTCCTACAAGTTTTTGTATTATTGCCATTCCTGATATCTTGATTGTGTCCATTTATCCTTTCCGTAGTGACTGTCCAGTTTGGCGATGTACATAGCAGAGGGCATTGCTGCATACGATGGCGTATATTACATTGGTGACGTGGCAGTGAATGAATCAGTGATGGTATGGCTGATCTGGTTAGGTCCTGTGATGGTGTCGCTGTGTAGATATGGGCAAGAGGTTGCATTGGGTTTCCAATGGTACAAGGAGCTGGATCTGGTCTAGGTCCTGTGAATGGTGTCACTACGACCGCTATCTACCGCTACCTACCGACGCTATGCCTACCTTCATGCCCTCACAGCTTCCCATCCCGGGCACATCACACGATCCATTGTCTACAGCCAAGCACTGAGGTACAACCGCATCTGCTCTAACCCTCAGACAGAGACCACACCTACAAAATCTCCACCAAGCATTCCTCAAAACTACAATACCCTGCACGAGGAAATAAGGAAACAGATCAACAGAGCCAGACGTGTACCCAGAAGCCATCCTACTGCAAGACAAACCAAGAAAAACCAACAGAACTCCACTGGCCATCACATACAGCCCCAGCTAAAACCCTTCCAACGCATCATCAGGGATCTACAACCCATCCTGGGACAATGATCCCACACTTTCACAGGTCTTGGGTGGCAGGCCAATCCTTTGCCCAACAGACAACCTGCCAACCTGAAAATGTATTACTCACCAGCAACTGCACACCGTACCATAGTAACTCTCAGCTCAGGAACCAATCCATGCAACAAACCTCGATGCCAACTCTGCCAACATATCTACACCAGCGACACCATCACAGGACCTAACCAGATCAGCCATACCATCACTGATTCATTCACCTGCACGTCCACCAATGTAATATACGCCATCGTATGCCAGCAATGCCCCTCTGCTATGTACATCGGCCAAACTGGACAGTCACTACGGAAAAGGATAAATGGACACAAATCAGATATCAGGAATGGCAATATACAAAAACTTGTAAGGAGAACACTTCAACCTCCCTGGCCACACTATAGCAGACCTTAAGGTGGCCATCCTGCAGCAAAAAAACTTCAGGACCAGAACTTCAAAGAGAAACTGCTGAGCTTCAGTTCATCTGCAAATTGACACCATCATCTCTGGACTAAAGCAAAGACTGTGAATGGCTTGCCAACTACAGAACCAGTTTCTCCTCCCTTGGTTTTCAACACCTCTACTGCTAGAACAGGGCCTCATCCTCCCTGATTGAACTAACCTCATTATCTCTAGCTTGCTTGCTAGCATATATATACCTGCCCGCTGGAAATTTCCCACTACCTGCGTCTGACGAAGTGGGTATTCACCCACGAAAGCTCACGCTCCAAAACATCTGTTAGTCTATAAGGTGCCACAGGATTCTCTGCTGCTTTTACAGATCCAGACTAACACGGCTACCCCTCTGATAAAGATTGTGAGTTGCTCAAATGCATTTACCATCAAAAATTAGGGCTGTAGAAGTACCTAAAACTGATTATTAACAAACCTGTTATGTGGCATGATAAATTTGCCCAGCACTTTAGTATAGCTAAGACATAATCCCTGCCCCAAGTGCTTCCAATCTAAACAACACAGACAGGGACTGACAAAACACACAATTTGAGGACAGGAAGGTTGAGGGCATTATTAATGATGGAGAGGGGATATGCTTGGAAAGATGGTTCACCCATGTGAGCTGTGACCTGAAGTGATCTTAAAGGAGAGAGCAAATGTATCATGTATCTAACAGCCATGTTCAGACTGTCCACTGGGGTGCTCTCCTTGAGAGGCCTGGCCTGACTGACTACAAAAAAAAATCCACTTATTGATTGTCAGGATGTGCTCACTAAAAGCCAGTCATAGTTAAGAATTTATTTGAAGAGTTAAATTGTCCTACGGTTATTGGAAACTGGAAGCTAGACAGCTGGCAACACACTGTTCACAGAGAGAAGGAATAGATTTATTTATTTCTCACTTCCTCTCAAGAACAATAATGAATTTCTAGTTATGTCATTTACAAAGTGTATGCTTCTGCTAAAGAGATGGACAAATTATCCTTACAAATATACCTGTCAGACCTTTGGGAGTTTGTGTGTGTGTGCACGCGCACATACAATAAGGTATATATGTCACAAATAGAGACATATTTTTTTAAATGTTTTTAAAAATCTGACTGGACTTGGAGACTAGATTTTATGTAATTTATTTCTAGCTGCAACAGAAGGCAGCATTACCAGCTGCCAAAACATGGCCCGTCTTCAGCCTTAAGGTAATCCTTGGGTGAACTCGAAACTGAGGCTGTTTTCACACATGGGCACAGGCATTTATTTTACTTGTTTTGACAAAATAAAGGAGCAGTAAATTATAAATCTCGGCTCTGCACTTGCATAGCTATGAGGCCCATGGGACATTAAGAGGCACCAGCTAACATTAGTACAAAAGAGGGGGCAGGTTCTACCCTGTTATTGTAGGTACTTTCACAGAAGCATTTTTCCTGGTAGCCTTTTGATACAGTGGGTAGATTTTGCTGCTAATACAGTTTTAATATCTGGGCCTCTGTACTTATGTAAGAAAGAAAATATTATTTTATATACACAAGGATAGGGATCACCAGATCTGGCTTCTGCCTCAGACTTACTGTGGCCAGTCATGTCAGCCAGAATTTTCAGATGAATGTATCTGGTTCAAAATCCATTGAAATTAATAGGAATCTTTCTGTTACTTTGGTTCTGGTCTTAAATAAATAAAGTTTGTGGGCCAGATCTTCAGCGGGTGTAAATTGACCCCAGTTTCCTCCGGAGATGGAGGATCTGACCCTGTGTTTGCATGTTGCTTCTATATGAGACCATTTTACTGACTTTACTTTGTCTTAGAAGTCTTCTAATAAACACTATTTCCTGTCACCTCTCTCAGCTACTTCCTCTTAGTTAGGAAAATCTATACTAAATGTGAAGTCCTGTCTAGTTCATCTGTAGCAGGCCTTTTTATTTAAAGGAAGTGCTGTAAAACAAAGGGATGAGGTGTTTGTATTCCTGTTCTTTGAGCTTGGAGGGCTACACAAACCACTTAAAAGCCATTCTGCTAAGCATTGCAGAAACCTATGGGATCTGTACCTGGCTCTGGTGCCAGTAGATCTAAAGGAATGATCTAAGGCAGGGGTGGGAAAACTTTTTGACACAAGGGCCACATCTTGGAGGGGAAATTGCATGCAGGGCTGGGGAAGGGGGTTGGGGCAGAGGAAGGGTGTGGGGTAAATGAGGGAGCTCAGGGAAGGGGGTTGGAGTGCAGTAGGGGTGTGGAGTGCAGGAGGGGACTCAGGGCAGGGGCAGGGGGTTGGGGAGGGAGGGAGTGGGAGGGAGTGTGGCGTGTGGGAGGGGGTATGGTGTGCAGGAAGGGGCTCAGGGCAAGGCATTGGGGCAGAGGAGGGGTGTGGGGTGTATGAGGGAGCTCAGGGAAGGGGGTTGGAGTGCAGGAGGGGTTCAGAGAGCAGGAGGGGGCTCAGGGCAGGGGTACAGGGAGGGGTTGAGGTGCAGCAGGGGGCTCAGGGTAGGGGGTTGTGGTGCAGGAGGTGTGCGGGGTGCAGCAGGGGGCTCAGGGCAGGGAGTTGGGGTGCAGGAGGGGTGCAGGGTGTGGCAGAAGGCTCAGGGCAGAGGGTTGCAATGCAGGAGGGGTGCACTGTACAGCGGGGGGCTCAGAGGAGGGAGTTGGGGTGCAGGGTGCAGGAGGGGTTCGGGGTCTGGCCTGGCACTGCTTACCTAGAGCAGCTCCGGGGTGGCAGCAGCATGTATCGGTGCCAGAGCAGGCTCCCTGCCTGCCTGTCTGCCCTGGCCTTGGCCTTGGCCCTGGCCCTGGCCGTGGCCCCGTACCACTCTGGGAAGTGGTTGGCACCACACCTCTGTGGCCCCTAAGAGATGGGAGGCAGAGGGTTCCGTGCGCTAGACTTCCCCTGAAGCGCCATTGGCCATGGTTCCCCATTCCTTGCCAACGGGAGCTATGGGGGATGGTGCCTGGAGGCAGTGGCACGGGGCCTGCAGCACCATGGGGGTGGCAATCCCACGGCCCGGATCCAAAGCCCTGAGTGGCTGGATCTGGCCCATGGGCCATAGTTTGCCCACCCCTGATCTAAGGGAATGAGCATGTTTCAAGGACCAAACCCCATGTCTATTTCATGGATTGGGGCCGGGGTGGACATCCAAAATGGTCAGCCAGAATTTCTGTCACTGGGAACTTAGCATTTACATTTTTTCACATGGAAGATCTCTTGCAGAGAACTGTTTGACATTGCTCTATATACTTTTCCAACACTGTAGCTAATTGTATAATTCTTATTCCCCCAGTAACTACATTATAGCACAGATTCAAAAGACAGATGAGTCTTGGGGGATATATGTTCATGGAATATTTTCATAATCAACTACCCAATGCATAATTTACTAAATGCCAAAGTGCATTACATGCTGCTCTATTGAGTTTTTTTCAGAATCTTCAGAACAACCACTACCACCTCTGATTTGAATTCCTGCCAATTGTCTTACTGGATATACTAGATAGAAAGCAGTCAACAATGACTTTTTGTACAGCTATACTATATAAAAGGAGGCAACCCATAAAGAAGAATTCAGCAATTGTTTATACATTATTCTGTGGAAAACATGTTATTTCCTGTGTAAGACAATTGTGCATTATAACTGCCCCTTACAAATATAGGGCCTGATCTGGATCTCCATGCAGGGTGCCCTTACAACTGCACAGAGACCAATTGACTTCAGTGAGGCTGTGCATGGATGGATACATGCATCTATGCAGGGTCCAGTTCAGCTCCATGCAGACACAGGGTTCTGCTCTCATGGAGCTTATTGCAGGATCAGGGTCACACTACCTAATACCTAATTCTTTATACATCAACATATAGTGACAAAATGTTATAAACAGAGGAATTAATTAATTTTTTTTATGATGAACCAATACTGCTCTCTTTTATACCAATGCGACACCACTGACGTCACATCAGAATTTGTCTTGTTATAGTTTGGTGTCATAGTACAATTCCTCTTCATTGTTTTGTTTTCTGCTCAGATTTGGAGTATGTCTAATTGGTTGCTTCTGTAATTTTGTGATAGTTTCTTTTGAGCAACATTTCCCAAAGTAAAGGACTGTGGAGAGAGAGGTATTGTTTCAAGCTCTCTGCAAATTCAGACAGACATCTCTGCATAGGATACAATCAGGTTACATTTCCGGGATTATCTTCATAACCATGAAAGCTAGAGATTTACTCTTTTTTTTCAAAATGAAATCTGAAACTCTGGAAAGTAGCTTGTCTTATCCAGTACTGTATTTGTACTTATAAAGATGTGTGGCCCCTGTTGTCATAGTCCTCCTAATTTCAATGTATTTATCCTTTCAACACTCTGTTGGGTATGGACTGTTGTGATGTTCTCTGGTTCATTACACATGGTTGATTAAATTATGTGTGAGTATCAGACCCAATGATCACTGATTTTAAGAACACTGGCAATCCAAGATGGAGTCTGAAAACTGTCATCTTGTGACTCCATCTTGTGACCTTCTGTACACTGTCAGCCTGGTCTGAATAAAACTGGACTGAACAGGTTTTTCCTGCCACTGGGCAATCCCCAAGGTTCCATCACCTCAGACTGTTTCCCGCCTTTCTACGGATGGTACCATGTTTTCCCACCCTAGACTCTATAAAAGAACTGTGATCACAGGCTGATGAGGCAGTCCATCATAGCGACTGTGTGTGCAATTCCAGGTCTTGGTGGCCCTTGTGCATCAGCGAAGAACAACATTCGTTCCTGGAGTGAAAAGAAAAGAAGAAGACACATCACCATCTTACCTGTCCTGCACCTGGAGACCATCACCATCCAGAGAGTTCCTGGTCCACTTCTTCTGTCCTGACATCCATCAAGGGACTCTCCAGTGCTCCTCCTCCAAGAGTTTCAATTACCTACAGAGTAGAGGTCCTGGACTTCATCCCCACCACTGACATGCTGGGAATTGAGTGAGAAAGCAATAAGGTTTCTAAGTTGGGGGGTCATATTTCTTGAATGCCAGGGTGGGTTTAGTTTCATTCTTGGTCCTGAGCTTCATGCTCGCAGGGAAGAGCTGCTGTGTCACTGGGTTTGTTTGTTATAGCTATTAGTCATTTACATTTATGCCTTCCCTGTCTGTGTAATTCTATCCCCTAATACGTTTACCTGTTTGTTTTAAACCTTACCTCTTGTCAGTTATATTTATTGTGCACCACAAAGGGGAGAGGGGGTGGAGATCTGCACCAGTCCACTGGTGACAGGTACAGCAGAGGACGAACCTGCTCTTTTGAGAAAAAGGGGCTTGTTTCTATTCTGATACCTACACCACTTTACACATTCAGAGTTATCTTGGCTTCCCTTTGAGATAACAACCCCCGTGAAGGAGTGAAGTGCTATTACCCATTTTACAGATGGGAACTGTAACATAGAAAGACTAGGTTACTGGCTCCAGATCACACAGGAACTCTCTGGTACAGTAGGAGATTGAACTTGAGTCTTTCAAGTCCTGGCCTAGCATCCTAACAACTGGATCCTCCTCCTTTCTGTATGGTAAAGCCAAATATTTAACTATGGTATACTCCTCATTCTACTGGTGATATGCTTTACAGAGATGTAGTCATTTTTCACATTTTTATATGCCACTTCAATTCAGTTTTCTTCTAGCACATGTTTTTACACTTACTCTCAAATTATATCTATCTCAGATGAAAAATACTTATATGGGTAAGTATATTCCTTATTTTATCTGTGATCTTATTTATGAAAATTTCCTATTTTCATTCATTGTCCGACCCTGCAGTGGGAGAATCAGACTCCTTGATCTTGTTTATATAGTATATGGGTGACTCTGAGAATCTACTCAAACTAAATCTACTCAGCTGTCATTTCATTAATAGTACTAGTCATGAAGGATATTACAGGCAATAAAGGAGTTTTGAGATACTACTCATAAAATCTTGTTCTGCATTCTACTATTGTACATAGAAAACTGAGTTAACTTAGGCCCTAGTCATGTAACTTCTTATGCACAAAGTGGAAAGCTGTGCCTGTGTGAAGTCCCATTGAAGCCCACCCATGTGAAGAAGTTGCAGTATTGGGGCTTCAGAGCTTAATCCCATTCTTATTATATAGACAATAAATTGCTGAGTCTATATGAACTGGATAGCATCTCTTTAAATAGTTTGAGAGCCTTCTAGTGAGCCTCCCTGTCTTCTATTGCAGCAGCCATATAACCCTGCCAGAGCAGCAGTATGCAAATATAGGTAGGCCTCTTATATTAGTAAACATGGTTATATGGAAATAACGTATGTTCATGTAGTATCCACGTATCCTTAATGTAGACAGCAAAGACACAACAAAACTCCCCTTGATTTCAGTAGAAGTAGGCTCAGTCTAATGTTGTAGCGTACCTTATGTAGTATTAGGGAATAAATCATTTGCTGCATTCTGTACATCAATAATAATAAATAATTGGTAATAATGCAGCAATATCTTTCAGATTTGTATTCAACTCTAGAGACTAATGAAACGCTAGATATACTGTGGATACATTAGGGAGGACTACTAACAAAATATTTTGAACTAGGTGTACTCCAAATCTCGTTGGGGTGAATGAAATATTTATGAGCCTTGTTACTGTTAATCTGTTTAAATATCAATCAGTCTTATCTTACCTTATCTCAAAGGCAAATCTAATTCTACCTTTTCGTGGTAGTAAGGCAAAGTGGGAATAAAGCTACTTTCCACTGTGATAACAATAGGGATAGAAGGCTAAACATTATAATTAGGAACATAAGAACTACCATACTTAATCAGAGCAGTGGTCCCTCTAGTCCAGTACCCTGTCTCTGACAGTGATCTGCACCAGCTGCTCCAGAGGAAGGTGAAAGAACCCCTGTAGTAGACATTTATTAGATAACTGCCCAGACGGAAAGTTTTCTCCTAACCCCGATTGGTTTATGCCCCAAAGCATGAAAATTTATATCTCTTCCCAAACTCTTGAGTTTTTATTCAAAACCCTGCATAGCCCTGGATTCTTCCCACCATTATTATTATTTATTATTTCTATTACTGTAGCAACTAGGGGTCTCAGTGCTGGACCTAGAACCCATTGTGCTAGGTGCTGTACAAAGATAGAACCAAAAGATTTCCCCTGCCTCAAAGAGCTTACAATCTATGTATCCCTCATTTCAATCAACCTTGTCCAATCAACCCAGCTCTCATTGAAGTAATGAAAATTTTTGCATTAACTTCAGTGAAAGCAGAATTAATACTTAACTGATTATTATGAATAATAGGCAAAGGAAGAAATGCACGTACTGATTTGTATCAGAGAAAGTCTGTGCTCAGGTTCAGAACACTGAGCTATGGTAATCTCTTTGAAAGAATTATTTCTAATTTTCCCCTGTGTGTAGAGTAGGTTCATTCTCTATCAGGAAGATGTGAGTATGAGACTACAGCAATGACAATAACATAAGAATGACCATACTGGGTCAGATCAGTAGCCCATCTAGCTCACTATCCTGTCTTCTGACAGTAGCCAGTGCCAGACACCTCAGAGCAAATTAACAGAACAGGGGAAATTATTGAGTGATCTGTCCCCGGTCATTCACTTCCAGCTTCTGGCAGTTTTAGGTTTAGGGACATCCAGAGCATGGGGTTGCATCCCTGACCATCTTGGCTAATAGGTCCATCAATGGCTCTCTTCCATGAACTTATCTAATTCTTTTTTGGACCCAGTTATACTGTTGGCCTTCACAGCATCCCCTGTCAACAAGTTCCACAGGTTGACTGTGAATTGTGTGAAGAAGTATTTCCTTATGTTAGTTTTAAACCTGCTCCCTATTAACTTCATTGGGTTCTTGTGTTATGTGAAGGGGTAAAAAAAAAACTTCCCTCCACTTTTTCCACACCAGTCATGATTTGATAAACCTCTAGCATATCCCCTTCCCTTAGTCCTCTCTTTTCTAAGCTGAACACTCCCAGTCTTTTAAATCTCTCCATGTGGCAGCTGTTCAAAACCCCACTCCTGGAATGACTCTTTAAGAGTTTAAAGGTCCAACTCTAGATACCTGGGAGGAAGACATGTTTGGGAGGAAACTCCATTACTGTTTCTTTAAGGGCCCAAGACCAGGAGAGAAAGGATAGCACAAAGCTCCTCTCTCACCCAACCAACTGGAAATGAACTGGAAGAAATTAATGCTGCCTCCTCCCTCATAGCAGGACAGATGCCTGTAGGAACAGAAGGAGTAAAAAGACTTCTGCAGGATCCTGAGTTAGCAGGGAGCAGATCCCAGCAAGAAAAGGCTGCCAAACTCCCTGAGCCTAAGGACTGAGTGTAGGCCAGTTTAGGAAGACAAATTGAAACCCAACTCTAGAAGGAGGGCTGGGGGCTCCTGATAAGAAGAAGGACAATAATCACTTGAACTACCCAAGCTTCAGGAAGCGGGCTTGGGCTCCTGCCGTCAAGAGAAACAAAGACTGAGAGATAACCCTGAGATGACTGGGAGCTTAGGGGTCAGGCTTCAGAGGAATAATAAGCCTGGAACACTTTTTATTTATTTGCAACTTTTTGTTAGGTATCCTATTGTACGGAATTTTGTAATAAACAAGTCCCACTTGGAGGTATTATTAAGTCAAGTGTCAAGAGTGCCTGAAGTGAAGTTACTGGCTTTTTGAGAAGGGAAACTGAAGCAAGGGATAAGTGCAGTGCCACACTTGCTCAGCAGAAGGTGCTACAGGACAGACATGCCCTATGACAGGCTCCTACACCATTCCCCTCCTAGAATCCACACAAATGGCTGGCAGGCATATCTCTACCCTCAGCAATCCTCAGGCACTGAACTTGCCCCTGGGGAGTATTGGTAGCTGGAAAAATGTAGAGGCAGCCTGGCCCTAGAACTGAGGCCACCTTTGCACCATTCTCTCTTCGCCATGCGTTGTGCAGGATCAGCTCTATAATATCTTGCTCTTTTTCAGTTTTGATTAGGGTCAGTTATGTGGATCTCTGAATGTGAGGCTTCTGGGTATACGTCTGGCTCTGTTGATCTGTTTCCTTATTTCCTCATGCGGGTATTGTAGTTTTGAGAATGCTTGGTGGAGATTTTGTAGGTGTTGGTCACTGTCTGAGAGGTTAGAGCAGATGGGGTCAGACAGAGACCAGCACCTACAAAATCTCCACCAATCATTCTCAAAACTACAATACCCGCACGAGGAAATTAGGAAACAGATCAACAGAGCCAGACGTTTACCCAGAAGCCTCCCTACTGCCAAGCAAAACCCAAGAAGAAACCAACATGACTCCACTGGGCCATCATATACAGTCCTCAGCAATCAAAACCTCCCAACGATCATCAGCGATCTACAACACACCTGGACAATGGATCCACACTTTCACAGGCCTTGGGTGGCAGCCAGTCCTTGCCCACAGCATCCTTGCCAAACCTGAAACTGCAGTAATGCACACCGCACACTAGTTAACTCTAGTAGGAACCAATCCCTGCCAACAACTCGATGCCAACTCTTGCCCACATATCTACACCAGCGACACATAAAGACCGTAACCAATCACCACACTTCACTGATTCATTCACCTGCATGTCCCACCAATGTTAATATACGCCATCATTATGCCAACAATGCCCCTCCTGCTATGTACTATTGCCAAACTGACAGCTCTATGGCAAAAGAATAAATTACAATCAAGATTTCGTCAGGGTATTTAGGGGGGATAGATGGGGCTAATATACAAAATAAAAACCTGTAGGAGAACCACTTTCACTCTCTCTACAAACCCTGCAACAACTATAAGCAGACTTAAGGGGTCCATCCTTGCATCAAAAAAATCTTCAGAACAGACTTCAAAGAGGAAACTGCTGAGCTTCATTTCATCTGCCAAATTTGAAAACCATCAGCTCATAATTTAAAACAAGGACTGTGAATGGCTTGCCAACTACAAACCAGTTCTCCTCCACTTGGTTTTACATCTCAACTGCTAGAACTAAGGCCTCATCCCTCCTGATTGACTAACCTCATTACTCTTAGCTTGTTTGCTATATATATACCTGCCCCTGGAAATTTCCACTACATGCATCTGATGAAGTGGGTATTCACCCACAAAAGCTCATGCTCCAAAACGTCTGTTAGTCTATAAGGTGCCACAGAATTCTTTGCCTCTTTTCTTAAAAGTAAGTGTCAGCAGTCACTCAGTAATTGCCTAAACACATGTCAAGCAGGGCTGTGCCCTGTGCATTCTGAGCTCCCAGTATCTGCTCATAGTCTGACCAACTTGAGCATGTGAGTGCTGAAATCTCCCAAGCTGACCAGTAATTCCTCGGGTCTGGCCATTTCTGCTAGATGCAACAGGCTCTGCCTGTATTCTTCCTTCTCTTCCTCAGGGAAGCCTTGCTGTGGGGTTATACCAATACCTCAAGTAACCTGGACTCCTTCTCTTGTGTTCAGACAGCCATTAAACAGTCATTTACACTGATGATTTCCCAAACTGCTTTTCAAAGTTAATCTCAAAGCAATTTAAAATTAAGAGTTTTCTGTCTCCTAGGTGAGGTACCTACCACAGCCAAAGGATCCCATTTGCCCCAAGCAGCCTGGTTTTAAAAGGCCAGACAGTCATTGCCTCTCACATCCCCACTTCTTGTTTGGAACACCTCCAACATGAGAAGACAAGTGGTAGGAGTTTGGTTGTCAGAAGCTGTGTATTGGCCATTTGGAACCTTTATTATCGGGCCTGAGAGCTCATCCTTAGTCCTACCCCAAGCCATGGCAACCCTTTAGGAGGCTATGAACTCACTCGATTCCATAAATAGATCTGTAAGATTTCCATTGTAACTTACTATCAGTTAACTGGGTCATTTGTGGATATTGTTCCCAATTTATTGGTAAAACTACCACCTGCTGAAATAAAAAGAAATGGAAGGTAACTTGATTCCCTCCTGCTCAGAATACAGACATTACTGCTAGTAAAAAAGTTTTGCATTTAAAATAGCACAGTTAATCTGAGGATCCCCTAGTACTTTACAGTTAAGCATGACAGCACCTATTTTATAGAGAGGTAAATCCAGGCACAGAAACATTAATTGACTTAGAATCATAGAACTGGAGGGGATCTTGTGAGGTCATCTAGTCCAGTCCCTGCACTCATGGCACGGCTAATTATCTAGACCATTCCTGACAGGTGTTTGTCTAACCTGCTCTTAAAAATCTCCAATGATGGAGATGCCATAATCTTTCTAGGCAATTTATTCCAGTGCTTAACTACCCTGACAGTTAGGAAGCTTTTCCTAATGTCCAAAATAAATCGCCCTTGCTGCAATTTAAGTCTCTTCGCCTGGAGCAACTGCAGGATACACGGTACCGAGATCGGTGCCAAGAGCCAGATCGGTACCGGGAGTATCTGTCTGATAAATGAGATGTTGAACGTCGCCGTGAGTGCAACCGGTACCACGATGGAGAGCGGTGCCAGGATTGTGAGCGGCGCCAGGAGAGGGAACGACGTGATCGAGAGCGTCTGCGAGACCGTGATCTGGAATGACGTCTCTCTGGTGGACCGACGGAAGGAGGCCTTACGAGGGCCGGCTTGCCGATGGATTGAACAACCTGCACCGGCGTTGCCGGGGGTTGAGGACATATCAGCTCCGTCATAGCAATGAGCTCCCTTGCCATAGAGAAGGTCTCCAGCATAGAAGGGAGAACAAGCTCAACCACTGCCCTTACAACCAATCTAGGCCGCGTCAGGACACTACCAGAAGGCGTGGCAGGGGGAATCGGCAGAGGCAGTCTGGTCCTCAAGGAACCCAAAGTCAAGTGCCTCCTAAACCAACAATGGGGCCCAAGCAAAACTTTTGATGGGACGCCCGAGGACGGCCCACCAGTTATCCTACCGGATCCTTCTCCCTCCTTTTTCAACCGCCTCTCCCATTTCCTCCCTGCCTAGTCCCAGCTAACCTCAGATCGTTGGGTCCTCCGCACAGTGGAAGCGAGATACCACCTCCAGTTTGTTTCAACTCCCCCTCCCACCCTCCCTACGCGTTCCTCTTCAGGGACCCCTCTCACGAGCAAGTCCTCTTACAAGAGGTCCAGGCGCTCCTAAAACTGGGAGCCATAGAGGAGGTGCCAGAAGACATGAGGGGCAAGGGGTTCTATTCTCGCTACTTCTTAATCCCCAAGGCAAATGGAGATCTACGACCGATCCTAGACCTGCGAGAACTCAACAAATTCCTTATAAAGCTAAAGTTCCACATGGTATCCCTGGGGACCATCATCCCATCCCTGGATCCGGGAGACTGGTATGCCACCCTCGATATGAAGGACGCTTATTTCCACAACGCCATTTATCCACCACACAGATGGTATCTCCGTTTTGTGGTCAACCACCAACCCTTTCAGTTCACGGTACTTCCCTTTGACCTTTCTACAGCTCCAAGGGTCTTCACCAAATGCATGGCTGTAGTAGCCACCTTCCTCCGGCGTCGTCGAGTACATGTCTACCCATATCTCGACGTTTGGCTTATTCGAGGGACTTCCCAGTCACAAGTATCTCAGCACCTGTGCATCATCAGAGACCTCTTCGGGAGCCTAGGCCTCATGATCAACACAGAAAAGTCTACTCTGACACCCACGCAGAGAATAGACTTCATCAGAGCTGTTCTGGACTCCAATCTGGCCAGAGCCTGCCTTCCCCAGTTGCATTTTCAAACGATGGCTTTGATAATTCGAAGTCTTCAATCCTTTCTGACAATGTCGGTGTGCACTTGCCTTGGCCTAGTAGGTGACCTAGTAGGTCACATGGCCAAGTACACGAGACTACATCTCCGTCCCTTCCAAACTTGGCTTGCTTCCATATACCATCCACACAGAGACAGTCTGAATTCAGTGCTCACTATCGCCAGGAAGGTTCTCGACTCCCTCACTTGGTGGTTAGACCCCTCTCTGGTTTGCGCAGGGATGTCATTTCACCCACTGCAACCCTAACTACAGACGCGTCATCTCAGGGTTGGGGTGCCCACCTCAGGAGCCTTCACACTCAAGGCCTCTGGTTGCCCCAAAAGCTGGCCCTGCACATCAATGTGAGGGAGCTGAGAGCAGTCCGTCTAGCATGCCAGGTGTTTCGGGACCATCTACAAGGCCGTTGTGTATCCGTGTTCACGGACAACACAACAGCCATGTTTTACGTAAACAAGCAGGGAGGAGCACGCTCCTCCCTCCTTTTTCCAGAAGCCATTCGCCTCTGGGACTTTTGCATAGCCCACTCTACCAATTTGGTAGTGTCTTGTCTCCCAGGAGTCCAGAACACTCTGGCAGATCACCTCAGCAGGTCCTTCCTGTCTCATGAGTGGTTGATACGCCCGGATGTTATCCATTCTGTTTTCCGGAGGTGGGGCTTTCCCCACATAGACCTCTTTGCTTCTCAAGAGAACAGGAAATGCCAGGTGTTCTGCTCCTTCCAAGGACGCTCCCCGGGCTCCCTCTCAGACGCATTCCTGATCCCGTGGAAGAGGCACCTACTTTATGCCTTCCCACCATTTCCGCTCATCCACAGAGTCCTACTCAAGCTCCGCAGGGAGAGAGCCCACCTCATCCTCATTGCTCCAGCATGGACGAGGCAGCATTGGTGCACCCTGTTGTTCGACCTCTCAGCGGCAGACCTGATCCCCCTGCCACTCTGGCCGGACCTCATAACACAGGACTTCGGCAGGCTTCACCATCTGGATCTGCAATCCTTTCACCTCATGGCATGGCTGCTGTGTGGTTGAGCCAGTCTGAGTTGCGTTGCTTTGCCTCGGTACAACAGGTGCTCTTGGGCAGTAGGAAGCCTTCCACGAGGACGATATATCTCGCCAAGTGGAAGCGTTTCTCCTACTGGTGCACTCAGAGTAACTTAGTCCCCAGACAGTATCTGTCCCCACTGTCCTGGATTACCTATGGTCCCTGAAAGAACAGGGCCTGGTGGTCTCTTCTATAAAAGTGCATTTGGCAGCTATTTCCACCTTCCACCTGGGGGAAAGTGGCAGTTCAATCTTTTCTCACCCCATAGTTTCCAGGTTCCTTAAGGGATTGGAGCGGTTGTACCCTCAAGTCAGACGCCCAAACCCTACCTGGGATCTAAACCTGGTACTAGCCAAGCTTATGAGTGCCCCTTTTGAGCCTCTGGCCCCCTGCTCGCTGCTGTACCTCTTCTGGAAGACAGCCTTCCTTGTCGCTATCACCTCGCCAAGACGAGTATCGGAGCTTCGGGCTTTGACAGCAGATCTCCCGTATACGGTATGCCACAAGGACAAGGTACAGCTGTGACCGCCCCCCTCTTTCCTCCCTAAGGTGGTGTCTGCCTTTCATGTCAATCACGACATCTTTCTCCCAGTCTTTTTCCCGAAGCCGCACTCATTGCGTCGGGAACAACAGCTGCATACCTTGGATGTCTGCAGGGCTCTTGCCTTTTATATCGAGAGGACCAGACCCTTCCGATGTTTGCCTCAGCTCTTTGTAGCGGTGGCAGACCGGATGAAAGGCATGCTGGTTTCTTCTCAAAGAATTTCATCTTGGGTGACATCCTGCATCTGAACATGCTATGAATTGGCTCACATTCCGGCTAGCCATCTCACCGCCCATTCTACTCAGGTGCAAGCCTCATCTGCCGCTTTCCTGGCCCATGTCCCCATCCAGGAAATATGTTGCGCTGCTACCTGGTCATCGATTCACACCTTTGCCTCACATTACGCATTGTTCGGCCAGTCCAGAGACGATGCAGCCTTTGGCTCAGCCGTTTGCATTCTGCAACGTCTCACTTCACCCCACTGCCTAGGTAAGGCTTGGAATCACCTAATTGGAATCGATATGAGCAAGCACTCGAAGAAGAAAAGACAGTTACTCACCTTTGTAACTGTTGTTCTTCGAGATTGTGTTGCTCATATTCATTCCAATCCGCCCTCCTTCCCACTGTCGGAGTAGCGCGCAAGAAGGAAACTGAGGGGCCGTTGGGTCGGCAAGGGTATAATCTGGCGCTATAGGTGGCGCACTCCGGGGGCGACCAGCTGACCCACCGAGTGTTGCTAGGTAAAAATCTTCCAACGAGTGTGCACGTGGTGTGCACACACCTAATTGGAATGGTATATGAGCAACACATCTCGAAGAACAATAGTTACAAAGGTGAGTAACCGTCTTTTTCTAGACCTTCAATCATTGTGCCTTCTCTGGACTCTCTCCAATTTGTCCATATCCTTCCTTAAATGTGGTGCCCAGAACTGTACACAATACTCCAGTTTGAAGCCTAATCAGAGTAGAATAGAGCAGAATTGCTTCTTGTGTCTTGCTTACAACACTCCTGCTAATACATCCCAGAATGATGTTTGCTTTTTTTGCAATAGCGTTACACTTGTTGACTCATATTTAGCTGTGGTCCACTATGACCCCAGATCTCTTCCCACAGTATTCCTTCCTAGGCAGTCATTCCCATTTATGTATGTGCAACTGATTGTTCCTTCCTAAGTGGAGTACTTTGTATTTGTCCTCATTGAATTTTCACCTATTTACTTCAGACCATTTCTCCAGTTTATCCAAATCATTTTGAATTTTAATACTATCCTCCAAAGCACCTGCCAACTTGGTATCCAAAGCACCTGCCAGCTTGATATCCCTTCCAGCTTGGTATCATCTGCAAACATTATGCTCTTCCAGCATGACTGTGAAGCACTCATAACTATTCTCTGGGAATGGTTTTTCACCAATTTTGCACCAAGGCCGGCTCCAGGCACCAGCGCAGCAAGCAGGTGCTTGAGGCGGCCAATGGAAAAGCTTCCACAAGCTTGTACCCTGTCAAATAAAGCTATCAGGCTGGTGTGACACAAATTTGTTTTTGACAAATCCTTTCCATTACTTACCACCTTATTAACTTCTAGATGTTTGCAAATTAAGTGCTAATTATTGCTCCATTATCTTTCCAGGTACAGGAAGTTAGCTGACTTGTCTTTAATTTCTTGGGTTGTCCTTATTCTCCTTTTTATGGACTCGCACTTATTTGCCCTTTTCCAGTCTTCTGGAATCTCTCTTGTCTTCCATGACTTCTCAAAGATAATTGCTAATGGCTCAGATATCTCCTCAGTCAGCTCCTTGGGTATTCTAGGATGCATTTCATCAGGCCCTGGTGACTTGAAGACATCTAATTTGTCCAAGTAATTTTTAACGTGTTCTTTTCCTACTTTAGTCTCTTCTGATCCTACCTCATTTTCACCGGCATTCACTACGTTAGACATCCAATCACCACCAACCTTCTTGGTGAAAACTGAAACAAAGAAGTCATTAAGCACTTTTACCATTTCCACATTTTCTGTTGTTATTTTTCCCCCCTCATTGAGTAATGGGTCTACCCTGTCCTTGATCTTCCTCTTGCTTCTAATGTATTTGTAGAATTTTTTCATGTTACCCTTTATTTCTCTCTCATTTTGTTCCTTGGCCTTTCTAATTTTGTCCCTACATACTTGTGTTATTTGTTTATATTCATCCTTTGTGATTTGACTGAGTTTCCACTTCTTGTAGGACTCTTTTTTGATTTTTAGATCATTGAAGATCTCTTGGTTGTTTGAGACCACACAGTGAATTGGGACAAATCCAAGAATATCAAGCAGGAATCTGAACTGTCTGTCCCTGATTGTAACTAGAACATTCTGTAATATATTTCAAAAGGATTTCCTAGAAATTCACTCCACCTGTGTAGAGCTTGCACATTTAGACTCTCTGCAAATGGAATGTGGAGCAGATGAAAAAGTGAAATCCACCCTTGCACCTCCAAGGTCAGGGTGTAGGGTTGCTGTTCACCTCTCATTCACCACTATCCCCAGTTATCTGCTACTCCAGACAGGACAGCAGTCACATACACTCTGTACCAAGTGCACAAGATTCTGGGGACATTTAATGTACAAAAATATGGCTCTGCAGCCTCTCCCCTTCTGGTTTTACCTATGCAAGGACAGCACGGAGACTCTGCCTGTCAGCCTAATCCCTGCGGAGACCCTATGTGAGCTCTAAGTGATACACTGGGCCTTTTGCTGGCTCTTTGCTCTACGGATGAATTTTTCTGTGAGAAAATAGACTAATAATCCTGACTAAATGGGTTTAATTTTCATGTGAATAAAAACTAGCTTCATCTTTCTATGATATGGCTCGAACTGTCTTGTATAAATTTGGGGATTAACATTTATTTGTTGGATCCTTTTCATTATATTAAAATGATTGTCCTTTCACACAGCTCAATTAACCTGTCCTTTTATGTAAACTAGTTTTAAAAGGGTTCATTGGGAACTCTCTTATGGTTTTTTTTCCCTTTCTGGTTACAAAGATTCAGCTTTTTTACATGTAAATAGAACCGTCTCCCAACAGAACAGATTCCAACTTTCATGAGAGCCCAGCATGCAAATGTACGATTTGTAAAATATCCAAGCATGCAATGAGAATATGAATGGAATAAGTAAATGCAAATGGTTTTTCAACCATCTGGCGAAGCGTTAAGTAAATACAATATCTCAAAAGTCACAGTGAACCACAGTTAATAGGATTAAGTTGGACAGTTCCATACACATTTTTGTATAACATACATATCAAATATTTATGCATGAACACAAACTAAAAACAAATAATGAAAATAATTTTGGTTTTAGGGTGAAAACATCAATATTGAAGCATCTCTCCAACACTTACATTTCTTTTGGCACACTGTATTTAGTCATATTTCATGAAAAAGGCAAGTAGCTGTTAGTTTAAGGGACAGCTGGTGAATGTGGCAATGCAATAAAACCATGGCTACTGTTACTACATAAAGCCAGATCCCTAGTAAATTGCAGCTGTGGTCCCATGACCATTCCTTACAGCAGAATATATGGATGACAAGAAACACTTTTAGTGTTTGGTCTCTTTTTATTCCCTATCCCCCTTGAATGACAATAAAGTTCTGCTACTCCAAAAAGACTTAGAAGCTCCTTTGGAGCATGAGAATATTATAAGCCTTTATGTATTTATTAGATATTTAACTGAGACTTAAATATGTATATACACCTCTACCTCGATATAATGCTGTCCTCAGGAGGCAAAAAATCTTACCACGTTGTAGGTGAAACTGTGTTATATCAAACATGCTTTGATCCACCACAGTGTGCAGTCCCAGCCCCTCGGAACACTGCTTTACCACGTTATATCCGAATTTGTGTTATATCGGGTCGTATTATATCAGGGTAGAAGTGTATTTCTATTGAACATATTTGTAAATGTGGACAATTATGATTTTAACTACAATTTTTTTATTTCAACATATTAAAATACAGTTACTTTTTACTATCAGTAATTGTGTTGTCAATATTAATAATATTAATTAGTTGTTAAGAAATGCTTAGCTCTTTAAAGCCACAATCATGAAGTGCTTTTTAAAGGAAGGTAAGTATTATTCCCATTTTACAGATTGGAAAACCGAGGCAGTCAGATGCCGCAACTTTTCCAAGGTCACAGGTCAATGGCAGAACTGGTAATAGAACCTTATATTACTGGACCACACTTTTATAGTAGTTCCTATGTTCTCCTACTTTATGGACACTAAATGAATGTGTGACTGGCTGCACAGAGACACTGCAGTCATTCGTACAGAAAATCATTAAACCTTATATTGATTACAAAGATTGAATTATTTGATGATTAAGAATTATTTGATTAATTAAGATTGAATTATACTGAATAGTTATTGAAGTAGGGTTGTCTATTAATCGCAGTTAACTCACATGATTAACTAAAAAACATTAATCGCAATTAAAAAAATTAATCATGATTAATCACAGTTTTAAATGCACTGTTAAACAATAGACTACTGACTGAAATGTAGTAAATATTTTGGATTTTTTCTACATTTTCACATATATTGTATTCTGTGTTGTACTTGAAATCAACTTGTATATTACTTTTATTACAAATATTTACACTGTAAAAAAATAAACAAAAAGTAGTATTTTTCAATTCATTTCATACAAGTACTGAGGTGCAATCTCTTTGTCATGAAAGCACAACTTAAAAATGTAGATTTTTTGTTACATAACTGCACTAAAAAAAAAGTTAAACTGCAGAGTCTACAAGTCCACTCAGTCCTACTTCTTGTTCAGCCAATTGCTAAGACAAACAAGTTTGTTTACATTTACAGAAGATAATGCTGCCCTCTTCTTATTTACTAGAAAGTGAGAACAGGCGTTTGCATGGCACTTTTGTAGCCATCATTACAAGGTATTTACGTGCCAGATATGCTAAACATTCATATGCCCCTTTATACTTCGGCCACCATTCCAGAGGGTATGCTTCCATGCTGATGACATTAGTTAAAAAAAATGTGTTAATTAAATTTGTGACTGAAGCCCTTGTGGGAGACTTTTATGTTTCCTGCTCTATTTTTTACCTGCATTCTGCCATATGTTTCATGTTATAGCAGTCTCGGATGATGACCCAGCACATGTTGTTCATTTTAAGAACACTTTCACTGCAGATATCACAAAATACAAAGAAGGTACCAATGTGAGATTTCTAAACACAGCTACAGCACTTGACCCAAGGTTTAAGAATCTGAAGTGCCTTCCAAAATCTGAGAGGGCTGAGGTGTGGAGCATGTTTTCAGGTCTTAAAAGAGCAACACTCTGATGCAGAAACTATAGAAACCAAACCACCAAAAAAGAAAATCAACCTTTTGCTGGTGGCATCTGACTCAGATAATGAAAATGAACATGTGTCAGTTCACACTGCTTTGGATTGTTATCAAGCAAAACTAGTCATCAACATGGATGTGTGTCCCCTGGAATGGTGATTGAAACATGAAGGGACATATGAACCTTTAGCGCATCTGGCACATAAATATCTTGTGACGCTAGCTACAATAGTGCTATGAGAATGCCTGTTCTCACTTTCAGGTGACACTGTAAACAAGAAGAGGGCAGCATTATCTCCTGTAAATGTAAACAAACTTGTTTGTCTGAGCAATTGGCTGAACAAGAAGTAGGACTGAATGGACATGCAGGCTCTAAAATTTGACATTGTTTTATTTTTTAATGTAGTTTTCTTTACATAATTCTACATTTGTAAGTTCACCTTTCATGATAAAGAGATTGAACTACAGTATGTGCATTAGGTAAATTGAAAAATACTATTTATTTTGTTTTTTTACAATACAAATACTTGTAATCAAAAGTAAATATAAAGTGAGCACTGTACACTTTATATTCTGTGTTGTAATTGAAATCAATATATTTGAAAATGTAGAAAACATCCACTTTTTTTAAAATAAATGGTATTGTATTATTGTTTATCAGTGCGATTAATCGCGTGATTGTGATTCATTTTTTTAATCACTTGACAGCCCTATAGTGAAATAATTCTTTTGTTCTACTCTGCATTGATTAGGCTTCAACTGGAGTATTGTGTCAAGTTCTGGGCACCACATTTTAGGAAAGATGTGGAGAAATTGGAGAAAGTCCAGAGCAGAGCAACAAAAATGATTAAAGGTCTAGAAAACATGACCTCTGAGGGAAGACTGAAAAAATTGGGTTTGTTTAGTCTGGAGAAGAGAAGACTAAGAGGGGACATGATAACAGTCTTCAAGTACATAAAAGATTGTTACAAGGAGGAAGGAGAAAAAATATTAATTGCTGAGGATAGGACAAGAAGCAGTGGGCTTAAATTGCAGCAAGGGCACCTTAAGTTGCACATTAGGAAAAATTTCCTAACTGTCAGGGTAGTTAAGCACTGGAATAAATTGCCTAGGGAGGTTATGGAATCTCCATCATAGAAGATTTTTAAGAGCAGGTTAGGTAAACACTTATTAGGGATGGTCTTACTTAGTCCTGTCATGAGTGCAGGGGACTGGACTAGATGGCTTCTCTAAGTCCTTTTTAGTCCTAGTATTCCATGATTCTTTTATTAGTTAAAAGGGGGGGAGGGTCATGTTTTAACCAATTGTGCAACCCTTTAATCCATATTTGTTTCTTCAAAGCATTGCTTTGGTTTTTGTTAGTTCACCCCCCCTCCTCCCGTGATTTATTTAAGGCAAGGTTTGACAAGGATTTGTATACTCTAGGTTTTCACTTGTCATTTTCACATCTGTCCTTCATATGTATAATACAAGTTTAGGGAGAGGATGGCACTAACTGAAGTAAAGTAAACTGGATCAATATGACACAGAAAATTATTACATCATGGAGCAAAAAAGCATTATAGGGACTCAAAATCACCATGAACACAGGCCTGTTTTCTACTTTATGAATGAATTTACTATACAAGACTGACTATTTAGGTACCAAACAAATAACCCTGGAGAGTGAAGTCTAATGTTTTTTTTTTATAGAAAAGGTACAGCACATGCAGCACTATACCTCATAACCAATGTGCCTTAAACTTTGAAGGGTGAGGTGGGGTTGTGATATGGACACTGGTCCACTTGAAATTTGATTAATACCACCAACTCCTCTCATGCTAGCTACCAAAGGGCATAGGACAGTTATAATATAGGGAAGTGGGTCTCAAACTCTTTTACTGGCAACCCTTTCACATCGCAAGCCTCCATGTGTGACCCCCTCCCCTATAAATTAAACACACTGTTTAATATCTTTAACACCATTATAAATGCTGGAGGCATGCGGGATTTGGGGTGGGGGTTGACAGCTGGTGATCCCCCCAGTTAATGGCCTCATGACATCACAAGGGGTCCTGACCCCCAGTTTGAGAACCCCTAATATAGAGTCTAATCCTACTCCTATTGAAGCAGGGCCTGTGTATTATCTACAAAACTGTCAACTAAATTCCATCTGAAGAATCTTTATTACTGGTGAAAAGGCACAAATGAGAAAGAATGCAGATTGCCTTTCAGATCCCTCATTAAGTTTGGAGACCTGGAAAAATTGTAGCCAGGGCAACAGTAATAGCTGCACACCCAAACCCAAGACCAGAGAAGGTTCTACGGGACAGAACATGGGGGAGAAGCAGGGTGGTTTTAACTGATAGGGGTGGCTCCAGGCCCCAGCACGCCAAGCGCATGCTTGGGGAGGCAAGACGCGGGGGGGTGCTCGCTGGTGCTGTGAGGGCGGCAGGCAGGCTGCCTCCGGCGGTTTGCCTGTGGAGGGTCCACTGGTCCCGCGGCTTCGGTGGACCTCCCGCAGGCGTGCCGAAGCCATGGGACCAGTGGACGCTCTGCAGGCAAACCGCCAGAGGCAGCCTGCCTGCCTTGCTAGGGGCGGCAAAATCCCTAGAGCTGCCCCTGTTAACTGAGATGGGTTGAAGTGGAAGGTGTTCTCTTTCCTCTGAAGCACTGGTTGTTGGCCACAGTCTGAGCCAGAATATTAGACTAAACTAGCTAGGCAAATAGTCTGTTTCAACATGGAGGCTGAGGTAGTTTAGCACCCTGGAGAAGGTGCTCATACCTTGAAGGATTGGGTTCCTCTTATTCCCTGATTTTATGGATTTATCGTATGCCCTTCAATATTCAAAGTGGGTGAAAATTGATCAAAAAAAGTCTCAATTTAAAATAAAAAGCTTGAAATATTCTGATAGTAAACAAAGTGAGCAACTAAACAAAATACCCAAGCACATTATCACCGGAGCTTCTTGCTTAAAAGGGCTTATAGACAAGTTGTCTTAAAGATGTTGGGAAGGATATTCCTTCCTGGGTTAGCCCCTGTGGGATGCTGTGGCAGTGTACAGTGGGTCATATAAACCTCTTGGCTGGGCAGGAACAGTCCTGATGAAGGGAAAGTTTAGGCTGTTTTACATGGAATTAGCCCCAGTGTGGGAAGTGAGCTGGTGGCAGGGCTGGGGCCAGATCAACCACTAATATGACCATTCAGAACAATTCTAGGTTGTGGAGCTGATCAGAGGCAGGTTCCCATGACACACTAGCCACTAACCTGCCCAGAATTCCAGGGATACAAACATGGATTAAAACCATTTTTGCTCTTCCTTTCCCCGGTCTGTACCTGTGTATGCTGTGCCTCAAAGAGCACACAGTCTCATCTGCCTACTGCCTTTGAGCCTCAGAGTTGTTGGGGTTTTTTCTTAATATATTTTTTTTTACTGAAGACATGTCCCTGTACCTCTTGCAAATCTAATAATGTACTTTTCCAAGATCCACCAGCAGAGTGTATTACCTTTGAACACCTAATTTTCTACTTTCCAGAATGCCTTGGTTCCTTATTTGTCACAGAGCTTAAATAAAAAATTAGAATGTCAAATAACAATCACAACAGTGAATGTAAAAACACAAAAGCTTGCAAAAATGCTAGTTCAAGCAGAAAATGCTATTGTAAAAAGAGCCTGGAAGTCTGAAATGCTCCTTGCTCATAATAAATGGTTATACAGCATATGCCATGTGGTGGAAATTGGACTTATTCATTTCAAAACAAACTGAAGAACTTTAAATGTAGACTCTTCTCTAAAATTACACGACACAACTCCCTCAGTCTCTGTGGAAGAAGAGAGGAGATAGAAATACACAGATGGGCAATTTAAACTGATATTGGGCTAATTTTAGTTCAGTATTTTGAAAAGAGTAATGTAGGTGTCTTAAAAACACATGTTGCCTGAGGGTACAGTTGTAGATTAGCTTCAGAAGTAGAGCCGCACAATTTTGGGGAGGGGGAGTAAATCGCTTATTTACAGAAAAATGCACGCATTCAGGTCAAATTTGGTGAACAGTTTCAGGGGAGAAAATTAGCTAGATTCATATAAAACAATAAAAGGGCAAAAGACACCCAAAACCAAACGAAAATCACACAAACTAAAAAAACAGCAAAACCCAAAATATTTCATTTCACTTTCAGCTTTTTGTTTGGTGAGGAAAACAAAAAAAAAACCATTTTAGTTTGATTCAAAACTAAAAATTTAAGGAATTTTTCAGTTTGGTACCTGAACAGAAAAAATCACTTATTCACTTGCCTCTACTCAGAAGTACTTTTTCCTTAAGAGTTTTCTTTTCCTAGAGGATGAAGTACACATAGTTGAAAAAGAATCTCTTACCTGTTACCCGATCTTTAGATTAAGTATTAATTATATTGATTACTTAAAAATCCCGAGTTATCACTTTGAGGGTTGACAGGTTCTTGTCCCAAGATCAGGCCCAGTATTATTTAAATTATTATATAGTTGGGAACCCCTTTGTGCACAGTTGCAACACGCACACTACAGGAACTCTTTTATATTTACAAATATAGTATATTAATACATTTAGCACAGTCACAAACACCCCCAATTTAGTAAGATAGACAGAGATACTACAGAATGTACATCTGCACATCCATATACTCACACCATCTCTTGTAGCACAACCTGAAATGTTAGCCATCATCTTCCTCATCACCATCACCTTCCCCCTCATCACCAGTGGCCATCATTCTGGCACCTCCCAAAGACTACATCTATCCTACTGCGCCTAGGCTGCGATGCCACTTCTATAATATAGACTCATAGACTCATAGGTCAGAAGGGACCAATATGATCATCTAGTCTGACCTCCTGCACAAGGCAGGCCACAAAACCCTACCCATACACATTTATAACAACCCC
>NC_133771.1:76544988-76606610 GCF_003597395.2 Chelonoidis abingdonii | reverse complement strand
CTCGATTTTGTCCAATTAAGCTGCTCAAGTTTGCCATCTACCTCAGATGCGGTAATATCACCTCCCATATCCACATCCCGTTTATCATCCTCCATCATTCCCTAAACTCTCACTAGGTCTTATTAAAGACGAGGCAAAGTACTTATTTAGATATTTGGGCCATGCCTAGGTTATCCTTAACTCCTACCATCCTCAGTTTATAGCGGCCCCACTTCTTCTTTCTTTTGTTTTCTTCTTATTTATGTGGCTGTAGAACCTTTTTACTATTGGTTTTTGAGTTCCTTCGCAATGTCCATTCTACGCGGGCTTTTAGCCTTTCCTCAGTTTATTGCCCTACATGTAGCTCCCTTGCTAATCCCGCCTTTCTTCCATCCCTGTAAGCTTTCTGCTTTTTCCTAATCCCCTCTTGAGTATTGACTTGCTCATCCAGCTTGGCTTACAATTCCTCCATGGTTTTTTTCCCTTTCTTGATGCAGGCTTCCGACAGTTTCCGCATCTGCGCTTAAAAAGTAATTCCAGGCCTCCTCTGCATTTAAATCCACAAGTTCTCCGTTCCATCCACTTCCCTAACTAATTTCCTTAACTCTTTTAAAAAATAGCCCTCGAAGAAGTCCCAAAACCCTGTAATCCCAGATTCTACGTTTGTTTAAACCCTTCCATCTAATTTGAATTGAATCAGCTCATTTGATCACTCGAACCAAGGTTGTCCCTCTACCACCATTTCTTCTACAAGTCCTCTACCTGCTCACCAAAACCAAATCTAAAAAATGGGCTCCCTCTCGTAGTACTTTCAAACTACCTGATGAAGAAATCCATCCGCTATCACATCCAGAAAAATCGACTCCGCTATTATTCTTGGCAAGGCACTCGTCCGTCCAGTCTATATCCGGAAGTTGAAGTCCCCATAATCACACATTTCCCCTTTGTTTTACTTCATGTAAAGACATTAAAAAGTCTCTATCCATATCCAAAATCAGATCCCGGCCGTCTTAGCACACCCAAGCACTATCTCAGGGCGGAAGCTTCTAGTAGCTTTTTTACCCAGGTGATTTTTTACCCAGACAGACTCACGTCTTATCCATTTCCATCACTTCTTATTCATTTACAGTTCACCTCATCTTGATGTACAAGCTACTCCACCACCTTTGCCTTTCTTCCATGTCTTTTTCTAAACAGCACATAGCCTTCAATCCCGTACTCCAGTCATGAGTACTATTCCACCAGGTTTCTGTTATCCCTATAATATCCGGTTTCACTTCCTGCACCAGTAGCTCCAGTTCCTCCATCTTGTTACCTAGGCTCCTCGCATTAGTGTTACATTGACGCCGTTATGTTTGATGCATATTCAGTAGGGGATTTTTCTCTTTTTCGTTATTTGAATTTCCTCACCTTACTAATATTGGAGTGTCTTTTTCTTATTGATTAGTATATCAATGATCTTAACTTATTATCATATATGTCAATTCCTTACCATGGCCCTTTTGTGGTTAGGTATCACATTTGTTATTTCTGTCCTAACTGGTTATTTTGGTTCTTTCCAAGTTCCAAGTTGTGGTGTTCCTGTTAAGTTTAAAAGGGTATGACTTAGGAAAGCCCCTAAGCCAACCTGCTTTAATGCATCTTTCATCTATTTATGGCAAAGGTCGCAGCCATATCCTTTAGCTCATCACCATCTATTTAAGTGAAAGGTCTCAAACATACATATGCTAACTCTGCCTTAGCTTAATGTACAGGATGTCATAGGCACTGACTCCGTGGGTGCTTCGGGGCTGGGGAAAATTAGTGGGTGCACTGCACTCACCAGCAGCCAAGCTCCCCACCTCACCTCATCTCCTCCTCTGCCTCCTCCCCTGAGTGCGCTGCATCCCTGCTGCTCCACCTACCTCCCAGTGCTTGCTGCTGCCAAACAGCTGTAGCAAGCTGGGAGGGAGGAGGGAGGAGCAGGAACATGGCGCGCTCAGGGGAGGAGGCAGGGAAGATTTGGGGCCAGGGTGGGGATATGGGGAAGGAGTTGGAATAGGGACACAGTGGGGTGGAGTTGGGGTGGGGACTTGGGGGAAGGGGCTGGAATGGGGATGGGAAGGGGTGGGGTGAGGGTGGAGTCAGGGCGGAGCCGGGGGCAGAAGTGGGTCGAGGACCCACTGACGCCAGTAGAAGAGTGGTGAAGTATTGGAATGGTTTACCTAGGGAGGTGGTAGAATCTCCATCTTTAGAGCTATTTAAAGTCCGGCTAGACCGCACCCTGGCTGGGATTATTTAGGGAAAATGGTCCTGCCTTTAGCAGGGGGTTGGACTAGATGACCTCATGAGGTCCCTTCCAACCTTTTGATTCTATGATTCTATGATTCTAAGTAGGCGCCTATGCAGGATGGGGCCTGTAGGTCCCTTGTGTTACAGCCAAAATATACTCTAATATAAACCTATTATAATAAAACAAATAATCAAATCCATAAGAAACTTGCAAGAAAAGATATATAGGCAAGCAAGCAGGCTAGCCTTAGTTGTATCTCATGTACCTGTTATGTACATCAGTTTGTTTCCAAGACACTTCTGTGGTTGAATCATGTAGTTGTGGCCAGAACTTCCCCTTAAACTTTATTTTCAGCTCCCCAAATACTTGGGGTTTTTCGCTGGGCTGTTTATCTGTGCAAAGTTTATCTGTTCAAAGTTCATAGGCCTCAAGCCTTATGATAACTTGCTGAAGCTAATGTCTTACTGAATACAGACCTATAGGTTTCTTGCTTTACTGCTGAATATAATGCAAAGCAAAATATAATGCAAAGCCGTGAATATAATAAAGGCAAGCTAGTCCACTGGTCTACACACCTAAACATTTAGGTCACTAACTTTCTTCTAGTTAATCCTTATTGTATTTACTATACAGTTATTACAACTATCTACAATGGAGCACTTCAAATATTCAGACAAGAAACAGGACTTGAACTATTCCTGAAAACGGGTCTTTTTTCTTTACGATTTAGTCATAGTGGTCGTGGAAGTCACAGAATCTGTGACTTCCAGAGAGCTCTGTGACTTCAGCCTGCAACCCGCAGGGCCCCCCGGAGGTCCTGGCCACTGCAGGTGGCGGGGGGACCCCTCAGCTCCCAGCTCCCAGTGGTGGGGAACCCTAGAACTCTGACCTGGGGCCCCCACATCTGTCCAGGTGCTGCAGGCGGTGTGGGGACCCCACAACCCCCCATTTTGTCACAGATATTTTTAGCAAAAGTCAGGGACTGGTCACAGGGACTGGTCCATGAATTTTTCTTTATTGCCCATGACCTGTCCATGACTTTTACTAAAAATATCCATGACAAAATCATAATAGATATGAAAGAATGTAAGCCTACATTTTCAGAAGGAAATAGTGATTTTGGGTGTTTCAATTTTTCAGTGCTCAGCAACTTAGGGAGGCCTAATTTTCAGAGGGCAGTGCTCAGCACTTCTGTAAATCAGGACCCTTCAACAATGTCTCAAGTCAGACGCTTAAAAAGTCCTGTGTCACTACTCATGACTATTATTACTGGAAGCTAGATATAGTAGTAATGGGTATGTGCAAAATGCCTAAGGGCCAAGATCCTCTTTTTGCATAGATTCATTTATTTCAATGGAGCTATGGTGATTTACACCAGCTGAGGACGTTCCCCAATGAACAGAAGCTGAAAGACAGTAGTATATGATGTATTATACAGCCAGACTGCTATCAGGGCCAGATGCCTCAAGCAGGAAACCAAAACTAAGTTTTACAACTAGACTTGGCAGAATGTGTTTTTTATAATATAGATGGATAATATCAATGTTTGGTTTTTAGCACTTTTTCCGAGTTTGTATCCTTTTAAATTTTCACAGTTGCAGAAAATTATGAGAGAGTCAGACAATAATTATTTAATGACCATAGATGTTGAGATTCAAAAAGCTAAAGCTTTATAACTGTTAAAACACAAATTGTCACCATCACATGTAAAATATATAAATTAAATATCCATCAATCAAACAATTATAAATTCTCCAGCAGCATTTTTCGGTTTTTTTCCTATCTGTAAATTTTGATTATTAGCAATGGAAATATTTTTCTCAGTTTCTGTGTGTATGGCAGTGCCAGGTTTACAATGGCTCCAGTGGCTCCAATGGCTCCATGCTCAGAAGGGGCCCTGGCCTGCTCTGCTTGCACTGAATCCCGAGACCCCACTGGCTCCCCCCACCCACCACTTGCTTCTCTCGGCCTACCTGCCAGCTGGCTGAGGGATCCTCTCTGCTCCCTGGCCCCATCCCCCAGTTCCTCTCAGCTCCCTGTTCGGACCCCAGTGCACCTCCGGCTCCGGGCAGTCTCTGCTCCCCCCACCCCATCTCCCTGGAGCTGTGCTGCCTGGAACTGATGGAGAAGCCTGGCCAGTCTCAGCCAGGTGGAAGGGGAGACAGTGTGGAGGGCTTGGCTGGGTCCCTCCAGGCAAGTGCAACTTGAGGGACCCTGGCTGGGGCAGGTCCTGGCTTGGCTGATCGTGTCACTCCTGAGGGGCCGGAGTAATTCTCAGCCCTGAATGCACTGCCAGCTCAGCCCGGCAGATACAGTTGCCTCCCAGCAGGGCTGATTAGTGCAGCGGGGATGCAAAGCTTGGGGGAGTGGGTCTGTGGGGAGCCTGGAGAGGTGCTGGCTGTGAAGGGGCAGGGAAGATCTGTGTGTGTTGGGGCACTAGAGAGTGGGGGTTCTGTGGGGCGTGCTGGGCAGTAGTGGTGAGGCTGTGGGCAGGGATGGTGTTGTGCAGTGAGCTGTTCATTTATGGGTGGGTCTAGGGGGGCGCTGGGCATAGTGGGTCCAGGGGGCTCTGGCCATAAGGAGTCGGGGGCGTTGGGCGGGGGGGCTGTATGGCATGGCATAGGCCCACCCCTGAGGTGAAGGGGCATGCTGGCAGCACAGGGCCAGGCAGGCCACTGTGCATCTGGCAACTGCTGGTTTGTAAATTGTGCCCTCACATTGGACGCAGTAGGGTTCCTTAAATAGCCAATTACTTACTGCACCTAGTACCCAAGTAACGTGTTTTATTTCTATTACTTCAGCCAAACCTTCAATAAGATAACACTAGTATTCCAAAGGGTCACAACACGTTTAACACAACAATTGTTGTTTCTCATAATCTCATACTTTTTGGTCCCATATTTTGGGCCTATTGCTCATGCTAAGCCCTCAACTACCATAGTTCACCTAAATCTAATGTGGGCCTATATTCCTACAGGGGAACATACAATAGATCAACCAATAATAAAGAAAATGTTCTGGTTAACTCACAAAATAAATATTGTATCCATTTTCCATTCAGCTACACAGCTGGCCAGAAAATTCAACAAACAAACATGGGAAAGAAAATGTTCACCAGTGTTTTTTCATTCTCCAATTCTATTTCCTACACTTGCCGAGCAGTTTCAAGAAGTCTCTCAGATGTGGGCGGGATTAACAGACCAAGTTTGGGGGGCAGAGTTCCCACATCTGCCTAATGTGAAGTTTCTTGCACCTTGCTCTGAAGCATCTGGTGCTGGCAACCGTTGGAGACAAAATATCAGACTAGATGGACCACTGGCCTGTTCCAGCATAGCAATTCCTATGTGCTTGTGTTCTTCATTTTGGTATGTGGGATATCTAGGGGTCACATTGTTTACTAAAAATATCTCAGAACAATTCAAATAAGCTTGCTGATTCAGTAACAATGAAGCACACATAAAACAGGGTAAATGGAATACACTCAATTTTTATGTTACAAGGAAAAAATATAGTCACAACTTTTTAATAACTATGAATGCTGGTAGGTGGTTGGGTAAAGGTTTCCATCTCCTGGTTAATATTAACTGTCAATGATACAGCTACATTGATAAAATGCCTAATTACCCCTTGAAAACATCTGCAATTCAAAAATTTCAAATCTTTTTCTTGCTGCAGTCAGTATGAAAGATTCCAGAATTAGAATGAAAACCTTGTTTTCCTGGTCCTTTGCAATCAGCAAAACATACAGCCTGGTATCATGCTTAGTGATGGGAAATGGCAGACACAAAATGACATCACTCTTTATTTTTAATGAACTGGCTGCCTTTTGGTAAGTTCATCTGCTGCGAACCAATATAATAGTGTTAGTCACATCAGGCTTTAAAGAGACAGCATCACTGTGTTGAGTCTGATCCCAGTAGCCAGCAGTTCCTGGTGCCAAGAGGGAGATTCTTTAGTTTCAAATTAAGGTTAGTGCCTTCAGTCCAAAGGCAAAATGGATTTTTTATAACTTCTTAAGGGATGGTAATGTACATTGTACCATCAAGGATCTATGAACACCAAGAAAAGACATTCACATGAACAAGAACATTACAGTTACATTAAATAGGATAAACATTTATGAGATAGAAATCCTTGCGCTTCAAGGCATAACCAAGCCAGGTACTAACTGCCTAGTGATTCTGAACTAGACAAACCATTGGTCTGATCCAGGCTGGCAATTCCTACGTCCCTATTGTCACACATACTGTACTGTGCAATGGTTCCTAGAATAGAGCCAAATAGGACCTGGCTTTAGGGAAGGTTAGCAGCATAGGAAGGTTCAAAGAGCCTCCTTCCATCCCTCTCTTTATGTAATGATATGGACAATCTCAGCCTTTGAACTGGGGGAAGACTATGCAGGGACTGATTCCTCCAGGACCCCAGAGGAAGCTCAGTAATCCCAGATGCACATCCTGTTATATTTGTCTCCTCTGCCACCTTATTGGTTTGTCTTATCTACCTGTTATGTCTTGTCTTTCAGACTGTAAATTTTTTGGGGAAAAGACTGGCATTTATTATGTGTCATTACAGTGCTAGCACAATAGGAACCAAGCTGGTTGCAATGTTTAGGTCAGTGGTGGTCAGCCCACCACTGCTTCAGGTACTACAGTCTACGGGTTTCATGCATACACCTCCTCACATGCACTGGTCAGTAGAATTGGATGGGTGTACTGAGAGAAAATGCTGCATTTCTTCTGCTTGCAGATGATCTGGGAGAGGGATCGTGCCTCTACACTGTTCCTAGTCAGGCCTGTGACACAAGCTAGCCCACAGACTGCCATCCTGTAATGATTAATTGTTCTGTAAAGCTCCAACATAGGGCACATAATGTACAGCATATCTCCTTCTAAAATTGTCACAGTATTGTTGAAGAGAACGGTGATGCACTGATAAAGAAAAAACACACACTTCTGATCACAGAATAGCAGTAAGAAGAGAGACTATCAGAAATACTTATGTGGTACTTTTACCCAAATTAAGAAACTCACAGACAAAAAGCACAGGGAAGATATTTTGAATTAATGTAGATGCTTGGAATAAATAATAATAAATATAATCACTATGGGGGTTCCACTCTTCAGCAGGGTACATGGTAGATATGTCATATCAAGATACCATAACTTTTGGAGGAGGCCTAAAATGTGTGCGGTTTGAGGGGAAGGAAAGTAAATGTAATGTTTTACACTTGCTATCAGGATCATTCAACACATAAAGATTTAACTAGATCATTAACCAGAGTTTGACAAACTTCAGGTTTGCATAATATGTTTCTGTTTGATTGACGTTGTCATTGACCAGGACTATTTTACATGCAGGTAGCATTGGTGTTATTATAGACTCTTTTTTATCTCTGATTTATTACTTCTGATGAGATGATGGACACAATTTATAAATCAAATAATTAAAAAGTAATTTATCTATAAATCACCTGTAAAATGATTATTCTTACGCTGTACCATGGCCAATATTAAGACGCTGAAAAAAGTGGACATTCTGGTGATTAAAACTCTGGAAGTTGGAAACCCTAGCCCAGTCTGCCACCTTGAGGATATTTCCAACTGTACCCTAAGAGAGGTGACTCCATGGCCAAACACATGGTCAGTTTCTCAATTATGTGACTACCCAGAGCTTCCATTGATTGACTTCAATCTGAGATTTGGGTTTTCAGCATAGCTAAAAATCAGAAAAAAAACCAGGGCTCTTAAACCCTTATGAACACCAGTGATTTTACCCACATAAGAGCCCTGTTGACTAACATAGGACTACTCATGTGCATAAGTGTTTAGAGGCCTAAAGAAAGAAAGATGTTCTCCCACAGCACAAATAATGGAGAGATCCATTATCATAGTTGCAAAACATTAAGAATGCTTTTGAGTTTTCATATAGAATATACCTATATGATATATGTAATCTCACGCATTTTTAGTATCCCCATATGAAACAAGGGATATCTCAGTTCTTCTTCGAGTGCTTGCTCATATCCATTCCAGTTAGGTGTGCGCACGCCACGTGCACGTTCGTCGGAAGATTTTTTACCCTAGCAACACCCAGTGGGTCGGCTGGGTCGCCCCCTGGAGTGGTGCCGCCATGGCACCTGATATATACCCCTGCCGACCCGACCGCTCCTCAGTTTCTTCTTATCGTCCGTGTCGGTCATTGGAACAGTGGAGCGCGGCTTAGCTGTCCTCCACTTCCCTAGCTACTCCTTGTTTCTTCACTACCTTGTTGTATATAGTTGGTTTTATCTATAGTTATAGTTAGTTTGATAGTTCTTAGATAGTTAGTGTATATAGTTCAGCGGGGTTTGGGCATTAGCCCTTTCCCCGCACCCGGTGCCGGGGCCCATGCCCGATTCACCAGTGTTTAAACCGTGCTCGGCCTGTCATAAGCCGATGCCCACAAGCGATCCCCATGACTCATGTCTAAAGTGCCTTGGAGAATCGCACATTACAGATAAGTGCCATATTTGCAAGGCATTTAAACTGAGGACAAAGAAAGAGAGAGACTTTTGCATAAAGAATCTCCTCATGGAGGCAGCTTTGAACCTTCCGTCCTCAGCACCGAGCGCTGAGCACTCTACTAGCAGCACTCCTCCAGCACCGGACCGTCCCGGCACCCTAAGACACCGCGGCACCGGCCATCTCTGGCACAGAGACCTGCCCGGCACCGATCTCTCTCCCCGAAGCAGAAGAGGTAGAAGTCCTCCACTGCCTCTGTGCCCTCGGTGCCGCAGACGCAGCCTCGGTCGGACCGCCCAGCACCTGCACCTACTGCGGCACCGACTGCTGCGGTACCGTCCACTCCAGTCCCACGAGGGCCGTCGAGTCCGGTCTCTGAGAGCTCCCCACCGAGGCCTGTGGTTGAGCTTACGGTCCCCTCTACACTGGAGACATTCTCTGCAGCCAGGGACCTTATCGCCATGACGGAGTCTGTCCTGCCTCAACCCCTGGCACCACCGGTGCGGGTACTACACTCCAGAGGCAAGCCGACTATAATGAGACCTCCTTCAGTCGGCCTGGCAGACCGGCACCGATCATGATCCAGGTCCTGGCGCCGCTCGCGATCTCATAGATGATCACGGTCCTGACGCCGCTCACAGTCCCAGCAGCACTCACGTGTCCCGTATCAGTCGTACTTGTGGCACAGATCGATGTCTCGGCCTCCACGGTACTTTTGGTACTGCTCCAGCTCCTGGCCACTCCCAGCACCGTGACTCTCGCAGCCGTTCATGTCGTAGACCTTCGAGATCCAGGTTGACCTCCTGGCACCGCGCCGGTCGCAGGTCCCGGTCTTGTTCTCGGTACCGGTATGACTCCAGGTACCCATCTCCGGTGCTGAGGAGATCACCGATGGCGAGACAGAGGGACTCTTACCACGGTCTCTCAGCTCCTCCCTGGCCATCCCGGCACCTGTCCGTGTCTTCCCAGGTGGACAGTGCGTATGCCCAAGACAGAGACACCGATGTGCCCACCGCGATATTCCATGAGCCCCAGGCTCAGGATCACGGACCTCAACAGTGGGAATTCTGGACACCCAGGGCATATCATCAGGCCCAAGGTACACATCCAGGCCCATCGCGCTCTGCCACATTAGAACACCGGATACCGGAAGCCACTATTAGCTGCCCTCCTCCTTCTGTTTCAGAGGAAGTGTCGGTCCAGCCACAGGACTCCCAGATCCCCAGGAGACAGAGGCTGTCCACCAAGAGGAGCCCTCGACTGACCCGCTTGTCCCGGGTCTCGCCTCATCCTCCTCCCCTGACGAGGTGGTAGCCGGAATGTTGAGGGGAAGGCCCTCCACCAATCGACCTGAGGGCCCACCAGGATCTCCTCAGGTGTGTTGCACAGAACATGAACTTGCAAGTCGAGGAGGTCCCGGAGGTAGAGGACCCAGTGGTGGACATCTTAACATCGGATGCCCCCACGAGAGTGACTCTCCCCTTTATACGGATGATCCAAGCCAATGCCAACACAATCTGGCAGTCTCCGGCATCTGTCCCACCTGCTGCCCGGGGAGTGGAACGTAAATATATGCTGCCCTCCAAGGGCTACGAATATTTATACGTCCATCTCCCTCCTTGCTCCCTCGTTGTCCAGTTGGTCAATGAGAGGGAACGCCATGGCCAGCAGGCCCCAGCCCTGAAATCAAAAGATGCGAGGCGCATGGACTTACTGGGGCACAAAGTCTGTTCCGTAGGGGCACTCCAACTCCGCGTGGCTAATCAACAAGCCCTCTTTAGCTGCTATAATTACAATACCTGGGTGGCGGTGGACAAATTCAAGGAGTTGCTCCCGCAGGACTCCCGACAGGAGTTTGCGGCCATCTTGGACGACAGAAAAATGGTGGCTAGAACTTCCCTCCAGGCTTCCCTGGATGCCGCGGACTCAGTGGCCAGGACCCTAGCCTCCAGGGTGACTATGAGGCATATCTCATGGCTGCAAGTCTCAGGCCTTCCCCCGGAGTTCCAACATACAATCCAGGACCTCCCCTTTGAAGGGCAAAGCCTATTCTCAGATAAGACAGACCCTAGGCTGCAAAGCTTAAAAGACAACAGGGTCATTATGTGCTCGCTGGGCATGCATATGCCAGTGACTCAGCGCAGGCCATTCCTCCCCCAGCCACACCACTCTTACCCTCAGCCCAGACAGGACTTTGCTAGAAGGTAGGGTAGAACTGGTCACCAGAGGCAGTCAGGCAGCCAAGGGGGCCAGAACCAAGGTCCCTCCAAACCTTCCACAGGGCTGAAACCTTCCTTTTGAAGGTGCACCCGAGGGCGTCATACCAGTATTGTCAAACGATCCGTTCCCTCCTTATTCCAGCCGTCTCTCCCTTTTCCTCCCTGCGTGGTCCCGGCTAACGTCAGATTGCTGGGTCTTATGCACGCTGGAATTTGAGTACCACCTCCAATTTATTTCACGCCTCCCCTTTCACTCCCCTTCCTCGTGCCTCTTCAGGGACCCCTCTCACGAGCAACTCCTCCTCCAGGAGGTGCAGACGCTCCTTGCCAAAGAAGCCATAGAGGAGGTACCGGAACACAAATGGGGCACGGGGTTTTACTCCCGCTGCTTCCTAATCCCCAAGGCAAAAGGGGGTCTCAGATCTATCCTGGACCTGCGGGAACTCAACAGATACATGATAAAGTTGAAGTTCCGTATGGTATCCCTGGGGACCATCATCCCTTCCCTGGATCCTGGAGACTGGCATGCCGCCCTCGACATGAAAGATGTGTATTTTCACATAGCCATCTACCCACCTCACAGGAGGTTCCTCCGGTTTGTAGTCAACCACCAACATTTTCAGTTCGCGGTCCTACCGTTTGGCCTCTCTACAGCCCCAAGAGTATTTACGAAATGCATGGCTGTAGTCGCTGCCCACCTCCGCCGTCGTCGGGTACATGTTTTGCCGTATCTAGACGACTGGTTCATCCGAGGGACCTCCAAGGCATAAGTGATCCAGCATGTCAGCATTGTCAAGGACCTTTCCCTACACCTAGGCCTAATGATCAGTGCAGAGAAATCCGCTCTTATTCCCACTCAGAGGATAGACTTCATTGGTGCCACCCTGGACTCCAACCTCGCCAGGGCCGGCTTACCGCTGCCCCGGTTCCAGGCAATAGTGGCCATCATCCAGAGTCTGCAAGCTGCTCCGTTGACTTCGGTTCGCACTTGCCTCGGTCTCCTGGGTCACATGGCGGCCTGCACGTTTGTGACGAAATACGCCAGACTGCGCCTTCGTCCCCTCCAATCGTGGCTCAACTCAGTATACCGACCAGGCAGGGATGCCATAGACATGATCGTCACCATTCCCTCGAGCATCCTAGGCTCCTTCGAATGGTGGCTGACCCCCTCCCTGGTGTGTGCAGGGCTGCCATTCCATCTGCCCCAGCCCTCTGCTTCTCTGACGACGGATGCATCATCTCTCGGCTGGGGTGCTCACCTCGGGCATCTACGCACTCAAGGCCTTTGGTCATCTCAGGAACTGGCCTTGCACATCAATGTCCAGGAGCTGAGAGCAGCCCGCCTTGCTTGCCAGGAGTTCCAACAGCACTTGCAAGGCCGTTGTGTGTCGATATTCACCGACAATACAACAGCCATGTACTATATAAACAAACAGGGCGGGACAAGATACTCGACCCTTTGCCAGGAGGCCTTACGACTCTGGGACTTTTGTATAGCCCACTCTATAGACCTCATAGCGTCCTTTCTCCCGGGGGTTTGGAACACTCTGGCGGATCGCCTCAGCAGATCCTTCCTTTCTCACAAGTGGTCACTTCGCCTGGACGTTATTCTTTTGGTCTTCTGGAAGTGGGGATTTCCCCGTGTAGACCTCTTCGTGTCCCGCGAGAACAGGAAATGCCAGATGTTCTGTTCCTTTCAAGGCCTCTCACAGGGTTCGATAGCGGACGCTTTCCTCATACCGTGGACGACTCACCTGCTATACGCCTTTCCACTGTTCCCGCTCGTCCACAAGGTCCTGCTGAAAGTACACAGAGACAGAGCCCGCTTAATCATGATCGCTCCAGCGTGGCCCAGGCAGCACTGGTACACCATGTTGCTATACCTGTCAATAGCCAACCCTATCCCACTACCTCTGCACCTGGACCTGATAACTCAGGACCATGGCAAACTGCATCACCCAGACCTACAGTCTCTCCATCTCACGGCATGGCTCCTGAGTGGTTGACCCAGTCCAAGTTGCGTTGCTCTGCCCCAGTGCAACAAGTATTCCTGGGTAGCAGAAAACCTTCTACTAGAGCAACGTATCTGGCCAACTGGAAGCGTTTCACATGCTGGTGTGCAGAGCACAACGTTCTTCCCACCGAGGTCCCCATCCCCACCATCTTGGACTACCTCTGGTCCCTTAAACAACGGGGCCTAGTGGTATCATCTTTGAGGGTGCACTTGGCGGCCATCTCTACCTTCCACCCAGGGGAGAATGGCCGCTCCGTGTTTTCACATCTTATGGTATCTCGATTCCTCAAGGGCTTGGAGCGCCTATACCCCCAGATACACCGCCCCACCCCAACCTGGGACCTCAATCTGGTTCTTACCAGACTTATGTCGGCCCCATTCGAGCTATTAGCAACTTGCTCCCTTCTCTACCTGTCCTGGAAAACTGCTTTCCTTGTAGCCATCACATCGGCAAAACGAGTTTCTGAGCTCCGGGCTCTCATGGCTGACCCTGCATATACTGTCTTCCACAAGGACAAGGTGCAGTTGCAACCACACCCGGCCTTTCTCCCCAAAGTGGTATCGACCTTCCGTGTTAACCAGGCGATCTTCCTTCCAGTCTTCTTCCCGAAGCCACATTCATCGCGCAGGGAGCAACAGCTGCACTCCCTAGACGTCCGTAGAGCACTCGCTTTTTATATTGAGTGGACAAAGCCCTTCCGCAGAACCCCCCAACTCTTCATCGCGGTGGCAGAGCGTATGAAGGGCCTTCCCGTTTCCTCACAGAGGATTTCATCCTGGGTAACATCGTGCATCTGCACCTGTTACGACTTGGCTCACGTTCCATCGAGCCACCTCATTGTGGTCATAAACAGATAGTTAAGGGTTAATGTCTCTTTTACCTGTAAAGGGTTAACAAACAGGGAACCAACAACACCTGACCAGAGGACCAATCAGGAAACAAGATACTTTCAAATCTCGATGGAGGGAAGCCTTTGTTTGTGTTTTTTGGGTTTTGCTTTGTTCTCTGTGAGTCCTGAAAGGGACTAGACGTGCAACCACGTTTCTTGCCAATCTCCCTGCTACAGTCTCTTATATATTCAGAATAGTAAGTATTGAGTAGAAAGGCGGTTATAGTTTTGTAATTGTTTTCTGTATTTGCAACTGTGTATCTGGCTGGTAGAGTTGTAATGTGTATTTGGCTGAAAGTATTTTAAATTGTATTTCTGCTGGAGCAGTCTTTTTCTCCATTTTCTATAAGCTGAAAAACCCTGTAATATTACATCTTGTATTTACAGAGATTTCTTATTTTTTCTTTCTTTTATTAAAAACTTTCTTTTTAAATAACTAATTGATTTTTCCCCCCTCTGGTTAAGGCTGAGGTATTGAGTCTGTACTCACCAGGGAAGTGGTGGGAGACAGGGAGAAAGAAGGGAGGGGGAAAAGGGGGAATTCCTTTGTTTAGATTCACGGAGCTTGAATCTGTATTGTCTCTGGGTGAGGGAAAGAGGGGAGGGGTGGAGGTGGAAAGCCTCTGTTTTAAGAATCAAGGAGTTGAATCCCAGTGATCTTCCAGGGTAACCCAGGGACGGAAAGCCTAGGAGAGGCACTAGTGAGGGAAAGGGGGGGGGTCTGGGTCTTGGGGGTCCCCAGGGAAGGTTTTGGGGAGACCAGAGTTTATCAGGCACTCAAAGTCCTGATTGGTGGCAGCGAATCAGACCTAAGCTGGTAATTAAGTTTAGAGGAATTCTTGCTAGTACCTCATTTTTTGGACTCTAACGTTCAGATTGGGAATAGAATACTATGACAACTGCACACTCTACAAGGGCTCAAGCCTCATCTGCTGTTTTCCTGGCTCACGTGCCCATCGACGAGATATGTCGCGCAGCTACCTGGTCCTCGATGCATACCTTCGCCTCTCATTATACCCTGGTTCAGCAGTCCAGAGATGACGCAGCCTTTGGCTCCGCAGTATTACACTCTGCGACATCTCACTCCGACCCCACTGCCTAGGTAAGGCTTGGGAATCACCTAATTGGAATGGATCTGAGCAAGCACTCGAAGAAGAAAAGACGGTTACCGCCCCCTTGGTAACTGTTGTTCTTCGAGATGTGTTGCTCATATCCATTCCAAACCCGCCCTCCTTCCCCACTGTCGGAGTAACTGGCAAGAAGTAATTGAGGAGCGGTTGGGTTGGCAGGGGTTTATATCCTGCGCCATGGTGGCGCCACTCCAGGGGGCAACCCAGCCGACACACCGGGGATTGCTAGGGTAAAAATCTTCCAACGAATGTGCACGTGGCGCGCGGACACCTAACTGGAATGGATATGAGCAACACATCTCGAAGAACAACAGTTACAAAGGTGAGTAACCCTCTTTAACTGCTGCTGCAGGAGAACATCATTCTTTCATTTCTAAAAATAAATTGAATCCTTGGAGACATCATACTTACAATGTATTTATAGGTACAATAAACTGAAAAGAGGCACCTCTGCTGAGATCAGTCATAATCTAACCTCCTGGTACCCTGTGCAGTAGGCGAAAAAGTGGCGGGAAATTAATAACCGAGTGAAAAATAAAAAAGTGACAAGTGGTAGTATACTAAGGTGAGGTGGTGTTGGGCTCATCCAGACTCTCTCTTTTTTGGCTCCAGCTGCTTCTCCTTTTGTCGCCTACTCCTTAAGCATAATTATAATCGGACCTTGCCTCACGCAGTGCCTTTTCATCAGTACAAGGCAGCATTATGTGTCATCAATTTACAAGTGGGGAAACTGAGGCACAAAGTGATGCCTTGACTAGCTCAAGGACCAGACTCCAGGTCACTGGTGGCCCACGTGCCAAGCACAAGACACTGGCGGCAGATGCTCCGCAAGCCGGACACTGCGCAGCCAGCAGCGCGCGCTGGGCAGCCTCCCCCGCCTCGGCAGGCAGGGATCATGCTGGGAGCCCCGCCCTCTGGCACCCCGTGGTCCGAGCACCCAGCCCCGCCCCGGCTCCCAGCGGCTGCGGGGTGTCCTCCTGCCCGCTAGGTGGGGCGCTGGCGGGCGGGCTGCTCTCTGCGCATGCTCGCGGGAAGGGCAAAGCCTTGCTCGCGGCGCGGGCCGGTGCCGCGCAGAGGTGATGGGTGGCACGGTGACCCGCGCGTTCCGCAACTTCAACCTGGAGAACCGGGCCACCCGCGAGATCAGCAAGAACAAGCCCACGTCCGCCCCCCGGCACCCCGTCGCCATGCCGGGCCCGCTGCCTGGTGAGTGCCCGCGGCCGGCGCTGCGCCCCAAGGCCACGGGCCCTAGGGAGCGAGAGTGGGGGCGGGGTTACGGGGGCGGGGCGAACCGTGGGGGGTTACAGGGCGGTGGGTACGCGGGGCAGTAGGGCGCGTGCGCGGAGGAGTGGTGGTGTCCTGGGGGCGGGAGGGTGCAGGGAATGGGTGTGGGAGGGTTACGGGGAGGTGGGATGCGGGGGATTATGGGGGCGGGGTTGGGATGTGTGGGTGGCTAGGGGGTGGGATGCAAGTATAGGGATAGGCTGATGAGACAGCAGTGTGAAAAATCGGGATGGGGTGGGGGGTAGTAGGTGCCTATATAAAACAAAGCCCCAAATACCAGGACTGTCCCTATAAAATCGGGACATCTGGTCACCCTAATGGGGGATTACAGGGGGGGTGGGATGCAGAGTGTGGGTGTGTGTGGGACGGTTACAGGGGGGTGGGATGCAGATACGGATGCAGGGTATGGGTGGGGGATTACAGGAGGGTGGGATGCAGGCTATGGGTGTGGGGGGGCATGGGGGAGGATTCAGGTATGGGTGGGGAGAAATTACAGGAGGTGGGATGCAGGATATGGGCAGGGGGAGTTTACGGAGGATGGGATATAGGGTATGGGTAGGGGTTACGGGGGTGGGATGCAGGGTATGGGTGTGTGTGCGAGGGTTGCAGGGGGGTGGAATCGGGGTGAGAGGTTACGGGGGGGTGGGATGCAGGGGATGTATAGGGGCAGTTAAAGGGAGGAGGGGGTTGTGTGAGGAGTCCTCCTGCAGGATGTGCACGAATTCACAACATGAGAGCGGATGCAGGCTGGTGTAGCCAGTGACATTTAATTTCACCGGCCGCTGCCCTCTGGGTGCCTCCTGGGGTCTGGGTCTGCCAGCTGCTACCTGTTGTGAATATCTGCCATGTAGCCCTGTTGCTTGGCTGGATGCTGCTGGTCCAGGGCCTATGCTTGGAGGTGTAGTCCACACCTCGCAACCTGTTATTTGATTTCTGGGTTTTGTGGCTTTGTATGGAAACCCAGTCTTGCTTGCCCTTACTTCTGGGCTGTTCTGTAGCTGGTAGTGTGGCAGCAATTCTTGGGTAGTTTTACAACAGGCTATGTAAAAAGAACTAGCAAAGTCAGTGCAACTAAAATTTCATACAGTGACTTATTTATGCTGCTCTGTATATATTGTGCACTGAACCATAAATACAATATTTATATTGCAATACATTTCTTTTGTAAGTATATGGTAAAAATGAGGAAAGTAAGCAATTTTTCAGTAATAGTGTGCTGTGACACTTTTTTTGTATTTTTATGTCTGATGTTGTAAGCAAGTAGTTTTTAAGTGAAATTTGGGATTATGCAAGACAAATCAGACTCCTGAAAGAGGTACAGTAGTCTGGTAATGTTGAGAACGACTGGTGTAGGTGACCCTGTTAAGGTAAGCACAGGATCAGTGCCTGGTTCTGCCTCACTCTGCTTTGGCCAAGTCACTTCTGTGTCTGTTTCACTATCCGTGACAGGGTAACTGCTATTGCAGTACCTGGCAGGCATGTTGTGATGGATTCAGAGTTTGCACAGCACTCTGAAAAATAACGGCACGTCTACAGTGGCACAGCTGTGGTACTGCCACTGTAATACTGTAGTATAGGTGCTTCCTACATCCATGGAAGAGTTTTTTCCATCAATGTAGTTAATCCACCTCTCCAAGAAGTGGTATGTAGGTCATTGGAAAAATTCCCAGCTGTGTCTACACTGAGTGTTAGGTTGACCTAACTAACTATGTCATGTAGGGCATGACATTTTTCATAGCCCTGAGCAATGTAGCTAAATTGATATAATTTTTAGGTGTATACCAGGCCTAACTGTTGCTTAGTATTGCAATTTCTTTTCTTGAATAGCCATAATAGATTCTCCTTTTCCTGTGTACGAGACAACATTAAGTATTGTGACTATCAGAACTAATGCAAAAATGAGATTTGCCTGGAAGTGTTCACACGCTTTCATTTTCACTTGAGTTGTGTGATGTCTCATGGTTAAAGCCCTCCAAATTCACAGCCATGAAAAACGCATCATGGACCGTGAAATCTGGTCTCTTGTGTGCTTTTACCCTATACTATACAGATTTCATGGGGGAGATCAGTGTTTCTCAAATTGGGGGTCCTGGCCCAAAAGAAGTTGAAGAGGAGTCACAAGGTTATTTTAGGGGGTCATGGTATCGCCACCCTTACTTCTGCGCTGACTTCAGAATTGGGTGGCCAGAGAGTGATGGCTCTTGGCCAGGTGCCCAGTTCTGAAGGCAGCACCCCACCAGTAGCAGCATAGAAGGAAGGTTAGCAATACTATACCATGCCACCCTTATTTCTGCGTCTGCTGCTCTGGGCTCTTGGCCAGCAGCCACCACTCTCCAGCTGCTTAGCTCTGAAGGCAGCAGTGCAGAAGTAAGGGTAGCAGTACTACAACCCCCACCCCCCATTAACCTTGTGAACCCCACAACTCCTTTTTGGGTCAGAACTCCTACAGTCATAACACCATGAAATTTCAGATTTAAATATCTGAAATCATGAAATTTACCATTTTTAAAATCCTACGGGCTGTAAAATTGACTAGAATGGATTATGAATTTGGTATGGCCCTAATCATAGGCATTATAAACCATGAAGAATATGAGCGGGAGAGAGTTATTTTCTGCTTTAAATCTTTTTTCTTAGATGATCCAGAAATCCAAGAGGAAATTCGCAGAAAAGATGACAAACTTCTCGCCTTATTAAAAGAGGTTTATGTTGATTCCAGAGAGCCACCTGTACGAGTGAGCATGTCTTCTTTCTGTAATGGGTATAGCAGCAAGCACTTTTCAGATGACAAAAGCAACATATCAATGCTCATGTGGTGAATAGGCTTTATGAAGTCTGTTGTCTTAGTAGCTTACTAGCTTTTAATAGATGAAACTGAGCTTTTTTATTGCTGTTTTGTATTTCAGTTGTGTAATAGAAGTCTAATTTCAAGGTCACATCCTTATTTAAGGGTACCATCAACCTTTCTTTATGCCCCCCGTTTTCCTTCCTCTATATGAAGCTGTCTATACAGGCATGTTCCTCTATCACATAGAGACTGCATCTGTGTGCACCTTCCTTGTGCCACAGCCCCCAAAGTATACTCACAGATTTGGGTTTCTAGAAGTTTAAGCAGCCAGTCTGTGGAAGGGATGGAAAATAGGAGGTTAGAGAGGAGATAGAATTCCTAATGCTATAGGTGGTAGAAGAAATTGGGACTTGTGTGGGAGAGGGTTTGTAGTTCTGCTGGGAGAGCAAAGAGACTAGTACCAAGAGTAAAGAAATTATTAAAATATCGCTTAAAATGTTGGTGTCCCTTTCAGTGAAGTCCTGTATCTGTTTGGGTGAGGAAATGGTAAGATGTTTTATTTATATTTTCCTGTACAATAATCTAGATTTTTTTCCATGAAATGGATAAACTAACAGCAGTTGTCTGTGTGATCTGCATGCAAGGCTCAACATATTGGCATTAGATTAAAAAAAGTTAGTCTTAGGCCTCTCTTATGCTTGTTTTCACTTATTGTTTATACCGGTATTGCGGCCAATACCGCTATGTGAGAGAGACAAGGTGGATGAGATAATATCCTGACTTGGAGAAGAGCTCTGTGGAGGCCGAGAGCTTGTCTCTTTCACCAACAGAAGTTGATCCAGTAAAAGATATTACCTCATCCACTTTGTCTCTCTCTTAAATTTGGCATTTTTATAACGCCTTCCATCTAAGACAAAAAAATTTTTAGAAATGTTAATGTAACTCCGATAATGTCCCTGTGAAATATGTAAATAATGTTATCTCCATTTTATTTTGATAATAGAGAAGCTAAAAACCTAATCCTGCAAAGTGCTGAACACCTGATTTCAGTGGAAGTTGGGGCTGCTCAGAAATATATGGGACAAAACTTTCATATGTCTTGTCCTGAAATTAGGCATTACATTCACATTAACACCTATATCAGTGGACTGAATTTCAGAGGTGCCGAGCACCAGCAGTTCCCACTGATGTCAGTGGGAATGGTGGATGTTCAGCTATTCAGAAAACTAAGCTATTTATTTAGGTGCTGAACATTTGGACATGGTAACTGTTTCTGAAACTGTGGTCTATATAGAACACAGTGCTTTGAGGACATAGAATTGTTGGACTATGGTAGTAATTTTCAATCTGTGATCCCCTGGGGGTCCACAGAATAAGATTTCCAAAGGGGTCTGCATTTCCATTTGAAATGTGTTAGGGGTCCACAAATGAAAAAAGGTTGAAAACCACTGACTTATGGTCTAAGAAAGAGAGGAAATCCATGAGGATCAAAGTCTTTACAATGGAAAAACTGGAGAGCCTGTTATAGTAATTAAAGTTTTCATTTTAATTAAAAGAAATAGGTGAGAAATATGCAGTTTGCAGACAAAACAGAACTCTGATTGACTTGAACTTTTTTCTCCTCCCACACTAGGTAAAAGATGAAGGTGGAATTATCCCAAGTAAACAGCAGGAATACAGACTTACAAAACTTGGTCATTTAAGAGATCTAGATATTCCAAGCATTCCCAAAGGCAAAATTTCTGTGGTGGAGGTTCTGACTCTTCTCAATAATTATAAACTTTCTCCACAAACATGGACCGCAGAGAAAATAGCAAAGGAGTACAGTATAGACTTGAAGGAGGTCACCTCTCTCTTAGAATTCTTTTTACCTTTTACTGTGGAGATCTTTCCTCCCAAAGACAGAAAAGTTTTGTAACCTTCCTAAAGTGATTGCTGAAATCTTGGTTGATCCACTGGTGTCTTCATTTGACACTTCTCATACACTGTTTGTGTGGGAATTTGGTCTCATGCTCTTAAAGGTTGCCCTCTTGTAGCAATAAGATGCTTTATTTAAATGACTGCATTCTCTGTGTGACTGCTGCATGTGAAAACAATGTATTTGATATATTCTGGTTCATAACCTGTCTCATTTATGCCAGATAAGGAGACAGTCAGTGAAATCTGTTAAGGACAATAAATGATCCACTTAAATTGTTCCAGTTGTTTTCAGAAACAGTTTTTTTTTTAAATAAATATCACCTCTTACTGAGAAGTCAAATGGAAATGTGTTGTCTTTGGACTTCATTCAACCAGTGTTTTCTAGTGAATCTGCAGAAATCTTTATCATGGCACCTATTCTTATTCATGCAACTAGTCTGCAGGTGTACATGCACCTCTGCCTCGATATAACGCAACACGACATAATACGAATTTGGCTATAACATGGTAACGCAGTGCTCTGGGGGGGGCAGGGCTGCGCACTCCAGGGGATGAAAGCAAGTTCGATATAACGTGGTTTCACCTATAACACAGTAAGATTTTTTGGTTCCCGAGGGCAACGTTATATCGAGATCGAGGTAGAGGTATACAATACAACAGAGCCCCTTTTCCTATAATTAAAAAAAGGATGGGAGAGGGTGTTTGCTTCACAAAGAAGGATAATTGCCGGGGAAATAGAATTTTTAAGCATGTCAAGATCTTAAAAGCAAAAGAGGGTGAATTGTATGGGGGAAATTGCTTTTGCACCTTCTTTAAACCGTGGAGCTGTAATGGCTGCTGTTAAGCTTAGCTGCATCTATTCCATTCTAGTTAGCTCCACCTTTGGGGCTAACTTTGTAAGTCATTCATCAATCAGTTTATAAACAGCAGTGTAAAGTGGCAGCATTTGAACCTATTGCAGCTTTCCTTGGCTCCCGCATCTTCATTGTGTGATACAGTGGCTCATCTCATGTATGCATGATAAGTAGGTAGCTTTCAGATTCAGCTGGTTCCTCTTTTCTATAAATAGAAATATCTATGGAGGTCCACTTGTCTTATTTTATATTTATATTTTATATACTAGCCTAAAAACAGAAATTCAGGTAACCAATTTGTGGCTAGACATTTCTATAGAGCCCACTACTGTAATGCTACTATATTACCATGTTGAAAGTAAACTGCATCCTTCAGTGCTCTTAGCCAAGTATGTTACGTGCTTTAAACTAGATGTAGGCTAGTTGCAGGTTGTAAACCTTTTGTTACTATAGCTGTTCAAAATGCGAAAATATTGTCTTGCATTGGTGATTGAATAATATGGACTTTCATGGTAATATGAGCAATGTTAAACTTTATGTTTAGTGTCTTTTCTGTTTGGGAGGAGGAAGGAGAAACCTTGCCAACTTACAGCTCAACTTCTGCCTAAGGCCTTCTTAAAATACTGTTGCTGTCCTTCAGGATTAATAACCACTCGTACATTTAGAACTTAAAATCAGGTAAATTCTGAAGGAGGGGATACAAACACATCTAGAACAGGCTTCTTTTAAAAATGTGCCTGTTTTTTTTTCCCCCTACAGGCTTCTTGAGTTCAGAAGTCAAGTAAAATTCCTAGCAAGACTAACATTAGCTTTGCCATTTCACAACAAAATCCTTTCTACTTGCATTACTAGCTGATTCAAAACAAAACCATTTTCTGCGTAGTACATCAGTGCATTTAAATAGGTTATCCATTTCTAATGCACATGGTATTGTAATATCTCTGTTCCATACAAAATTAACTCAGTTTGTCTATCCATAAAGGAGCCTGCTGGTCTTCAGTCTTAGGTTTAACTGCCCTACGGTATACCATAAAAGGACTGCTTTTCTATTGAGTTATTATTCAAAAAAAGTATTTTGCCTCTGTCTTAATGATCTCTAAAGCTTTGTGGCAACATTCCCAATGAGCAGGCCTACACTGAATGTGTACCTCATGTCTGTGCTAAGTTTTAGGGTTTAATCTCGCTGGAGTTCCTTTCCAGTTTCATTTTTAAATGTGGTTTTGTGGTATTTGTGAGTATTTGCTAGAATAATGAAACATATTTCACTACTTGCACTAAGCAAACATCAGTGATCTAATACAGTTCTTAAGAACATAACAGCAATACTGGGTCAGCCCAAAGGTCCATCTAGCCCAGTATCCTGTCTTCCAACAGTGGCCAATGACAGGTGCCCCAGAGGGAATGAACAGAACAGGTAATCAAGTGATCTATCCCTTGTCGCCTATTCCCAGCTTCTGGCAAACAAAGGCTAGGGACACCATCCCTGTCCAGCCTGGCTAATAGCCATTGATGGACCTATCCTCCATGAACTTATCTAGTTCTTTTTTGAACCCTGTTATAGTCTTGGCCTTCATAATGTTCTCTGGCAAGGAGTTCCACAAGATGACTATAGTTTGTGTGGAAAAATACTTTTGTTTGGTTTAAACCTGTGGCCTATTCATTTCATTTGATGACCCCTAGCCTCCTGAGTACCTTAGTTAATTTTTCTTACCTCGTTGGTATGCTTTTAGTGCAGTCAACTGTCTTACACTTATCTATATTCTCTTGCCTTTTGATCAGATTCTAGTAAATTCTCTCTGATTTTCATATTCATATATTTCTAATTATGCATAATGTTGTTCTACACATTATTTGTTTTTTATATTTTTTCCAACTCATTTTGCTTTTATATCCTCTGTCCTGATAGCATGACTGCACTGATTTTTTTTAATTAACTTCTTGCTTCAGTTACATGTTTAATGTTTTGAAAACATAAAGGTATTTAATTGTGACAGTTCTGGGAGATGGTGCAACATATGCTGACTTTGGGAACCCTCCAAATGTGAAAATTTGCACACTTACTGTCCCAGTTATGCAACATGCCCAGTTTGGTTCATCTTTTTCCCTGCTCTTGGCCAACAGGTGTTTTCTGTCTTTCACCGAAATCAGAATCAAAGTGGTGCAGGTCTGCTGTCAAATCAAATTGTATCTGTCACCATTGTATCAGCTTGGAATATGTGACCATTATGGTATGTGTGCTTTGTGACTTTGTGTGACTGCTGTCCCTGTTTCATTCTAGAGGAAAATTACACTGAGTGCTAATGCAACAGCTGTAAATGTTTACTGTATAAGAATATTAAAATATAATTTTCCAAAGGGCTGTCACTGATTTTGTGACTCTGAATAGTGCTTGGACCTTTTGGTTGGAAATGACATGGATATTCCATTGGGCTGCCTGGCACTGGGGAAGTAGGCTGTGGACTAGATTGTGCCTTTCATGCACGGTCATCAGATGTACTGCAGAGCTGCATTTCCCTGCAGGAGCACCAGCAGGCATTCTCCTTTTCTGAAACAATGTCTCCCTGACAAGGGAGCGAACACACTCTTCCATCCCTTTATGTGGTGCAGCGTAATCCCTCTACTGGGCCTGTGTATGTGGGCATTGTGGGGGGATGGTATGGCCCAACCTGACCCCTGTTCATGTTGGAGCACCAGACACCCCCTGTGCTTCCTACATTATGGAATGACAACTTTGCCTGACTTTTATGCAGACTGTACAAGCCTGTGTGCATCCTCTTTTCCCCCAATCCCCTTGCTATACACCCATGTAAGAGCTAGCCCCTTTCTGGTCTCAAGATACAGATGACTTGATTATCCCTGCAGACCTATACATATGAGAGATGCATAATGGGGCTCAGAAAATGCATTGCCCAATACAATTTATTAAATAGTTACAGACCGCTCCCAATCTGCCTCGTTTTTTGTTTTTTTTTTAATTTTGGTCAGTTGGTTAATTTAACTGTCCATAAGGATTTATTTTTGAGTGAATAATTAGATGTAGGTGGTAGAATATCTTAAGGTATGTTTATATTGCAATTAAACACCTGCAGCTGGCCTGTGTCAGCTGATTCAGGCTTGTGGGCTCAGGATGAGTGGCTGTAAAATTGCAGTGTAGACTTTTGGGCTTGGAGTCAAGCCTGAGCTCAGGGACCTTCACACGTGGTGGGGTTCCAGAATGCGGTCTCCAGCCTGAGCCCGAATATCTTCAGTGCAGTTTTACAGCCCAAGCTCCGGCAGCCCAAGTCAACTGACATGGGCCAGCTGCGAGTGTGTTTACAGCATGGACATACCCTTAAATTCTTCACATGCAGCCTTGCCATTCATGACAGTGAGTTGTCCCTCACATTTGGTGCTGAGGTAGCAGTATCAGGGAAGCATTCTTTGCAGCTTCAGACAGAGAGAGGATGGATGGTCTCCAAACCTCTTGTATTTTCTTATACTGCGGAGCACACCCTTTCTGTGCAGGCTGGGAAAAGGTGTGTGGGCTTTCCTCCTCAGTCCTACGTTATTGCTAACCCCAAGCATTCAAAAATCATAAGGCAGACCCAAAACAGTCATGAAATTGGCTTAAATATTGTAGATTTTTTTTTAAAGTATATTTTGGGTTGTTCTTATTTACCATCACATTTTCAATTTTTTTCTTGGCAACCATGAGGGCTAGAAACTTACTTTTTAAAACATGAAATCTCAATTTCTCATATAATCACATGGCTCCAGAAGCTGATGCTTTAAGAAAAGCACCAAATATTGTGAGATTTAAGATAAAATTTAAATTGACTCCACTAGCGCTCCCAATGATCATTACAAAAGACTGAGTCAGCTGACCCAGTGTTAGCGAGGTGGGGGCAAAGTTGTCTAGTACACCTCCACCCCGATATAACGTGACCTGATATAATGCAAATTTGGATATAACACAGTAAAGGAGTGCTCTGGTGGGTGCTGGGCTGCGCACTTTGGTGGATCAAAGCACGTTCAATATAACGCGGTTTCACCTATAACACGGTAAGATTTTTTGGCTCCCGAGAACAGTGTTATATCTGGGTAGAGGTGTATAGATAGGAACTTGGACATGAAGGCATAACAGCAGGTTATTAGAATATGTCCCTGAGTGAGGAAGTGTCAGAAGGTGAGGGAGATGCTTTTGTATTTGCTGGAATTGATCCCTTTTAAATGTACATGCAATAGAAAGCAATAGCACTTGTGAGCTGGGGTGAATCTCTCTGAGCTGAAAGAAAAGAGAATCCAAAAATCTTGAGAAGTTGCAAACAGTTCTGGCAAAAGCTGGACTCATAACTGCAAGTAAAAAAGGAAACCACCAGCAGCAACACCTGACAGCTGGGATCTGTGCATACATGAGATAGGTCTGTGCTCCAGAAAAGACAAAACAGCAGCAGCAACACAGTAGATTATAAATGTCTGTTACCCAGGGTTTTCAGAAACCAAAGCAGTTGTAACTTGTTTCACTCCAAGCCAACTCAGAAATAAATCAATGGGAACACAGCACTTCTGGCCAATGAAAGATTGAGACAAGTAAGCATGCTCTTATCTAAAACTACTGTTTATTAGATTTAAGCACACACAGACATAAGCAATAGGTTTAGACTACCCCAGCTAATTACCTAAAATCTAAGATGGTATCACATAATTAGCAGCAGGTCAGTGATGGCCAGTTGCTTCTCTGCTGGGAAGCATGGTGTCAGGAAAAAGGCTCTTAGGATAGCTTCAGAGAACTGCACCAAAGTACATTCTATTATCTAGTGGTTTTATAACTAATGTTTACAAAACCTATAATTCACAGTGACCCCTACTGGGTCGTCACTTCTCCTGACTTCAAGCAGTTGCCTATGAACAAAACTTTCCTAACAATCTTAGCCATAATCTTCTATATCAAAGGTGCCCAAACTCAAGGTCTCCACCCACTTATTTTCTTTCAGTCTCATAATGTGTTGACTCTTTTCTCCCCTCCTTCCATTCTGATTAGCAGAAACTGCAAGCCTGCAGCTAGTATTTGACTTTGCCTCCCAAAGCCCTGCTTGTCCAAATTAACCCTTAACTATATGGTATTCTATTTTATTCATTCATGGTGGCTGCATGCACACAATATGGCTGCAATTAGCTTGATCAAATTCTGGGGTATATCACCCCTCAATTCCAGGGTAACAGCTGTACCAACAGAGGTAGATGAAGGCAGAGGTTGCAGAGATGGTATAACATGTTCTTTAAACTAAACTCTCTTCCTTGCTTATTTTCCTGAGAATAAGGCTCCATAAAATGAATATACTGTGCTTGTTTTTTAAATTATTGTGACTCTACTGAGTCTTGTTTGATATTAATTAATGGCCTGATCCTGCAACCTTAGATGACTGGGTAGCAAATACCAAAAATGAGAATGAGATATATAGCTGAGTCTTATCTGCATACTGTTGACCGTAAAGCCCATGGTGTCTTGTTCTCTCTCCCAGTGATCTCATGTATATATTAAAGAGAAGAGAGGATACAATAGTTTGGATCCCCTGTGGGACCCTGCAGGTGAGAGCCTTCAGAGAGGAGGAGGAGTTACCCATCACCACTCCCTGAGTTCTTCTGGAGACACATGACTGGAGCCACGGTAGTACAGGGCCTTCTATTAGTATGTCACCATCCATGCTTGAGGCAAAGCTGTGTTAGCTGAAAATAGGAAAAATAGATTTCAAACCTATTTTTGTAACAGAGTAGTTTCTATAGTGTATTCGGGGACTAAATTATAAAAATAGGACAACACTGTGGTATGGACCCAGCAAGAAAGCACATAGTTTTGCATTAGCGGGTATGTACATGAATTTTTAAGCGGTGAGATATATTGAAATCCAGTTTTAGTCTGTCAGTAAAACTTTTAAAAACACATACATGACTTAAGAGCTTTAGTCCCCTTATATGTTAGAACATAAGAATGGCGATACTGGGTCAGACCAATGGTCCATCTAGTCCAGTGTCCTGTCTTCTGATAGTGGCCAGTGCCAGGTTCTTCAGGGGAATGATCAGAATGGCAATTTTGAGTGATCCCTGTAGTCCAGTCCCAGCTTCTGGCAGTCAGAAGCTTAAGAACACCCAGAGCATGGGGTTACATCCCTAACCATCTTGGCTAGTAGCCATTGATGGTCCTATCCTCCATGAACTTATCTAATTCTTTTTTTAACCCAGTTATAGTTTTGCCCTTAAAACATCCCTTTGCAAGAAGTTCCACGGGTTGACTTTGTGTTGTGTGAAGAAGTATTTCCTTTTGTTTGTTTTCAAACTGCTTCATATTAATTTCATTGGGTGACCCTTGACTCTTGTGTCATGTAAAGTGGTAAATAACGCTTCCTTATTCACTTTCTCCACACCATTCATGATTTTACAGACCTCTGTCATATGCCCCTTTAGTCATCTCTTTTCTAAGATGAACAGTTGTAGACTTTAACCTCTCTTCATATGAAAGCTGTTACATACACCTAATAATTTTTGTTGCCCTTCTCTGTACTTGTTCCATTTCAGTATATCTTTTTAGAGATGGAACAACCAGAACTGCATGCAGTATTCAAGTTATGGGCATATTATGGATTTATATAGTGACATTATGATATTTTCTGTCTTATTATCTATCCCTTTTCTAATATTTCTAACTTTGTTAGCTTTTTTTGACTGCCACTGCACATTGAGTGGATGTTTTCAGAGAACTGTTCAAGATGACTCCAAGCAATATTTCTTGAGCAATAACATCTCAGTTAGACCCTATCATTTTGTATGTGTACTTGGGATTATGTTTTCCGATGCACATTACTTTGCATTTATCAACATTGAATTTCATCTGCCATTTTGTTGCCTATTGGTCCAGTTTGTGAGATCCCTCTGTAACTCTTTGCAGTCAGCTCCGGACTTAATTATCTTGAGTAATTTTGTATCATCTGCAAACTTGGCCACCTCACTGTTCACCCCTTTTCCAGATCATTTATGAATATGTTGAACAGTACTGGGCTCAGTACGTATTGGCACTTCCCGCTATTTACCTCTCTCCACTGTGTAAACTGCTGATTTATTCCTATCCTATGTTTCCTATCTTTTAACCAGTTACTGATTTATGAGAGGACCTTCCTTCTTATGCCATGACTTCTTACTATGATTATGAGCCTTTGGTGTGGGACCTTGTCAAAAAGTTTTTCTGAGAATTCAAGTACGCTATATCAACTGGATCACCCGTGTCTATATGCTTTTTAACCCCCTTCAGAGAATTCTAATAGATTGGTAAAGTATGATTTCCCTTTACAAGAGTCACGTTGATTCTTCCCTAACATATTGTCTTCATCTATGTGTCTGAAAATTGTGTTCTTTACTATAGTTTCAACCAAATTGTCAAGCATGACAGGCACTTATGAGAAAGTTCTGATGCCTTCTAATGAAACTTAGGCTCTTAGGTCTCAAATCCTCAAAAGTACTTATGTTTCTAACTCCTATTGAAATCAATGGGAAGTAAGTACCTAGCTACTGTTAAAAATCTGCCCCTAAGTGCCTAAAGTCACTTTTGAAAATGGGACTTCGGTGCTTTTGAAAATTTTGCCTACTGTACACATTCCTCCCATAAATTCCTAACAAAACATATATATATATACACTGTGACAGTTTGGACCCCCCTTTCTGGGATCCTACCTGATGTACTGGGATTTCACTAAGCCTCTCCTGTTCAGTAAGCCTTGGTTCCCTCTCCCTGCTTTGCTGAATTAGGCTCACTGGTCTCTTGCAGCACACACACACAGGTAGGGCACACCCCACTGCAGACACAGACTGGAAGTCAGCTCTGTGCAAGAGGACTCCCCCAGCACGCACGTGCACACCCCTTGTTGGGAGATAAACCCAAAATAATACTGTCTTGCTTGGTATAGAAAAATCTGCACAGTGCAGGATCATAAAAATCCACTTTCTTCCTCAATGTGAAGAAAGATGTGCACATTTCTTCCCTCTCCCCACCTCCAGTTAGAAATTGCATAAACTGGGTTTTATTATAAACAAGAAATAAGTTTATTAACTATCAAAGGTGGATTTTAAATGAATATAAGAGAAAGAACAAAGCAGATTACTGAGCAAATAGACAAAGTATTCCAGCTAAGCTCAATGTACTTCAGAAACAGGTTACAAAATGTAATTTCTTACCCTAAATGTTATTTTAGGCAGGTTGCAAAGTTTCTGTGGTTTAGAGTTCCAGTTATATTTCTTGTCAGACAGGACCCCTGTCTCAGTCTGGACTCCCCCCACCCTGCCTTGCCTTCAGGTGGCTTTAGCAGTCTTTCTTCTTGGGCAGATAGACCATGGAGAGGAGGAGTCCTGTTTGCCTTCGTCCCCACCCTTAAATAGAATTTACATAAGGTAGGAATCCTGTGTTTCCCAAACTTGACATTTCCCACCCCCCACCCCAGTTAAAAGAATTCCCAGGTAATGTTTAGTATCAGGTAACAAGACCACCTGACTCTGTAGTATCACAGTGACCATGAGTGGGTAACTGTATGGAGCGTCGGCAGGAAGACCAAGCCTTTTCACAGTCCACTGTCCTCACTGATGGGCCATCAGCCCTGTCTGGCTTTTCCATCATTGTACCTGAATTGTTAGCAGTGGGCATCACTCAAAGTAGCATAGCTGAAATACAGATACTAAGCTCTGGTCTACACTGGGGGAGGAGGCTCGACCTAAGGGTACATCCAGACTGCCCACCATATCAGTGGGTAGCGATTGATTTTTCGGGGATCGATATATCGTGTCTCATCTAAACACGATATATCAATACCCAAACATGCTCCCTTGACTCCGGAACTCCACTGGAGCAAGCGGCGGTAGCAGAGTCGACACAGGGAGCCGCGGATGTCGATCCCACGCCATGAGGACTCGAGGTAAATTGATCTAAGATACTTCGACTTCAGCTATGCTATCCACGTAGCTGAAGTTGCGTATCTTAGATCGATACCCCCCCTAGTGTAGACCAGCCCTCAGATACACAACTTCAGCTACACGAATAGCTATTTGTGTAGCTGAAGTTGGCGTATCTTAGGTAGACTTACCTGGCCGTGAGGACAGTGGCGAGTCGACTGCTTCCACTTCCTTGTTGATGCCACTTCTGCCTGTCACAAGCTGGAGTTCCTGAGTTGATGGGGAGCGCGTTCAGGGATCGGTTTATCCACATCTATATGAGATGCAATAAATCAATCCCCAATAGATTGATCTCTACCCGCCAATCCAGCAGGTAGTGAAGACCTGCCCATAGTCAATATTCCTAACTTCAGATACAGAAATAATACAGGCATACAAATTGGATAATCACATTCAGTAAATTATAACCTTTCCAATGATACCCTACAAGACTTATCTTGCTAAAGTGCATCTCAGTTGTGTCATATTCATATCATAAACATATTTTCATAAAGAATATGGGGTGTAACATCACATATACATTTAAAAGGAAGAAAATAAGGAAATGTCACAGTGATCCCAAATTTTCTCTGCAAAAGATCTTACATTTCTATGGAGGTAGTCAATGCCATTACCATCCGCTATTCCCTAACTGCATGGAATGCTCTTAATTTTCCCTGGTAGTTTGCTGCTGAATGCCATCTGTCAGGTCACTGGTACTCTTTTATAGATTTTTTAATTGACTGTGTACAATGGGTGAAGTTGATTTACTGTGTACTTAAAGCTACAATGAAACTGGGATAAATGGTAAGTAAGTGCATTAAATAGCAATGAATTAAAGCAAACAAGACTAGAAGATGTCTTCTAACACACGATAATGTCACTCTCTTGGTTTTAGAGTAGCAACTGTGTTAGTCTGTATCCGCAAAAAGAACAGGAGTACTTGTGGCACCTTAGAGACTAACAAATTTATTTGAGCATAAGCTTTTGTGGGCTACAGCCCACTTTACTGGATGGTAGAATGGAACATATAGCAACAAGGAGATAGATATTTCCCCATGTTAAATATCCTCACACCTTGTTGTCAAAGTCTCTGAAATGGGCTATCTTGATTATCACTTCAAAAGTTTTTTTTTCTCCTGCTGATTATAGTTCATCTTAATTAATTAGCCTCTTAGAGTGGGTAGGACAACCCCCACCTTTTCATGTTCTCTGTATGTATATATATCTCCTTACTATATGTTCCATTCTGTGTATCCAGTGAAGTGGGCAGTAGCCCACGAAAGCTTATGCTCAAATAAATTTGTTAGTCTCTAAGGTGCCACAAGTACTCTTGTTCTCTTGGTTTTGTTTCTCTGCAGAAGAGGAATGTGTGAATATATTTTATGCTATAATTCTGCCTTTTGCAATAAGCTGTCAGCAGTTAAGATTTCCTATGTGGGAGGAAATTCGCAGTTGCTGTCCTCACCTAACAAAGGTGAATTCTTATCAGTTCACTTAAGAACACACGGTATTTTATGCTTTGACATCTTTTATATTGTAAAATTCCTTCCCATTAGTGTATGAGCTTGTGAAATGTGCCTATTCTGGTGAATCTTTTAACAGACTGATATACATTTATTCACAATGTAATATATCTTTTGAAAAAAATTTACTTTTCTTTGTTCTTAGAGAAATTATTTGAAATGCAGTCCAATCTATACTCTGATGATTAAAAGTTTGGGGTTGTGTTGAAGACAAGTTTTCTGGGTTTTTTTCAGACATATCATAAATATCTGTTCATAATATATTGTCTCCACCACATAAATAGTTGCTAGCCCTTGAACCCTAATGGAACCGCAAAACTTCTGAAAGGCCCTTAGGAAAAATATTGTTTCTCTGACAGACCACTCTACCAGACCCTCATTAGGTTGCTGTATTCAGGGCCTTGTGCTTTCTGCAGTGCTGCTGCTGTGGAATTTGCTCCAGAATCCATCTTTTGCCATAAAATTGTGCGGTAGAACCTAAGCTTTCATGTTATCAAAGTCTTGATAACATGATATCAAGTTATCAAAGTTATCAAAGAAAAGCTTGCAAATGTGACCTGCGTGTAAACCAATACAGTGATGGCTCCTTGAGTCTGAGGCAGCCTGAAACAATAGCTCTGAGAGCTGTGAATTGCTCCTTTTGTCTTAATGAGTGGTTAATGCTGGAACTTAATAATGAAAATCTAAGACAAATTGTAAATGTGGTAACATGATAAATGCAATATAATACTAACAGATCTCATAGGGCTTCTGTACTTGTATTCTTTCTTTTCCTGGTGAATTAATCAAAATCTCCACAGAATTAGGGTTACTCCCGTAGAGTATAGGTCCAGCTTGCCCCATGGTATACGGGGCCTTTCGTTATAATAATCCTTATCCTTAACCAGTGGTAGGTTGGCTCCCAGGTGCTCTCTTCTTTGGCTTATGCCACACAGATCACCTTAGTTTACAGATGACCTGAGACAAAAAACGTGGGAGGGAAAATGTTTTAAATGACAGAAATTTTGAGCTGTTCTGACTTCAAATTCAAAAATTCTTTATAATGCATTATGCCATTTCTGTACAGGAGTCAAAGGAGAGATTCTTTGCTTCCCCCAAAGTGTCTGCAAGATCTTGACTGGAAGCAGGGGTGGCTCTAGCCATTTCACCGCCCCAAACACGGCGGCATGCCACGGTGGGTGCTCTGCTGGTCTCCGGTTCTGCGGCTCCGGTGGACCTCCTGCAGACGTGCCTGCGCAGGGTCCGCTGGTCCAGTGGTGTGCCTGCGGATGCTCCACCGAAGCTGCGGGACCAGCGGACCCTCCGCAGGCATGCCTGCAGGAGGTCCACCGGAGGCGCCTGCTGCCCTCCCGGCGACCAGCAGAGCACCCCCTTGGCATGCCGCCCCAAGCACGCGCTTGGAATGCTGGGGCCTGGAGCCGCCCCTGACTGGAAGACTTGTTTCAAGTAGAAGACAGCTCAGTTAATCTGAATTGCCTTCACTCAGTGCCTTATTCAAGTTTTTCCTATTACAAGGAGCTTTGATTACTTTGCAGATAAAATCTAACAAAGGTTGAGACTGATCCAGCTATTTCTGGTGCTGAAGTGACAGCTGGAGAGGACAACACCTAACTCCTTGGTTGAATTTAGGCCATTATGCTCAAAAACTAGAAGCAGTTGTGCAGCTGGGATTTCATGTCATTTCATAAGAAATGGCCTGCTGCTAGAGTACTATGGGATCCCATGCTATATAGAAGGTTCAGGCAGTGTTGATCATTTATGTTTTGCGGAATCACTCCAACTTTTCCCTGTAGATATGAACATGCTGCTTTTTATTCCCTATTTGCAAAACTAGTTCTGTGGTCGGCACCTTCCCCTGGGTTTGTGCTGTTACCTGGCAAAGCATGTAATGCCTCAACAAGCTGTTTTTTATTAGGGTCTCAGGAGAAGGATGATTGTATCTGTATACATAGTGTGAGGAATCAGCTTACAAACAAGTATGGATATGTTAAATATAGCCAAAGCAAACAATTTTCCTATCTATTGCAAGGAGACAGCCCCGGATTCCTAGATAAACGCTCAAATAAAGCATTGAGTATTTATCCCTGTAGCCTCTCTGATCAGGCATTAGATGTAATAGTTTTTTAAATGTATATTCCTCTGTTCCTTGCAGGATAACTCTGTTTTTCTAAGATCTGATGCAGGCAAATTTGTGAATAAAAAACTATAATGTATTAAATTAATCTTGAACTTTCTTGGACATGCTTTTTACAAATGCATCTTCTGTCCTGTTATATTACAATTCCTATTTGGAGGAAGTCATTTTTTTGTAAGACACCTTTTTGACATGCAGCTAGAGGCGGAGAGAGGGACAAAAAATGACAATGAGAATCCATAGTTCAGATTGTTTACAAGAGTACATTTTTATGAACAGTAATTCAGAAAACTGTGTGCAATGTCATTGCCTCATAGTAATTGCTCTTCAGTAATATTTCCATGGACGGTTGTGGTTAGTAATGACAAGTTGGAGTGGTTTGGGTATGGGTTCTCAGTGTAAAGCTTTAGAAGTGAGATGCAAAAGACAGGGTAGATCTTCAAGAATTTGGGCAGCTGTAACCTGAAGGCCACAGGGTTCACCCGTTCTATAATCTTGAAGGAGACTACATATTGGTAGTTTAGTTTGGCAGATGGGTGGTTCGATTTAAGGTTCTGGGAAGAGAACCACAGCTTGTCTCTCTGTTCAGGTTGGTGACAGCCCTGATCATCTTGGTCTGCATGGTGTTTATAGGCTTCTTTGGCAGACTGCAGGAGTTCTTTGAGCTCCCGGTGCACCTGGTGTAGGTGGGAGGCTAAATATGCAGTGGCCAGTACTGGGGAACTTGTGGGTAAGTCTGGGTGAAAGCCATAGTTTGCAAAGAATGGGTTATGTTGGGTCAAGATGTGGATTGCACTGTTATATGTGAATTCAGCAGGGGAAGCCAGTTGTCCTTGTGGTAACAGCGCAGAAAGCAGCAAACATACTGCTCCAAGAATTGATTGACTCTGTTTGCTCATTAGACTGAGAATGTTAAATGGATGCAACAAGGGACTCGATGCCAGGGAGACTTGAGATATTTTTGCCAGAATAGGGAGATGAACGGGGGTCTCTGGTCTGATATAGTGCCCATTGGTAATCCGTGTTAGCCGAAGACATTTTCCAGGAAGAACTGAGTCATCTCCTGTGCAGTGGGAACAGTATGGCATGGGATGAAGTGTGCCATATTTTTTAGGAGATTGATGGCAGCCAAGATTACAGAGTATACCTGAGAGCATGGAAGTTCTTCCATAATGTCCATTGATATAGTAGATCAAGGCTGTATAGGTGTGGGCAAAGGCTAAAGGAGACCTCGGGATTTTGATTGTGGGTTCTTGATACAGGTGCAGAAGTCACAGGTCCTTATATAATCCTTGATGTCAACTCAGGACCAGATTCCAGGTCTTGACTTGGCCAAAATGGCCTGCAAGTGATGAATCATGGCATAGTTTGAATACCCGAAGCCTCGGTTGTCCCTTTGGAAATGAATACAATCCTCGCAATAGAGAAGATGGTTCTGTAATCATACTTGAAATTAGGTCAGGTACCAACATCATTCATGGTCTGATGGATCTTCACTGTGAATGGATCATTAGGGAGTGGATGGAAGATGTCAGACTGCTGTCAATCATTCTGTTGACAGCGTTGGACTCCTGGAGCATGGTGGCAGAGGGCTCTTCATTAGGTTCATGATATTCATCTTTGCAGGATAGCACATCTGCCTATCTGTTTCTTGTCCCTGGGCATTAGGTTACTACAAAATCAAAAGAAGCAAAGAAGTGGATCTGGTGTTGGTTAAGGCATCTAGCAATCTGTAGGTACTCTAGGTTCTTGTGATCCATCAAGACTTGGACCAGGAATCAGGCTCCTTCTAGAAGTTGGTGCCACTCCTTGACAACCATCCTGATAGCCAGTAGCTCCTTGTCTCAAATATTGTAAGCTTTTTCTGCCAGGGATAGCCTTAGAGAATAAAAGACAGAGGGCTGAATTGGAGGGCTACATGTTAAGATAAAGTTGCATTATGGGGAAATTTGAGGCATCAGCTTTGATCATAACGGTTTAGTGGGATCTGAGTGAATCTGGGTGCTGAGGTGAATGCTCCTTGCAGTTGATCAAAGGCTGACTGAACCTCAGTGGACCAGGCAAACTGGGCCCCTTTTGCAGGAGTGCTGTTATGGGTGCAAAGGTTAGAGAATCCTTTAACAAATCACCTGCAGAAATTGGTGAACCACAGGAATCTCTGCACTCCACATACATCCTGGGGTGTGACCTAAATGATTATTGCTGCCACCTTATGTGAATCTATGATGAGTCCCTTTGGCCGAGATGATATATCTCAAAAATTCCATTGTGTCTTTATCAAAGAATTTCTTGAGATTTCCGTAGAGGTGGTTGGCAGATCCTTTTCTAGACAGTGCACATGTGATAATTATGGAGGGTCTGACTTTCAGAGAAAAAGATGATGTCATTCAGGTAAATGACAACAAATTGGTCGAGCATGTCCCCAAAAATGTCAATATGAAATGCTGCAATGTCGCCAGGGTATTACACAACTCAAATAGCATGACCAAATACTCAAAAAGGCCATATCTGGCACAGAATGTGGTCTTCCATTCACCTCTTTCCTGGATCCTCACCAGGTTATGAGTAAGGTTGCAATTCTTTTATAAAGGTCGCAGAAGTCATGGATTCTGTGACTTTCCGTGACCTCTGTGACTACCACAGTGGTTGGTGTGAGGCCAGTTGCTCGGGCGGCCCACGGCCAGCTGCACCAGCCACTGCTGGAGTGACCTGGGGACAGCTACTTGGGTAGTCTCCAAGGCCAGCTGCACTGGCCACTGCTCAGAAGCTGGGAAGCTGGCTCTGGGGACCACCCAAGCAGTGGCCAGTGGAGCTGGTCTCGCAGACCACCCAGGCAGCGGTCCTGGGGGCAGCCCCAGGGAACTCCTGAGCAATGATGCTTGGGCGGCCCTTGGGCAACTGGGTCTTGGGACTACGTGAGCAGTGGCTGATCCTGGGGACCACCTGAGCAGTGGTCCTGGGGACAGCTCTGGAAAGCACCTGAGCAGCAGTCCTGGGTGTTAACCCAGGGCCAGCCACACTGGCTTCTGCTCAAGTGGTCCCAGGCAGTTGGCTCCGGGGACTGCCTGAGCAGTGGCCAGTGCGGCTGGCTCTGGGGAGTTCCCGAGTAGCAGTCCTTGGGGTGCCCTGGAGACCGGCTGAGCAGCAGTAGTCCCAGGATGGCTAGATCAGCGGCCCCAGGGATGCCCAAAGGCTGTCTGGAGAGTGGTCCCCAGGGAACAGCAGCCGTGGGCAGTCAACCTCCAGCACTCGAGCAATGGCCCCCCAGAGCAGGGGCCCCTGGAGCAGCGGGGCCTCAGAAATAGAGATTTAGTCAGGGATATTCTTGGTAAAAGTCACGGACGAGTCATGGGCTGTGAATTTTTATTCATTGCCCGTGACCCGCCCATTACTTTTACCAAAAATACTAAATCTTAGCCTTAGTTATAACCTCCTTGGAGATCCAACTGTATGAAGACCTTGGCAGAACAGAGTCTTTCAAACAGTGCATAAATAAGCAGAAAGAAGTACCAGTTTCAGAATATAATCTTGTTAAGAGCTCAATAGTCCACACAAGGCCAGAGGGAGCTGCTTTTTTTGCTATGTCCCTCTATTGGGGATGTGAAAGGGTGAATGAACCCCGCCTTCTGCAAGTTTTCCTCAAGATAACTCCACAGTACCTGTAGTTAGAGTTTGGAGAGCGAGTAAATGTGCCCGAAGGGAACCTCTTCTTCCAGCTGGAGGTCAAAGGGGAATCATGGCTGCATTGAAATGGTACGATGGCAGCTTCTCTTTGACAAACATGTTGGCATAGTGCTGATATTTAACATGAATCCCTGGGGATGTCAGAGGATGTGGGGGTTGCCACGGTGCTGTTTGGATCCTCTCTCCAAGTTTCTGAATTCTTTGGAGGATCAAGTAAGCTGCAAAGGATTGCTGGTCCTGGTCAGGTCTTGGCAGGGCCGGTGCAACCATTTAGGTGACCTAGGCGGTCGCCTAGAGTGCTGGGATTTGGGGGGCGCCATTTTCTTTGGCAGCGACCATGGTGGCCAGATCTTCAGCCGCCGGCATTTAGGCAGAGGGAGCTGGGGCAGGGAAGTGCGGGGAGGGCTGCCTGCAGCAAGTAAGGGAGGGGCGGCACGCAGGGGAACTCCCCGCCCCAGCTCACCCCTGCCCCGCCTCCTCCCCAAGCACACCGTGGCTGGTTCACTTCTCCCACCTCCCAGGCTTGCGGCGCCTAAGCTGATTGGTGCTGCAAGCTTGGGAGGTGGGAGAAGTGAAGCAGTGATAGCGTGCTCAGGGAGGAGGCAGGGCATGCAAGGGGGCACCTCAAGGCGGAGGGAGCGAGCTGCCGTTGGGGGGGGGGCGCCTCAGGGTCGGGGTGCGGGGAGGGGCGCAAGGTGGAAGTTTCGACTAGGGCACGAAACATCCTTGCACCGGCCTTGGGTCTTGGGAAACAGTATTGTTGGCAAAATGGGGAGCGCTACCAATATGTGCTCATAGGTAGGGCCTCACCAAATTTATGGTCCATTTTGGTCAATTTCACAGTGATAGGATTTTAAAAATCATAAATTTCATGATTTCAGCTATTTAAATCTGAAATTTCACAGTGTTGTAATTGTAGTGGTCCTGACCCAAAAAAGGAGTTGGGGGGGGGGTCACAAGGTTATTGAAGAGGAGTTGTGGTACTGCTACCCTTATTTCTGCGCTGTTGCTGGTGGCAGTGCTGCCTTCAGAGCTGGGCAGCTGGAAAGTGACAGTTCCTGGCTGGGAGTCCAGCTCTGAAGGCAGAGCCACTGCCAGCAGCAGCCTAGAAGTAAGGACGTCATGGTATGGTATTGCCACCCTTACTTCTGCACTGCTGCTGACGGGGACCTGCTACCGCTCTGAAGGCAGTGCAGAAGTAAGGGTGGCAATACCACGACCCCCCTAAAATAATCTTGCAAGCCTCCTTCAACTCCTTTTCAGGTCAGGACCCCCAGTTTGAGAAATGCTGGTCTTCCTGGTGAAATCTGTATAGTATAGGGTAAAAGCATACAAAAGATGAGATTTCATGGGGGGAGACCAGATTTCATGGCCTGTGATGTGTTTTTCATGGTCACGAATTTGGTAGGGCCCTAGTCATGGGCAATGAGCCAGTGGATGCCAAGCACAACTGATGAATGCAGTGCACAAATTAGTCAAAACTGAAGGGTTTCTTAGTGGCCTGCAGATTTAGCAGCTGGTCAATATGTCCCTGCCACAACACCTGAAGTGTGGTTTCAGCTGTATACTTGTCACTCAGGTCATCAAAGATCACTACCATAGCTCAAAAGAAACCCTCAAATTGTCCCATAAGGATGCTTGATCTTTCCAGGAGTGTCAATACCCAAGCCAGGGTATCCTCTTCAATAGTCAGACTGATAATCAGTCCCATTCAGGGTTGGTCAGCAGGGTATAACTATCTGAGGGACTGTCCTCTGGGGATATAGGGGTTAAGATCTCCAAAGGAGTGTGAAGGTCATATAATCAACTCATGTGGTGCTATGCATCTGAGGTTCCAGTTTGAGCTGATCTCTACTTTCATGGCTGTATTTCAATTTAAACACCTAAAATGAACTCACATTAAACTCTTGCTTTACCTATAGATTCTTCAGGCTTCAGCCTCTTGTGCTGCACTGTTGAGATGGGTATTTCACAGTGGTTATGAAGTGGGGGCTATTTTAACTTGCCACTCTCCCATCATGGATCCAGTTGCTTGTTTTCAGCACTGTTTTCTGGCAGGCGGGATTCTTGACTCTAAGGATATATCAACACTGCCAAAAATCAAGTGTATTCTTACCTCAGGTTAAAATAACAGTGAAGACGTGGTAACTTTGTATTTTAACTTAAAAGCCACTTGAGTTAAAGCTCATAGAGCTCGTGGACTTGAGCAGCTAAATGTGTTGCGGAGTTGCCATATCTTCACAATTATATTTGAACCCAAGTTAGCTAATGTGGGTTAGCTAACCCAAGTAAAGAATCATAGAATCACAGAACTGGAAGGGACCTCAGGAGGTCATCTAGTTCAGTCCTCTGCACTCATGGCAGGACTATTATCTAGACCATTCCTGACAGGTGTTTGTCTAACCTGCTTTCAAAAATATCCAATGATGGAGACTCCACAACCTCCCTACGCAATTTATTTCAGTGCTTAACAACCCTGACAGGAAGTTTTTCCTAATGTCCAACCTAAGCCTCCTTTGCTGCAATTTAAGCCCATTGCTTCTTGTCCTATCCTCAGAGATTAAGAAAAACAATTTTCCTCCCTCCTCCTTGTAACAGACTTTTACTTGAAAACTGTTATTATGTCCCCTCTCAGTCCAGACTAAACAAATCCATTTTTTTCAATTTTCCCTCATAGGTCATGTTTTCTAGACCTTTAATAATTTTTGTTCTTCTTCTCTGGACTCACTCCAATTTGTCCACATCTTTCCTGAAATGTGGTGCCCAGAACTGGACACAATACTCCAGCTGAGGTCTAATCAGCGCGGAGTACAGCGGAAGAATTACTTCTCGTGTCTTGCTTACTGGACTTAGCAGATGATGTTGCTCTCCTATCACATACCCAACACCATGTACAAGAAAAAGCAACTCGACTCAATGCATTCAGACAGCAAATTGGACTGAAAATCAACCGCAATAAGACACATATCATGACCTTTAATATTGCCTCACCATCACCAGTACAGATAGAGGTTTATGTTCTCACCAATGTAGAAACATTCGCACACTTGGGTAGCACAATCAACCATGATGGTGGAACAAGCCAGGTCATCCGGAACAAAATCAATAAAGCCAGGAACACCTTCAGGAGCTTAAATATAGTCTGGAAATCATCAAAGTACAACACCAAAACCAAACTCAAGATTTATCAGAGCTGCATACTTTCAACACTACTTATAGTACAGACTGCTGGGGAATGAGAAAGTACGACATGTCCAAACTGTTTTCATTCCATACAACCTCCCTCAGAAAAATCCTCTGTATCTTTTGGCCCAGAACAATCTCAAACCAGTACTCCTTCCTAGGCAGTCATTTCCCATTTTGTACGTGTGCAACTGATTGGTCCTTCCTAAATGGAATACTTTGCATTTTGTCCTTATGAATTTCATCCTATTTACTTCAGATCATTTCTCCAGTTTGTCCAAATTATTTTGAATTTTAATCCTATCCTCCAAAGCACTTATAACCCCTCCTAGCTTGGAACACACTTTTTTTTTTTGAGTGCAACTTTTTTGATTGGCAAAACTAGGTTGGAGTTGTTTAGCCGCTAAAACATACTTTGTCTTATCATATATATTTATGCTTTATTCATAAGAATGCCATTGTCAGCAGTGAAAACCGTCTTAGCCAATTAAGAGAATTGAATGTTTGCTGCTGTTTATACTAACAGAAACCAATGTTTCCCTCAGTAACTTTGTTTCCAGGGTCCTGAGCAAATTCAAATGGTAGAGAGTCATTCTTAGATCAGATCAAGAAAAATGAATTAGGAAAACATTAGCTTTAATTTATACTGGCTACACATTAACCATACTTGCAGGAAAAATGCTGGTGGAGCAATAATGGCTAAGACTCTAAAGCAAGGCTATATCATATTATTTTCACACCCAATGGATAAACACAGAAAGCTTCCTGAACAGACTTGGCATGTGTCCAAATCACATACAAAATGTTCCCCTCTGTGTGAATTTCAGGCACTTTTGTGCTAACTGGGACAAGTCTGTCATTTTATATGTATATTACATATATAAATAATATGAATTTTATTTGACAAAATACCCATGTTGCAGCTGACCCAATGCAGCACAGCAAGAGCTAACCATAGTGGTACCATATAGCAAAATCCCACCTTCAGAATGGAAAAAGTCATCTTAAATGTTGTTCTGCCAGCTGAGAGCATTATTATACAGATATCACCTCTTGACCTGAAAGATACCCTTTTAAAAGTGAGATAACTTGAAAAGTTCATTTAGCTTTGTGCATCACACTTGAGAGAGGGAGAAGGAATGCATGAATCAGTGGCTAACTAGGTGATGCAGTTATACATCAAGGTGCTTTGAAAGTGTTTGTCCCCTAAGCATGTTCAGGGAACCTCATATTACCAGTCTGGGTAATCATCCTAAAGCCTGGATGCTTATTAAGGCCTTAATTAAATCTTTTGAATCTCAAAATCTGTTTAGGCTGCCCTTGCCCAACAGCTCCATTTGCCTCTCACCCCCAATTTGCACAAAGACATCTGATGTGTTGTATGTCATCTTTGGGCGGGGGGCCTACTGCCCCTTCCTGCCCTTCGGTGACTAGGCAGCAGAATGTGGTATTTTCTGTGAACTCCAGCTACTGGACCTCTTCAGTCTTCATGACACATTGTGGATTCCTCATAACATCCATCCCAGAGTCCATCATAGTCTCACACATAGCAATAATAAATTATGAACGTTAACATTTTAACTCCATTGGACTGGCTTAGAACTAGGGTGAGGATTTGCCCATATCATGTGTCCTGTGCTACCTGTGGGAATAGATATAATCTTTTTACTTGTTCACTGACTAGTCCCCTAAGAGCATGTTTCATGTGGATTATTTGTAGCTCACAATTTTTCAGCTACCAGGATGCAGCACTATTATGTATATGTGCTAGCTTGTTAGACCCCGCGTGAGTGACACAAAAGCCTGACATGCATTGCTCATGTTTCTCACTTGGCTCTACAGAACAAGGTATCTGTTTGCAAGTTTAAAGTCAGCTTTTTAGCCTGCATCATCAACAGAATGAAAGCTGTACCACTTTGTTTATCTCTTATCTACCAAGGTTCTTCTTCGAGTGCTTGCTCATATCCATTCCAGTGAGGTGTGCGCACGCCGCGTGCACTTTCGTCGGAAGACTTTTACCCTAGCAACACTCGGTGGGTTGGCTGGGCGCCCCCTGGAGTGGTGCCGCCATGGCACTGGATATATATACCCCTGCCAACCCAGCCACCCCTCAGTTCCTTCTTACCGCCCGTGTGGGTCATTGAAACAGTGGAACGTGGCTTAGCTGACCTCCACTTCCCTAGCTACTCGTAGTTCGCTCATTCATTATTGCGTACATAGTTGTAAACTTTTTATATAGTTATACTTAATTTATCTATTTATAGCATAGTTAGAGTAATATAGTTCAGAGGGGTTCTGGGATCAGCCCCTTCCCTGCACCCGGTGCCGGGACCTATGCCCGGTTCACCGGGTTTCAAACCGTGCTCGGTTTGTCGCAAGCCGATGCCGACAGGAGATCCACACGACTCCTGTCTGAAGTGCCTCGGGGAATCACACCTGACAGCTAAATGCCACATTTGCAAGGCTTTCAAGCCACAAACAAAAAAGGAGCGGGACTTCAGACTTAAACAGCTCTTCATGGAGGCAGCTTTCATCCCTCCGCCTTCGGCATCAAGTGCTGGTCAATCGGTGGGCAGAACCACCTGCTCGGCACTGGACCGCGCTGGTACTACCAAGGCACCTTGGCACCGGCCGTCGCTGGCACCGAAGTCAGCTCCACGCCACTCCCTCTCCCCAAGGTCAAGAAAGACTAAGACTTCTGCTGCTTCTGTGCCGCCTGCACCGCAGCCAGAGAACTTGACTAAGTTGGATCGCCCGGCGCCAACACCTGCCACGGCACCGACAACATCGGCACCGTCGATTACGGTCCCACAAGGGCCATCGAGTCTGGGGCCTGTTAGCTCCCCCGGCGTGTGCCGCGGTAGAGCTCACTATCCCTACCACACCGGAGACATTCTCAACGGCAAGGGATCTGATTGCCATGACAGAATCGATGCTGCCTCTACCCCCAGCACTGCCGGTGCGGGTAATACAGTCTATAGGCAAGCCGGTCTTGATAAGACCACCCTCTGTCGGCACAGCGGACCGGCACCATTCAAGATCGCGGTCCCGCAGACACTCTAGGTCCAGACGGCGCTCCTGGTACCGGTCGCACTCGCGGCACCGGTTGGCATCCCTTTCGCCGACACACTACTCTCAGCACTGTTCTGGCTCCCGGCACCTCTCCAGGCACCAGGTATTCCTCCCGGTACCAGTCTCAGGTGCCGAGTAGAGCAAGGTCTGCCAGGGGTAGAAACTCTGCCCCGGGCTTCTCCGCTCCTCCATGGCATCCAGACACACTTCAGTGTCGTCCCACATGGACAGCTATTATGCTCCGGACCGCAATTCGGATATGCCCACCGGAGTCTTTCAGGAGGCCCAGACCCAGGACCAAGGCCCACATCAGTGGTCCTTCTGGACACCTTGGGCATACCACCAGGCCCAAGGTGCTCCAGTAGTTCCGTCTCGCTCTGCCCCATCAGAGCACCGAGTGCCAGAGGCTACAGCTAGCCGTCCCCCTCCGACTGGTACAGAGGAAGCACCAGTCCACCCACCGGTCTCCCTGGTCCCATTGGAGCAGGAGGTGGCCCAAGAGCAAGAGGCCACACAGGACCCGCTCGTCCCCAGCATCTCCTCTTCCTCTTCTCCGGATGAGGTGGTGGCAGGAACATCCTCCTCGGGCCCTCCTCCAGTTGACCTAGAGCTCATCAGGACCTCCTCAGGAGGGTAGCACTCAATATGAACCTCCAGGTGGAGGAGGTCCCAGAGGTAGAGGACCCGGTAGTGAGCATTCTGTCAGCGAATACCCCCACCAGAGTGGCTCTACCATTTATCCGGACCATCCAAGCCAATGCCGATACTATATGGTAATCCTCAGCCTCTATCCCTCCTGCGGCCAGGGGAGTTGAGCGTAAATACATAGTACCCTCTAGGGGGTGCGAGTATTTGTATGTCCATCCTCCTCCCTGCTCACTGGTCGTTCAGTCCGTGAATGAGAGGGAGCACCATGGCCAACAGGCGCCAGCCCCGAAGTCGAAAGAGGCTAGGCGAATGGACCTGCTTGGCCGAAAAGAATATTTGGCAGGCACCCTACAGCTCCGGGTGCAAATCAACAAGCCCTGCTCAGTCGCTATAATTACAACACCTGGGCTGAGGTGGGTAGGTTTACGGAGCTGCTCCCTCAAGACTCCCGCCAAGAGTTCGCTGCCTTCTTGGAGGAAGGGAAAAAGGTGGCCAGAACTTCCCTCCAGGCCTCACTAGATGCAGCCGATTCAGCAGCCAGGACTCTGGCCTCAGCAGTTGCCATGAGACGCATCTCATGGCTGCAGGTTTCCAACCTCCCACCGGAGCTGCAGTATACCATCCAGGACTTGCCGTTTGATGGCAAAGGTCTTTTTTCGGAAAAGACTGACCCTAGACTGCAAAGCCTGAAGGACAATAGGGTCATAATGTGTTCTCTAGGCATGCATACACCGGTGACTCAACGCAGGCCTTTCTGTCCCCAGGCTCACCACCCGTACTTTGTGCCTAGACACAGACAAGACTTGGGCAGGCGGCGCGGACGAGGTGGGCGTAGATGCCAGTCAGGACCCCAAGGGGGCCAAAACCAAGGTCCCTCGAAACCACCAGCGGGACCAAAGTCCAACTTTTGAAGGTGTGCTCGAGGATGGCATACCAGTTACAGGCCAGGATCCTTTTCCTCCCTTCTCTAACAGTCTCTCTTCCTTCCTCCCGGCGTGGTCCCAGTTAACCTCAGATCTCTGGGTCCTATGCATGGTGAAATATGGATACCATCTCCAATTTGTTTCAACCCCACCATTCCACCCTCCAACCTCATCCCTCTTCAGGGACCCCTCTCACGAGCAATTCCTCTTGCAAGAGGTGCGGACGCTCCTCACCATGGGAGCGATAGAGGAGGTACCAAAGGACGAAAGGGGCAAGGGGTTTTACTCCCATTATTTCCTAACCCCCAAGTTAAAGGGAGGTCTCAGACCTATCCTAGACCTGCGAGGACTCAACAAGTTTATGATAAAGTTTAAGTTCTTCATGGTATCCCTGGGGACCATTATCCCATCCTTGGATCCTGGAGACTGGTATGCTGCCCTCGATATGAAGGACGCGTACTTTCACATCACCATCTTTCCTCCGCACAGGAGGTACCTTCACTTCGTAGCCGACCGTCAGCACTTCCAGTTTACGGTTCTGTCCTTTGGCCTTTCTGTGGCCCCAAGGGTATTTACAAAGTGTATGGCTGTAGTCACCGCATATCTCTGCTGATGTCGGATACCGTATTTCCGTATCTAGACAATTGGCTAATCCGAGGAACCTCGGAGACACAAGTCACCCAGCATGTGGGCATCGTCAGGGACTTATTCACACGTCTAGGCCTGATGATCAATATGGAGAAATCCACTCTGGTTCCCACGCAGAGGTTAGACTTCATAGGAGCTACCCTGGACTCCAATCTAGCCAAGGCCTCCTTACCACAGTCGCGGTTTCAGGCAATGGCAACAATCATCCAAGTTCTGCAGAATTTCCTGATGACCTTGGCTCACGCTTGTCTCGGTCTCCTAGGTCACATGGCTGCCTGCACATTCGTGACCAAATATGCCAGACTCCGCCTCCGTCCTCTCCAAACTTGGCTCAACTCCGTATACCGCCCAGGCAGAGACCCAATAGACACAATAGTTGCCATTCCCCCGAGCATTCTAGGCTCCCTAGACTGGTGGCTGACTCCCTCCCTGGTGTGTGCAGGGCTGCCGTTCCATCCACCCCAACCCTCAATGTCCCTGACGACAGACGCCTCATCTCTTGGCTGGGGTGCTCACCTCGGACACCTTCGTACACAACACCTCTGGTCATCTCAGGAACTGGCGCTTCACATAAATGTCTGAGTGCTGAAAGCAGTCTGCCTGGCGTGCCAGGCGTTCCAGCAACATCTACAAGGCCGTTGTGTCTCAGTGTTTATAGACAACACAATGGCCATGTATTACATAAACAAACAAGGAGGGACCCGATCTTTCCCCCTTTGTCAGGAGACCATCCGACTCTGGGACTTTTGCATAGCCCACTCGATAGATCTGGTAGCGTCCTTTCTCCCAGGGGTTCGAAACATTCTAGCGGATCAACTGAGCAGGTCCTTCCTGTGCCACAAGTGGTCAATACGCCTGGATGTTATTCATTCGGTCTTCCAGAAGTGGGGATTTCCCCACATAGACCTGTTTGCCTCCCACTCGAACAGGAAATGCCAGATGTTCTGCTCTTTCCAGGGTCTTTCACCGGGGTCGATCTCAGATGCATTCCTTATGCCGTGGAAGAACCAGCTGCTCTATGCCTTCCCACCGTTCCCGCTGGTTCACAAGATCCTGCTAAAACTCCACAGGGACAGAGTGCACCTAATCAAGATCGCTCCAGCATGGGCCAGGCAACACTGGTACACTACGCTGCTCGACCTGTCGATAGCCAACCCAATTACCCTGCCACTCCACCCAGACCTCATAACTCAGGACCACGGCAGTCTTCGCCACCCAGACCTGCAGGCCTTTCACCTCACGGCGTGGTTGCTGCGTGGCTAAACCAGTCGGAGTTGCGTTGCTCTGCTTCGGTACAACAAGTACTCCTGGGTAGCAGGAAGCCTTCCACTAGGTCAATGTATCTGGCCAAGTGGAAGCGTTTCCCTTGCTGGTGCGGAACACAGAATGTTACTCCCACTGAGGTCGTGATCCCTACCATCTTGGACTATCTCTGGTCTCTTAAGCAGCAGGGCCTGGCGGTATCTTCATTGAGGGTGCATTTGGTGTCTATCTCTACCTTCCACCCGGGGAGAGTAGCCGCTCTGTGTTCTTGCACCCTATAGTTACTAGATTTCTCAAGGGCCTGGAACGCCTGTACCCCCAAGTACACCGCCCTGCCCCTACCTGGGACCTCAACGTAGTCTTAAACAGATTTATGTCTCCACCATTCGAGCCGTTGGCAACTTGCTCGCTGCTATACCTGTCCTGGAAGACAGTTTTCCTCGTAGCCATTACATCGGCCAGGCAAGTCTCTGAGCTTCGAGCACTCACAGTGGACCCACTGTATACTGTCTTTCACAAGGACAAGGTGCAGTTGTGACCTCACCCAGCATTCCTCCCTAAAGTGGTATTGGCCTTCCATACCAATCAGGACATCTTCCTTCTGGTCTTCTTTCCGAAGCCACACTCATCTTGACGGGAACAACAATTGCACTCCCTAGATGTCCATAGGGCGCTCACGTTTTATATTGATCGGACGGAGCCCTTTCATAAATCACCCCAACTCTTCGTTGCAGTGGCTGACCGAATGAAGGGCCTACCCGTCTCCTCCCAGAGAATCTCCTCTTGGGTGACGGCGTGCATCCACACTTGCTATGACTTGGCCCATGTTCTCTTGGGCCATCTCACCACACATTCTACAAGGGCTCAGGCTTCATCGGCTGCCTTTCTGGCTCATGTACCAATCCAGAAAATATGTTGCGCAGCTACCTGGTCCTCGGTCCACACCTTTGCTTTGCATTATGCTCTGGTTCAACAATCTAGAGATGATGCAGCCTTTGGCTCAGCAGTTTTGCATTCTGCCACATCTCGCTCTGACCCCACCGCCTAGGTAAGGTTTGGGAATCACCTAACTGGAATGGATATGAGCAATCACTCGAAGAAGAAAAGACGGTTACTCACCTTTGTAACTTGTTCTTCGAGATGTGTTGCTCATATCCATTCCAAACCCACCCTCCTTCCCCACTGTCGGAGTAGCCAGCAAGAAGGAACTGAGGGGTGGCTGGGTTGGCAGGGGTATATATCTGGTGCCATAGAGGCGCCACTCTAGGGGGTGCCCAGCCTACCTACCAAGTGTTGCTAGGGTAAAAGTCTTCCGATGAATGTGCACGTGGCACGCGCGCACCTAACTGGAATGGATACGAGCAACACATCTCGAAGAACAACAGTTACAAAGGTGAGTCACCGTCTTTTATACACACAAATTGGATTCTCATCTGAGTTTGTCTGTGTAATGGGGTGGCTGCCCTACTCCATGAGAAAAAGGGCTGGAACAGGCCAGAGAGTCTGCGCAGACCAGCAGCCAATTAGCAAAGGCCTGTGGCAAAGAGTCAGCCAATCAGGGCCGGGCTCGGCCCTACGTAAAGTCTGCCTAGCAAAAGAAAGGGTAGTCTCTCTCTGGCCACATCTAGACTACGCGCCGTATCGGCGCGTTAAAATCGATTGCTCAGGGATCGATATATCGCGTCTCATCTAGACGCAATATATCAATCCCCGAGCACGCTTATATCGATTCCGGAACTCCACCAAAACCAATGGAGTTCCGGATTCGACATGGCGAGCCGTGGACATCGATCCCGCGCGGTGAAGACGGGTGAGTAAATCGATTTTAGATAATCGATTTCAGCTACGCTATTCTTGTAGCTGAAATTGTGTATCTAAAATCGATTTTCGCGCGTAGTGTAGACCTGGCCTCTGACTAGCAAGGGAGGAGAACTGGCTCCTGAGGTAAGGAAGTAGCACCTTGGACAGAGCAGTGTTGGGCAGGCTTGGGGGAGCAGAGGAGAGCGCCGGCCCAGGTACCTGCCAGGCTGTGCCCTCCCGCCCCCCACTCCCCCCAAAAAAAGGGTTGAGAAGGCGCACGGGGCCAAAGAGGAAGTAGCCCAGGGAAGATAGGCTAACAAGAAGGGAGAGAAGGATGGCAGAGAGAGGCTGCTGCTAGAGGGTCCCTGGGTCGGGACCCAGAGTAGCGGGTGGGCCTGGCTTCCCCCCTCCTTCCTCTCTTGCACTGCACCTGGCCACAGAGGAGTGTGGCTGAGACAGACTACAACTTGCATCTTAGGTGAGGGGCTAGACTTTGGGGTTGTGGTTGGCTACTGAGACCTGTGCAAGCTGGAGGACTGCTGTTTAAACCCTCCTCCCACCAGAAGGGGGTGAGAATGGAGTAGTGGGTGCTGCCGGAGGGCAGTGTCCTGAAGCAGACACTGCTGAGCAGGGAGCAAGGCAGTTCCCAAATGAGCAGACAACGGCAAGAACCCATGCGCAGAGGGCACTCCACAGCTGATGAGCTAATTCTCGGAGCAACCAGCAGGAGGTGACAGCAGAGGTGAGCCCTGATCCTGTTACAGTCTGATCTACTGGATTTTGCAGATTTGTATGTAAAACTATTCACTGTTTAGAAAATATGTAACAAACACTTGGTGGCACAACTTGCTTCTTTTGCACTTTTCAATGCCAACATGATGTATGTGGTAGACAATATAGATGCAAGTTAATGCATTTCCCTAATTAATTTTTGTCCACATGTCCTAAAATGACTTAAATGTACAGCATAATGTACTGAAATCATTTTTACTCTGTTATGTGACAGGGAGTGATTTATTATTAGCAGCAAATGTCTGCAGCAATCTTTTGAAGTACATATCTTAATTAAAGTGAATATCCAATATGTTGGCCAAGGATGAGTCATGCTTCACAACAGCTCTACAGGGAAGGGGACTTGAGCTTTGTACTCTTTCAAAGCTGTGGCCATGTGAATGCATTGCTTTCTTTTGTGTGAAATTGTATTTTATGCTGTTTATTGAATGCTTAGGAGGCACTTCAGTGAAGTCATAAGGGGGCCAAGAATGTGCATATGTATAGCACGGGACAAGAAAAGCTTGGGGGAGGGAGGAAAGGGCTATTTAAAAACTCAGTTAGCAAAGCTTTGTTGCTAGGCTCAAAACCTACTCTATATGCAATGCTATTACTCAGGAACAAGGTACCAGCATATTCCTAGTTACCATGGTTTCCAAGCAGACACGGTGCCCTCTCAGAAAGGAAACAATTAAGCTTAATTTTATATTCATTACTTAAATCACTTTAAATGGCTTAAAAAAAAGAATTGCAAACTAACATGCATGGGAATATTGTCATGACTTGATTTCTTACATGAGTTTTGTACTTTCCCAGGCATAGAATCTTCTAGGGTCTTTCCCCAAAGGAATTTAAAAATAAATGCTGTTACAAAGATTCCTTTTATTAAAGAGAGCTGAGTGGTATATGCTGAGTCTTCTGAAAATTGCAGGTGATGACTCACTGTGAAAGCTGATGGATTATGCATTTCAGATTTAGTGCCTGACAATATCTTCTAATCACCCACAATCTACAATTGCCTTGCAGACTAGAATAAATTGCCTGAAACTTCCAACAACCCTGAAATCTCAACCAACTACAATGATGGCAGAACTCTGTATAAAGATTTATTTGGTGAAAAATCCTAAAATGTAGAAATGGCCCCCTTCTAAAATTGCAGGGTTTTGATAGGTAAACACTGATTCCTTCCAAGTACAATATTTGATTTGCAGATGTTACAGATTTTGGCATCAAATATGTTAAATTTTGAGGATATATACTTTTTTTTAAAATGGCTTCTGAGTTTGAGCCTATGAACAGCTACAAAACTGCATAAGCAAATTAAAGGCTGAGTTGGGTCTTCTTGACAAATGTTGCCCTTTAGCAAGGCCTCCTTGTGCTCACAAGCTGGGTTTACATGTTGTGATCCTGATTCTGGATTCTGTGGTCAGGGCCGGTGCAAGGATGTTTCATGCCTTAGGCGAAACTTCCACCTTGCGCCCTCCCCCCACTCCACGCCCCTGCCCTGAGGTGCCCCCCTTGTGGCAGCTCCCACCCCCTACCCTCCCCCCTGCCCCAGCTCACTCCTGCTCTGCGCATGACCACCCTGAGCACGCTGTTGCCACTTCACTTCTCCCACCTCCCAGGCTTGCGGCGCCTAAGCTGATTGGTGCCGCAAGCCTGGGAGGCGGGAGAAGTGAAGCAGCTCACCCCTGCCCCACTTCCTCCTCGAACACGCTGTGGCTGCTTCACTTCTCCCGCCTTCCAGGCTTGCGGCACCAATCAGCTTAGGCGCCGCAAGCTTGGGAGGCGGGATAAGTGAAGCAGCCACGGCGTGCTCGGGAGGAGGCGGGGCATGGGTGAGCTGGGGTGGGGAGTTGCCCTGCATGCTGACCCCCCCCTTACTTGCTGCAGGCGGCCCTCCCCGCGCTCCCCTGTCCCAGCTCCCCCTGCCTAAATGCTGGCGGCGACTGGGGCGGCCGAAGATCTGGCCGCTTTGGTTGCTGCCGAACAAAATGGCACCCCCCAAATCTTAGCGCCCTAGGCGACCGCCTAGGTTGCCTCAATGGTTGCACCGGCCCTGTCTATGGTATTCTTCTGAAAAATTCTGCAGAAGCTTCATGTGGTGTACGAGGGAGTTTTTAATGAATGAAATAAGAAGGTGAATAATAGTCAGTACAATAACCCCTTGTGTTATTTCCTTTGGCCAGATTGTGCCACATATAATCACACCAATTAGTACTTTGGTCCCCAGATAACATTATTAGTTCCAATATAACTGTAACATTCTACTGAGGACATCCAGAGCTGTGAGCCACTGTGCTATCTCTCTGCCCCAGCAAGAGTTAGTTTTGCTGGAGATTAGACTGTGCATCAGCCCCCTTCCACACCAGTCTGTCTTCCTCACCAGCAAACTTCTCAAGGCTCTCCCTGCCCAAACCTTGCCTAGCAGTTAACAATCTATGAACTCCAGCCCCTGAACTCCTCAGAGATGTGTCTGCAATGCACAGCACATAGCACTGTACATTCAAAAAATATATTTATTTTGCTGCTTTTTCAAAGAGTGAATACATGATAGCTTATTAACTTAATTTATGTCTTTTGTTAATAAACTTGTTTTGTTTATTATTATTATAAAGCAACTCAGTACTGTATTTGAAGGGAAGAGTGTGTTTACCTCAGGTAAGTGATACCAAGTAGAAAGAATAGAGATAGAAATAGTTACAAACAAATAAAAATAAAAATATGCTTTCTAATGGGTCAGACTTAACAAACTACTGTCTCCGTTCAAGGTGGTTTCCTTTCTAAGCAGTAGTTGACTAACTCTTAGCCAGGATCTCCATGGAATCCAAGAAGTTAGTTTTCCTTGTCTCCTCAGGTGAAGGGTAATCCCAAGTCTTTCTGTGTGTTGTTATCTGAAAGTCTGCCTTTGTTTCAGGGTCAAATTGATCCCCTAGGGTTCAGTTTCCAGTCTCCTTCAGGAGGCTGCCTCCATCTTGATTAAGGTGTCCCATGGGGTATACCCAGGTGATACTTCCTGCTGCATTTTTAGAATGTAAATGTCCTCTTTTTTGCAACCTTTGATACAAATGAATAGTCCATTGAATTTGACCACATCTGGTTTGAGGTGTTGGCCACTTTCCTTTATCTGGAGAAAACCTGTTCATCAATTTCCTCTGACATGCCTGGTTTAAGGACCTTTTAGTATCCATAATTCCACACACAGCATTATTACATACATTTCACAACGATATTATTGACCCATGTGTTTTTAGTTTTCAAAATATGCCTTACAAGGCATATTTTATACAAATAACCTTGTAGTAGTGTGACTGTGAGAACACAGATACCTAGAGTCATACTAACTTTTCTCAGAATATGATAATACTCTCTGTGAGATTCATGGAGTACATGTAGCTTCCCATATAGCTATAAACAGTGTACTAAATTATTTCATTGAAGTCAATAGGGCTTTGAATGGACATTATTTTTTGTTTTAGGATTGATTTTAGAACGTCACCAAGACTAGGGTCTCATTGTGTTGGTGTTGTGCAAACAGGTAGTAAGAAATGGCTCCTGTCCTGAGGCTGTGGTAACTTTGTAGTAAGTATATGTTGGCAAACGTTGACAATTTGATTGTGCTCATGGTTCATGAGCACACAAACACTTTTGCAATTGTTTAGATTAGCTCTGCTTGAAATAAGTCTTTTGCAACCACTAACCTTTTAATTCCACAACAAAGGACACATGGAGAATAAATCAACCTTTGAGTTGTGGGAAGGAAATTACAGTGCAAAAGGGATAATTATCATAGCAGAACTTGTGTTTAGGAAAAATCTTCTGTAGTGTACAAACACCTGGATCAGTATTTTTACCAGAAAGAAATGTTGAATGTCCAATTAATGTAAGCTATGAGTGTTGAATAAAGTAGCTATAACATTTTGAAATGTGATCTTATGAGAATCCAAGTAGGGATGAAGTAGTACAGTGCTGGAAGAGCTTTCCAAGAAAAAGGAATGTACTAAAGTGATGATGACTCAGCATGTGTCAATCTTCCCTGTGAGCCAATTAATAGTTCTAGAGCTGCCTACAGTTATTTATATACAGGCTTGGAAGGATTAGATTTTTATTGGTAAATGTCAATTTTACTGGCTACACTCTCAAACCAATGAAAAAAATATTTCCATCGATAATCATCAAAATTTACACATAGGCAAAGTAGGAAAAAAATGCTACTTGAGAATTTATTATAGTTTGATTTAAGTATATTTGGTTTGTATATTTTGACATATTGACAACTTGTGTGTTAATGGTAATAAACTTTATTTAATTACAGTATATGTTGACATTCAAAACATTAATTATTGTCTGACCCCTCTCATAATTTCCAACAACTGTGAAAGTTTAAACAGATGAAAATAGAAAAAAATGCTTTAAATAAACATTATCTGTTAAAATTACAAAATAAAAATGTAAATCTGCCAAGCACCCAAAAACACCCAAAGGTGAGCTAGGTAAATTGAAATGTGAATAAGTAATCCAGTTTTGTAGTTAGTTATATGTAACCTGTACCAGTTAATGATTAAAAATTAACATGGATTTTGAAGTAAACACAGATCTGAGCTGATATGAGTTTTGGATAACAGGTTTAGACTAAATGTCTAGTAGCTTCAGCTAAGTATTTACAAACTAGCAATAGTTTTTCACTATACCAGCTGTATAACTTAAAGCAGTGTACTCAGTTGCCATAAATATGGGCCTGTTGTAAGAACCTACACAGAATAAACAGGAGAGCTTGAAGGTGACACATAAGAATATTCTATAGCTCAATAGTCCCAAAACTCTGCTGAGAGGTAGCAGTTCCCTGTTCAAATCCTTACTCCCTTTTTTGAATGGGGATTGAACCCTGGTCTCTCACCTCCCAGGTGAATGCACTAACTATTGGGCTAAAAGTGTGAAGGTGGTTGGTGGAACCACCACCACCTCCATCCAGCTGTAATGAATGCTCTGAGCCTGAGTTATCTGAGGTCATTACTTTTCAATGTTAAGGGTTTAGCCAATCCACAAGCAAGGGTCTAACCAGGTGACCTCAAGGCAAGTATATAGGCTCCTAATGCAAGCAGCTACTCCAGTCTGCTCAATGTCAATACTTTGTCAGGAATACGCCAAGCTACTGGTAGTCCTGACAGGCTGCCTGGCTGTTCTGACACCACAAATTGAATGGGACTTGATCCGGTGGACTTGCTCAGAGTCCACCTACTGGATCAGGACCTTTATGGGAGATAGGCATTCGACTGCCTATCTTCACCTGGTTTGTGGACCACACTGAGACTTAGGTGGGAGATAGGCACCTAAATACCTAGGGTAAAGCAGCCATGAGCATGGCCAAAAGCAGAAACTTAGCTGGCTAAGGAACTTTTGCCCTGAAAACCAGGGCCGGCTCCAGGGTTTTTGCTGCCCCAAGTGGGGGTGGGTGGGAGCTTTGATCGATGGCAGCTCTACCACGCTGCTTCATTCTTTAGCAGCCAGTCACTGAATTGCTGCCAAAGAGCCGGACATGCCACCCCTTTCTGTTGACCACCCCAAGCACCTGCTTGCTGGGCTGGTGCTTGGAGCTGGCCCTGCTGAAAACTGAGGCACTGAGTTTAGGAGTGTCAAGGTCTTATTCCCACTTTGAACGTTAGTGTCCAGAAAGTGGGGACCTGCATGTACCCCTCTAAACTTTATTCCTAGCTTAGATCTGATAACGCTGCCACCAACCAAAATATAGTGTTTGGTACACTTTCTGTCCCCCAAAAACCTTCTCTGGGGAACCCAAGACCCAAATCCCTTGGGTCTTAAAACAAAGAGGAATAAACCATATAACCGGAGCCTGATCACCTCGAGCTCTCTCGTCGCCACGTGTTTCAAATAGAGCTTCTACTTCCGTCGTGAGTGTTGTTGTGTTTGTAAGTATCATTATTACAAATCTCATTTTTTGTTTATAAATATGGTTAGTAGATATTTTAAGCATTGTGTTTTAAGGTATAACTCACACACTCTAATCAATAAGAGCGCGCGCGCTTAAATCTTGTAATATCCCAAATAAAACTTTAAATTGGATTAATTTTAGTGTGGTGTGTGTCTGATTTGGCCTGACGTGACCCAACTACTTGCACTCTACATATATACGTCTGATTGCCAAATCAGCCTGGTAAATAAGCAGCCTGCATTTATCTATTGCCCTCGAATACGTGCAATACACAATACGTCACCTTAGGTCCTAAATCATGAATCCTTCAAATACCCCTCAACCCTACTGTGCTCCTTGTCATAAATCAGATAGTTACGAGTTAATCGTCCTCTTTACCTGTGAAGGGTTAACAGCGTCAGGCTGGTCCTACACTAACCGTTTAAATCAATATTTTAAGCAGCATTAACTATATCTGAAATACTGTGCACAAATCGGCTGAGAGACGAGTATGAGCGAATATATAAAAACTAGGGCTCTTTAAATTGTTTTCTGTATCTCCCAATGAGAGGATAAGCGCTAAAGATCGGTATACCATATCGGATTAGGTAGTGTGGCCGCAAATCACGGTGATGGCCTCCGGGTGGAATCTCACAGTGCTCCACTGTGTACGCCTGGAAGGTCTAATATCTACTCGGAGATGCTGTCGGGCACAGAGAAACAGAAAAGCCCTGCAAAATTTATTTTGCATTTTCCTGTTTGCCAGGGAGCTCATCACACTTAAGCATCAGTCCCATAATCCAAAAGAGCTCCAGCATGGGGCCGTAGGGAGATACGGACTCTGATCCGTGTATGGGAACAAATCTGTTCTATCAAAGCTCCATTACAGAAGACGAAATGCCAAAAGTGTTTGAAAATAAATCCTCCAGGCTGATCTTCGTGCAGCTACAAGACAGGAAGCCAAAGACGCTATCAAATTAGTATACGCAGAGAGAGAGAGGGAGGGATGAGGACTCAGCTATCCCATATCCAACAGCTCCGAAAAGTGAATTGGCGATCTGCGCTGAGCGCGCAATGCCGCTGTGAGGTCGAAACACATTGTCCGGCGTGGTTCAGGAATAGACCGCCAATTTACTCCCCCTCCCACGTGAAAGAAAAGGGAAAAGAAAATCGTTTCTTGACTTCTTCAGTGTCAGCCTATGCTACTGAATGCTGCTGGTAGACGCCGATGCTGCAGGGCAGTGAGCGGACGAGAACGGCTCCATGCGCCGCGCGAGCAGAGCGCAGACGGAACATGAGCGTATGTGAAGCGCGGTTTGTCCCACAGCCCATCGATGCCTTGCCTGCTGGCGCAACCTGCGTAAAAAGAATAGACATGAACTCCCGTCATTCCCAGTAAGATGTGTACAGGAATGGCTGGTCTTCATCATAGCAACTGGGGCTGAGCTCCATCAGCCCCCTCCCTTTCCTGTGTAAATAAAAGATTCTGTAGTGCCGACTATCACAGCAGCACATGCTGCTTCTCTCTCCACACCCCTTAATGTTCTGCCTGACTGTCATAGCACCGGAGCTGCTCCCCCTCATTTTATCTCACTAACAAGTCTCTGTTTCTTATTCCTGCGCTCTTTATAACTTATAGACAATAATTGGGGGGACACTGCCACGATAGCCCAGGAAGTTGGGAGGAGGGAAGCAACGGGTGGGGTTGTTGCAGGCACCCCCTTGAATGGCATGTAGCTCATCATTTCTGTGGGATCTGACACAGAGCACCTGTGCTCTCTGATACACTGGTTTTCTAGTACACTTGCCCATATTCTAGGCGGACTGACTCTATTTTTAGAAACCATAAAGGAGGATTGACTCGGGAGTCATTTCCAGTTTGCTTTGCGCCCCCGGCGATCTCAGCTAGGGCACCCATGATAGCAGCAGACAGTACAGAGGACAGATAACCATCATCTCATTGCCAAATTTACCCAGCAGCAGACGACAGAATGATGATAACATCTCTGCTATCTGCAAAAGCAAATGAATGCTGGTAATGTAGTGCTGGAGTATCGCCTCTGTCCACGCATCCATACACATACCGGTGACTGTAAAAAAAAAAAGCTGAACGGACTCCATGGTTGCCGTGTCTATGCGTCTGCCAGGCAATCCAGGGAAAAGGGCGCGACGATTGTTTGCTGTTGCTTCCGAGAGAGGAATGACTGATGACATTTACCAGAACCACCCGCAAGATTTTGCCACATCAGACCACTGAGGCTCATCACACCAGATTCTCAAGGGCGAGGGAGACTGCCGGGAACTATGAGATAGCTACGGAATAGCTACCACAGATGCAACCTTGAAACTCGATGCTAGCTTCGGAACCCAATGCGCACACCGACCAAATTAATTGCTAGTGTGGCACGTGACTAAGCACTCAACTTTATACATCTGTTTATAAACCAGTTTATGTAAAACGGAATAATCCCGTAGTGTAGACGTACCCTCAGTGAACCTGGCTGATCACTGACCAAAGGTCCAATCGGGGGACAAGATACTTTCAAATCTTGGTGAGGAAGTCTTTGTTGTGCTTTTTGGGTTGTTCTTGTTCATTCTTGGATTAAGAGAGCCAGTCGTGCAACCAGTTTACTCCAATCTTTCTGAAACAGTCTCTCATTTCAAAATAGTAAGTAAAAGCTAGAAGGCGGAATAGTCTTTGTTTTTCTTTATTGCAAATGTGTATTTTCTGGAAGGATATTTTACCTCTGTTAGCTGTAACTTATACTTAGGCTAGGGGGAGGAGTCCTCTGGTCCTATGTAAAGCTGAGACCTGTAAACATTCCATCTTGATTTACAGAGATGATTTTACTTTTCTTTTCTAATTAAACTTCTTCTTATAAAACCTGTCTGATTATTTTTTTCCTATAGACCCAAGGGATTGGTTGGACTCACCAGGGATGGGCGGGGGGAATGGGGGAGGAAGGTTAATTCCTCTCTGTTTAGGATCCAAGAGTTTGCGATCAGTGTATACTCAGGGTAACCCAGGGAGGGAAATCTGGGAGGGAAGGAGGGAATGGTTTATCTCTTTGTTTTAAGACCAAAGGATTTGGGTCTTGGTGCCCAAGAGAAGGTTTTTGGGACAGAAATGTACCAAACCACAATGTTGAGTGTATTGGCAGCGAGTCAGAGCTAAGCGAGATAAAGTTTAGAGGGGTACATGCAGTCCCCACTTCTGGACACTAACGTTCAAAGAAGACTTCACACTAAACGTCGCGCGCATTTTCAGCAGGGCCAGCTCCAAGCGACACGCCAGCCAAGAACAGGGCTTGGGGCGCTCAAGAGAGAACTGTGGCAGCGGCCGTGTGCAGCAATTATAGCTGACCGGCTAAAGAATATAAGCAGCGTGTAGGCTCCAGCGATACCTAGCTCCATCTCCCCCTTAGCAGGCTACCACACATTACCACCGGAGCCGCCCTGGTTCCAGGGGCAAAAGTTCCTTAGCCAGCTAAGTTTCTGCTTTTGGCCATGCTCATGGCTGCTTACCCTACCGGTATTTAGGTGCCTATCTCCCACCTAAGTCTCAGTGTGTCCACCAAACCAGGTGAAGATAGGCAGACGAATGCCTATCTCCCATTAAAGTCCGATCCTAGTGGACTCTGCACAAGTCCACGCGAATCATATCCATTCAATTGTAGTGCAGCAGCAAGCCTGTCAGACTACCAGTAGTCTTGGCGATAGACAAAGTATTGACATTGAAGCGAACTAGGTGTAGCTGCTGCATTAGGAGCCTATTACTTGGCCTGAGGTCCACCTGGTTAGACCCTTGCTTGTGCGATTGGACTACACCCTTAACATTGAAAAGTAATGACCTCAGATAACTCAGGCTAGAGATTCATTAACACTGGATCAGGTGTGGTGGTTCCCACCAAATCTCTCACATTTAGCCAATAGTTAGTGCATTCACCTGGGAGCTAAGGTAGAGACCAGGTTCAATCCCCATTCAAAAAGGAATAAGGATTGAACACAGGAATTGCTACCTCTCAGCAAGTTTTGGGACTATTGAGCTATAGATATTATTTCAGGTTATACCTTGTTCCGACCTCAACTCTCCTATTATTCTGTGTAGGTTCTACAACCGCCCATATTTGGCAACGAGTGACAGACACTGCTATTATATCAGCAGTATAGTTGAAAAAACTATTGCTAGTTGTAAATACTTAGCTGAAGCTACTAGACATTTTAGTTCATACAGTACACCGTATAAAATATATAATTATCATCGTCAGATCTGTGTTACTTCAAAATCCATGTTAATTTTTAATCATTCGAGAGCGAGCGACGGAACACCTACTACAAAACTGGATACTTATCACATTTCAATTTACCTAGCGCACTCTTGGGTGTTTGAGGTGCTTGCAGATTTACATTTTATTTTGTAAATACACACAGATAAATGTTTATTTAAAGCATTTTTTCTCTATTCATCTCTGTTTAAAGCTTTTCACCGTTGGAAATATGAGAGTGGTCGACAATAATAATTTTTGAAATGTCAACAGTATACTGTAATTAAATATAAGTTATTACTCAATACACAACGTTGATCAATATGTCATAAATATACCAAACCAAATATACTTAAATCAACCTATAAAAAATTGCCAGAGCATTTGCCACTTTGCCTATGTGTAAATTCGATGATGGATGGAGAGAACTTATTTTTGAGGTTTGAGAGTAGTAGCCAAAAACATTTATAGCGCAAAGAGAAACCTCGCAAGCCTCTTAATATATAAATAACTATAGTCAGGCAACCTTACAGTGTTGCTCTAATTATGAAGAAGACAATCATAAGTCTGAGAGTCTCACAGGGAGAGATGCACAGCTAGTGATTCATCACTTTAGTACATTCTTTTCTTGGAAAAGCCTTCAGCACTGTATCTACTTCATCCCTACTTGGATCTCATAGATCACATTTATTTAACTATTTATTCGACTACTCATGATGCTAACATTCTTTGACACATTCAACATTCTTTCTTGTAAAAACATACTGATAATCACAGTGTTTGTAACACTACAAAGATTTTCCTAAACACAAGTTCCTGCTTATTGATAAATTATCCCTCTTGCACCTGTATTTCCTTCCCACAACTCAAGTTGATTTATTCTCATGTGTCCTCTTTGTTTGTGGAATAAAAGGTTAGTGCGTTGCAACAAGACTGTATTATCAAGCAGATGCTAATCTCAACAATTGAGGTGGTCT
>NC_133771.1:76543149-76544963 GCF_003597395.2 Chelonoidis abingdonii | reverse complement strand
TTAACTTATACTTAGGCTAGGGGGAGGGAGTCCCTTGGTCTATGTAAAGCTGACCCTGTAACACTTTTCCATCTTGATTTTACAGAGATGATTTTTACTTTTCTTTCTTTAATTAAAGCTTTTTTTTTTAAGAACCTGACTGATTTTTTTTCCTTGTGTAAGACCCAGGGGATTGGGTCTGACTCACCAGGATGGGCGCGGGGAATGGGGGAGGGAAAGGTTAATTCCTCTCTGTTTAGATCCAAGAGTTTGGATCAGTGTATTATCTCAGGGTAACCCGGGAGGGAAAATCTGGGAGGGGAAGGAGGGGAACGGCATACACGGGATACACGGGACACGTTTTCTCCTCTCTCTGCCTGCACATGGCAGGGCAACCCCTAAAATACCCACTATGACATCACAGAAGTGTCATAGTGGACAGACCCCAAAACCTGTGTGTGTTCGCCTCTGATTGGCACAAGCAATGTTTACACCAAATAGGGGAGCAGGTGCCAAAAAGTCTGGCTTTGCCCCCAAAAGGTGAGGTAATGCATATTGTTGTAGAATGCGTTCAACACTGAATGACAAAGGAAGAGGCCAGGGCAATACCGGTATGGCAAGTGATACAGGATGCAGACAGGAACCCATTTCAACAACGTATAGGTACCCAAGTACCTTTGTGGAGCTGCTGGGCCAGAGTGAGTTGCCCCAGGTCACATGTTGAGGCTATGACAGAACCAAGAAATGAATGCAGGTCTCCCAAATCTTAAGCTAGTACCTGTATCATCCTTCTCTGTAATTCCAGAAAAATGTATCCTGGGATAACTTTAAATTGATTTATTTGGCCCCCTTGCCCCACTTCCTAAATCAAGCCTAACGAGCTCGTTCAGCACATAAATTGATGTTTCCTTCAACATGTAGGGGAAGAGGAAGTAGCGCTAGGGTCCAGCACAGGTATTCACACTCCAGCTATCTGAAATGCCCTTGTATTTCCTACACTACCACATCCCAAATGGTGTATTTCTGTGGACAGAGGATAGCTGCCTCATTTCCACACCAGAAGTGTTTGCATTTCAATGGTGAATTAAGCAATCCCTGAATATAGTCTATATATCACTATAGGATCCCTCTGGATAAAAGTAATACCTTGTATTTGTATAAAACTTTTATTTAAAAACACAAAAATATCTAGAAAGGAATTTTCTTGAAAACTAAATGAATTTTTAGTTTCTATTAATTATTACAGGATAAATTTTTGTTTCCAGCAATTTGTTAATACATTGAATTCTCTTATCCTTAGATTAATAAAGTTAGAAGGGAACATTGTGATAATCTATCTGACTTCCTGAATAATACTGGCCATAGAACTTCCCTGAAATAATTCCTGTCTGAACTAGAACATATCTTGTAGAAAAAAACATCTATTCTTGATTTAAGAATTCCCAGTGATGGAGACTGCACCACAAACAGCTCTTGTTAACTTGTTCCAAAGGCTAATTATTCTCTTTGTTAAAAGTCTGCACCTTACTTTATTTCTAGTCTGAACTTGTGTAGCTTCAATTTCCAACCATTGGATCTTGTTATATCTTTATCTGCTAGAATGAAGAGCCCTCTATTATTAAATTTCTGTTCCCCATTTATGTACTTAGAGTCTGTGAATAAAGTAATGCCACAGAATAGAAGATTATGCTGCTCTATCGAGCTCTAAAATGCTTCTGTCATAAACAGATGGTTAAGGGTTACTGTCTCTTTTACCTGTAAAGGGTTAAGAAGCTCAGTGAACCTGGCTGACACCTGACCAGAGGACCAATAGGGGGACAAGATACTTTCAAATC
>NC_133771.1:76500012-76541333 GCF_003597395.2 Chelonoidis abingdonii | reverse complement strand
TTGGTGGAGTGAGTCTTTTGTTGTGTGTTTGTCGTTGTCGCTCCGGGACTGAGAGAGACGGGAACATCCATTCCAGGCTCTCCACAATCTTTCTGGAATTCAGTCTCTCATGTTTCAAAATTTGTAATAGTATAGTCAGCAGTGTTAGTTTTATGTTTTTTCTCAGCTTGTAAGGATTCTTTGTTTGCCCTGTAACTTTGAATCTAAGGCTGCGGGGGTCCCTTCTCGTCTATATGAATTCTGGAGTACCTGTAACGCATTTTTCCATCCTGATTTACAGAGATAATTTTACCTTTTCTTCTTTAATTACAAGCTTTCTTTTTAGAACCTAATTGATTTCCCTTGTTTTTAGAACCAAGGGATTGGTTGAACTCACCAGGGATGGTGGTGGAAGGAGGGGGTAAGGTTTTGGGGGAACAGAAAGTGTGCCAGACACTAAATTCTGGCTGGTGGCAGCGTACCAGACCTAAGCTAGTAATTAAGCTTAGAAGTGTTCATGCAGGTCCTCACTTTTTGTACTCTAAAGTTCAAAGTGAGGAAAAAACCTTGACAGCTTCATATAGCAATTCTACTGGATTTCAGTGCAGCACTACTATGGGAGATATTTGTTGGCTTCATGCACCTCATTCGGTACAACTAGGGTGACCAGACAGCAAGTGTGAAATATCGGAAGGGGGTGTCATAGCCTAGGGATGCTCTTTAAATACATACATACAGTAACTTGTGTAATAATTACTGCTTGTGAACAAGAATAGAAAGTCATTTGCAAAACTAAAACTGTTGTAAAAATGACAGGCCCAACAAAAGTCTGTCTTACTCCAAAAAAGAGACTATTAGCAATAATCCTAATGTGAATTCCAGTCTATTCTCCCTGTTGAGCAGAAACACACTAGAAGCTGTAGAAGTTGTTTTGTATACTACAAACTGCTCTGGCACTCGCTCTTTCTCTAAAGCGCACTGATGCTATTATGTCAAACTGTGACATAAACATTTTCTATTGCAGTGAGATGAACTCTGTGATCTGAAGGATCTTTTCCATTTCTAGATGCTATGATCTAGGCACAACTTTGAAGAAATATACTAAAAATTGCAAATAAACATTGAGAAATACATTTATGTGCATTGGTCTAATCCTGCTGCAAACCATTACTTCTTCACTATTACCTGAAGTAAACATGCCTGGTTTACACTACACGGGTAGGTCAATGTAAGCTTACATCAACCTAATTATGTCAGAGTGCACACTACAGCCTTGTCCTGCCGATGTAAGTGCCCTACTACACCGACATCATAACTCCACAAGAGGTGTAGGACTTACACAGGTGTAGTTGGGAGAACTGCATTACTTTGGCTGTTTGGGAACCTCTGGACTACCTGTTTGTGGGAGTGGAGGGTACAGCACTTTAGAAGACTGCACTGTCTGGGAGGGGAAGAGCTCAGTTATAGTGTATATCGTGTCTCAGTCTCTATGGCAGATTGCTTCTATGGCAGATTGCTAACTTCCTGGTGATGACAAGCATTTCTGTCTAGCTTTGCTGGACATTGAAGGTAAAGAACTTTTTTTCTTTTTCTTTTTCTTTTCTTTTTTTTTTTTTTTTTGCTGTTCACACATTAGTCCTAATCCTTTACACTTGTCACACAGGACATTAAATGTGCTCCTCCTCAAAAGAGACTGCAAAAATGACTCCTTCTTGGCACTGTTTTTCTGGAGGATTCACCTTCCATGAGACTGGAACAGTGTTATAAAGTACTTTCTTTTCAAACAAAGGCTGTTCCTTGGACACTTTACAAAACAAACAAAAAATGGCACCATATTCTTCTTAATGGAAAGTTTTTCTGAAATGCCAATTTTTTAAAGCACAGATTACACAGGGAAAAATGTATACTGTAGGACTAGCTTATTAACTGTCTGTGTATTTTCCCTATGCACAAGTCTCGTGAGCAAGCATTACTCTTGTGTGTGGATGATGAGTGGCCAAGAATTAATGAGCAAAGTGAAACATAAAGGTAATGCCATTTAATTTCAGTCCATAAGGGATCCTTCCCTCCTCCCTCCATGTTAACACAGCTAAAGAAATAAAATGAACCATCTTTTTTCTCTCTTTGTTGATCCCAGAAAGCTTTACCATAGCTCTGTAGAGGAGCCAATGGTCCTGTAATTAAGGTACTGGCTTGGGATTCACAAGATCTGTATTCAGTTCTGGCTTCTGTCATCTACCCCTTGGGGCTTTTTTGTGGGGGAGGGGCAAATCATGTAATCTTTCTGTATCTCCGTTCCCTCATTGGTAAAATGGATATAAGAATACCTCCCTTCTCCCATCCTGTTTGTCTTGTCTATCTAGATGGTCAGATTTTCAGATCAGGGATTGTCTCATGATGTGTATGTAGAGGGCCTAGCTCAGTGGGTCCCTGATTCAGATGGAGCCTCTGGATGCTACTGTAACAAAAATAACACTAAACATCCCCCATGAGTGGCCACTGTGCATACAGAAAGAGTCAATGCTCTTTATAGGAATGAAATAAAAGAACTCCCCCTACTTCAATAATAATTCATATGTGGGATGCCACTGTGTAAGAGCTCCCCTTGCCTTCCTCCTGCCCCAGTTCACTTCCTCCCAGAGTGTGTATGCCCGAAGAAAGGTTATCATAGGGCCCAGAGGAAAGATGTTGCAGAAATAACTCTACTTTGCTTCTTTTTTTTTGTACCCCCTACCCCAGTCAGGGATCCATCTCCGCCACTCTCAGAGTGGAGATGATAATTTTGGATTAATTTATTAAGAATGCCATTTGACTTCAATGGGAGTACTACATGTGGAGGGGCTATTGCACTATGGCCAATCCATAGTGGTATCTGATCTTTGATGTAAAGTGTTCACACGCAGGACTCAGGATCACAGGTATGCTCCCTTCCTCCTACCAATTTACAGAATTGCACAATTGGCTAGATTTGTCCCCCTCTTCTGAAGTATGTAGATTCCTTACAATGTTTCCATGGCACCTAGCACTAAGTGTATAAGTTGAAAAGTCTCCTTGGAAAAACTCGGTTGTCAGAAAGTTGATTAGTACCTTTCTGTAAGGACCCCAAGAAACATTTGTAGTCAAGCTCCCCGTTTCTAATGAAAGACAGCAACTAATCCCATGCACAGCTTTTGATTCCTAAATAGGATAATAGCTCTCTAAGACTTAACTGAAAATTGTAGCCAGTACTAATATAGCAAATTTATATTTTTGTTAAATTCTGCTCATTCAAAGCAGCAAAGAGTCCTGTGGCACCTTATAGACTAACAGATGTTTTGGAGCATGAGCATTGCTTCAAGATGCACTATTTCTCCATCATTCTTTGCTCAGGGTTGGAGGAAAAACTTTGATTTTTAATGTTTACTTTCCAGTTCACAGAACAGGGCCCTGAACAAATTATGCTTGATGGTGAATTGTTTGCCTAATTTACTGTGATGCTGGCCTGCAATTATAAACAAACACTTAACCGATTTTGTTTGGTTAGATCAAGGAGTCTGAGAGGATATTTGTGAACTGTCAATGTTTCAGTGATCCATTTCATTACACTGTTTGCTTCTTTATCATAGTAAGTATGTGGAGCATTGTGTAAGGTTTTGAATAACAACGGTGCAGAGATTTTTGTTAAATAGTAACTCTGCTTTCTCTTCAGTTCGTATAAATTTTTCGCCTTTTACTCTCTCTGGCATTTGTAAAAGTATGCTAAAGAATACAGGGTAACTTTAGCACAAGAGCCAAAATTTAGTTTTCCTAATACTCCCCACATTAGGCATTTAAAAAAAAAAGTTTTGTTTTGGTGTCCTTTTTTTTTTTTTAATCAGACTGAAATGTAATATGAAAGTGCTATTAAGAATTGGCCTAATCCATATTAGCCTATTATTAATGTGCTAGATTAGCAGGCAAGAAACTAAATTATTCCTGGAAAGATCTGTTTACTAAAGTCTCAGTGCATATAATCATGGATCTATTCCATCTTGAGCTATGAACAGCCTGCTCTTCCTATTTCTGCTCCATATAAACTAGTAAAAGCCTATGGGAATTTGGATGAATGACTTAGATATTTACCAAAATGCAATTTTTCTTTAAGGGCCTCCCTCTTCCACTTCTTAGACCGATAGGTAGCTCTGTGCTCTTCTCCTACATCTGATATCTATTAAGAGATTAAACTCTCTGCAGTGGTCTTGATGTGCTGGCTGTGACCCTGTGTACCTGGGGTAGCCCTCACTGGAAATACCAAGGTCAGGGCAGGCTGCAAAAGGGGGAGTAGATACTTCCAAGACTGGTGGGTAACGCTGAAGTAAAACTCCTCAACCAGTCAATCTGTGCTTTTGATTTCCCCATACTGGTTATCAAGAAGGGAAGGGGAGAAAATCTCACAGCCCCCTTTATTGCATTCCAGTCCTCTGGCTCTCAGTCAGCACCTAGGTCCTAAAACTCTGCTCACTATACACAATGTTCTTCTGACCCAAAGGGCCAGCCACATTACCAGGTTAGTATAGGTTTGGATTTTACCCAAAATACCACGCTGCCAGCCAATCCTTTAGTGTCTAAAACTAAAGATTTATTATAAAGAAAAAAGAGAAGAAGAAGAGATAAAGTAAAATAATCACATACATACAAAGACTTCAAAGTCCATATATCACGTTCCTAACAGTACTAGTGGAATGGGCCACACAGCTTGGATGGGCCATTCGGGCCTTTATTCAGAGCTTCAGTTTGTAGCAAAGTTCCTCCCAGAGGTAAGAAGCAGGATTGAAGACAAAATGGAGAAGATGCAGCTGCCTTTTATAGTCCTTTGCCATGCAGCCTGTGCTTCCTTTCTTTCAAACACAAGCTATCCAGCACATGGCTTGGAAGCCTTAGGGTATGTCTGAATCAGCAAAGTTAAAGCACATGGCTGTGTAGTTGCAGCACTGCTATTAAAAAAAACCCCCAAAACAAAAAAACAATTCCATGAGGGACGTGGCTCCCAGCGCAGGTGCACTGTCTACACTGCCACTTTACAGCACTGAAACTTGCAGTGCTCAGGGGTGTGTAGTTGGTTGGTTTTTTTTGGTTTTTCTTTGTTTTTTGTTTTACTCCCTCCCCCCATGAGTGAGAAAGTTGCAGCGCTGTAAAGTGCCAGTGTAGACAAGCCCTTAGGTAAGCATTTCAGCTTATTAGAAGAGAACCTTGGGAGGTTCATTCCTCACTTGAAAACCATAATGCAGAATATTTTACTGTATTAGTGCAAAACTCCACCTTGGATGTGCATTTGCTCCAATTGTAGCAATAGGACCAGCCCTTATGCTGCTTCTCTTGTTTGGAACTTCACGGATACAGGAAAGATACATATAATATTGCATATTTAAATACACACATACACTACAGCTTCACAGTTCCAGTGCTTGTAGCTATGACTAAGAGTAAAAGGCAGTTTATTTCTAATAGTTGTTTTCAGTGATTTATAATTTCTCCCAATGTTAGCATTCAGAAGAATAATTTTATTTTATGTATCTATTTCAATTTACAACATATGAGAGGGTACCTTCCTGTTAAACTGGGTGCCTTTGACATTATTTTAAATAATCCAATAAACAGAACCAGCAGCAACCCCCTAGGAAAAACTACAACCTCTATGCAACCCAATCTATTCATCCATTCAAGGACAAACAGATAGGCATTGCAGTATGTTTGAAAGTTCAATGATTCCTGACTATTTAGGACCAAGGATAGAAGCTCATTTCTTAGCTGAAAACCCCTCGTGGAGAATGTTCCATCATTCAGCTCCTAGAGTTACAAGCACAACCCCCCCCCCCCCCAAAAAAAGTGTTTCCACAAATAGGAACAATTTTGGTGCATTTCTGCTCTATTGACCAAATTCTCTTCCTCTTAGGCTGTGAATGGTCCCACTGGTGCTAATGTAACCCACACACCTTCTGGGTGTGGTGTTCTGTCCCATCTAGTGGCACCAAGACCACTAGAGAGAGAGATTAATGAGTTTGCTCTACAGCCTTAGCTAACAGGCAGTTGGCTTTTAGCTCATGCAGTAGAGCAGGGGTCTGCAACCTTTCAGAAGTGGTGTGCCGAGTCTTCATTTATTCACTCTAATTTAAGGTTTTGCGTGCCAGTAATACATTTTAATGTTGTTAGAAGGTCTCTTTCTATAAGTCTATAATACATAACTAAACTTTTGTTGTATGTAAAGTAAATAAGGTTTTAAAAATGTTTAAGAAGCTTCATTTAAAATTAAATTAAAATGCAGAGCCCCCCGGACTGGTGGCCAGGACCCGGGCAGTGTGAGTGCCGTTGCAAATCAGCTTGCATGCCACCTTCGCCTATCCCTGCAGTAGAGGCTCATGCACAAAGCTCCAGAGGTCCCAGGTTTAATCCTGCCCACCAACAACCGGAGTCTGTTGGTGTTACACTAAAATTTGGAGATTCTCCTTCAGATCAAGTGATAGCAGCCTGTGCTTTTGGAAAAGGAGGATCTAAATCCTATTTCTGCTTATCCCATCATCATATATAAACAGTGAAGCCAAGACTTGTGTGAATAAAGTGAGAAGGATTTGACAGTGTGTCTGTGATAAAATATATCCTTTCTCCAATCTTTATTAGTTAAATAATATTTTATTCTTTTTCCCACCTCTGAACTATCAGAATTGTTAGATGGCCTCTCTAAAATTATCTTAAGCTTGGAAACACTAAAAGACCTATCACTTTAGTCAAAAGGTGAGACTAGAATTTAATGAGGGTATTAGCACAATAGATTACAGCTTGCATCAGGAAGCATATGTTGATTACTAAGCTGTGATTGCTTCAGTGAGTGAAAGTGCTTTTTCAAATCATATCAAACATTCTGCTTTTCCCAGAGTCAGTTTTGTGCCATAGCAATACCAACCTTTTGCAAATAAAATGTGGTCATACATTATTTGTCTTACGGGATCAAGAACAGAAGCTTGTTGTACTAGGCTCTTTACAAACAAAGGGACAGATTTCTATATGTATTTAGGCACCAGGAGATGCAGATAGGCTCCCAAGTCCTCTTAAAATCAAGCATCGTCATTAAAGGGCATAGAAGTGGAAGATGGACTTTGACATAGTTGAGGTTCAGGCCCTTTAGGCTTCCTAGATCACAAATGGCACCTTGAATTTCACCTGGATTAAAGAGATGAGGATGGCACACAGATGCAACAGAATTTCTTTCATCTAGCCTACTTCAAAGGCAAGCAGATCCATACTGCACCAACTGTGAGTGGCCTTTTTGAGAGGGTGGTAGCTGACAGGCTTGTCACCATCTTACCATCATTGGTGCCAAGGTGCCATTGACTTCCCTGCACAGATAGATGGCAGGATATTATTTCATATATCATCTTCAGCTTTGTCACTTTTTTTTCAGGCACATCCAACAGAGTGGAAATCTGAGTCTAAAGGCAAGGGAAGTAAAGTTACTTTTGTTCTGTCCTCTCTATTCTTAAAAAGGATTGGGCATGATTTATGTTTTTTTAAAGATTTTTGTCAATACCATTTCTTTTTAATCTCAGGTTTCCAAAGGTGTGATTACCATCTCTTATCTTCTATTCTGTTGCTAGTAAGGGAGATAGAATACTGAAACTGTGAGGAAATGACATGGGAATGGGATGCTTGCATTATAGTAGAGGCAGCTTCACAGCACATCACAGGATGACTTTGGAAGTTGTGAAATGATTTTCATGCTACATTTCAAGCTCAGCTCCAGTTCACTAGCCTTCTGCATCAGTTAACAGATAAATGTCATATGCTTCCACTGCAAAAATAGCAGTCTATTTTTTCAACATAACCCTTATTCATTTAGTCTTTCTTCACTTGCTTCAGTTAATGTCATATGGTTGCATGCATCCTAGGCCTAGATTCAGCAAAAGAACTTAAGCATGTGTATAGTTTTAAACATGAGTCATCCCATTGAAGTCCATGTAATTGTGCATGTGCTGGACTGGAACCCTAATTGTTGCAGTGAGTGTTTGCTTTTTTTTCATGGTTTTCAAGTTTAATCCTCTATTACAGTGAAGAAGTAGGCATTAAGAGGGTGGACATCATAAAATCTTGGTACTAGAGATGTGCTAGAACCAAGCTCCCCAGATCCAAACTTCTGCACTTGGGGGAAGAGGTTCAGATCCAGACCAAGTATTCAGATCAGGCGCTGTTTCTGGTTAGCACATGATGGTACTTTATAAAGGACTCTGAATATTTAATATTATATAATTGCTTCATAATACAGTAAGTGCTCTTGCCTGAAGTCTGTGCAGCATCTCATCTGGTATGACCATTTCCCAAATCCAGTGCTATTTGGCTTATATATAAATATAATTGACTTATTCCATCAACTGTGTTCCACATTTTGACAATTGCCATTAATAAAGAGATTTTGGGAGGGTGTGATTTCTGCTCCCAATCTTCTCTGTATTAAACTTTGGCCTGTGCTGCACATTATGCAGATACCTAAAAAGAAGCATGCAAATCTTTTAAATTGTATTAAGCTCTGTTAGGAGGCAAATCTGAACGGGATTTGACTCAGAATAGTACTTTAGGTGTTGAAAGCCACCCTCCCGCAGACACCTCTTAGATGGGGTTGAAAAAGCAACATTGTGGATGAAAGAGAAATATTCATGTGAGCAAAATAATTCAAAAAGTCTAAACACAACACAAATATTCTCATGTAACATGTTTGTGGGTAGTGATTTGCTTCAAGGATTCTGACAGTTGTAGTCAAAGAAATAAATTATATAGCACTTGTGCTAATCATTGTGTATTATGCACTGTGAGTAAGACAGGCCAATGACATTTTAGATGGTTACCCATTGCTCTCAAAAACATTGAACACCACAGCAGGTAAAGGATAAACAAAGATCTTAACAGTCAGGGTATGCTTCTGCAAAGAACCAAATCTAATATAAGTCCCTGCCATCAGCATTGCCTGTTCCCACGCATCAGGAATTAATACATACCAGTCTTTGCTATCATACTAGTCCACAAATTGGGCTACTCTTGCTTCCAGGACTTTGTCCACACTGAAATATTTCCTAAAAATCTCTCCATTGCTTTAGCACTGCTGCAGCTCTACAGATGCTAGCAAAGGTGGGAATTCTGGTGTGGAGAAGACACTAGCAGTTTGACCATTGTGTTATCAGTGGTTCTCAGCCTGTGACCCACAGGCTGCTTGTGGGGGCCCAGTCAGCACAGAGATGTGGCCCATGTGACATCCTCAGCACCACAGAAGTGGAATTGGATGCAACCCACATAACACATTGTGGGCCACAAATGCGGCCCACAATGGTAAATTGGTTGAGAACCACTGTGTTGTCTAAACCTGTCGTGTTAAAAGAAACAGTAGTGAAAATGCCAACAGACAGTCTTTACTTTCACTCCTACCCCTGAAGGACCTGTACTAAGGCTGGGGCAATGGGATTTTCAAAAACACTTCCTTGTAGATGTATCCAATCATGACAGTCCTTTTTTTTGTTTTTGTTTGTTTGTCAGGGAAACTTTCCCTTCCCCACTCACCACTTGCTTCTGGGGCAAAATGACCAGAAAAGTCCATTTTTATCCAAGGCCCCTAGCAGGTACATTTAGACTTTGCTCATAGTTATTTTTTTATTTGAGACAATGTGTTCTCCCTAGCATACCAGCCTAAAAACCCAAGTTTTCCTCCAGCTGTGGGCCGAGAGTAACCCACCCTTGTAATTTTGGCTACTTGTTAGTTTGTCAAAGGGCCATCTCTCCAGACTTAGTATGTTATCTTGGGCAGTTTTACAGGATTAGACTTTCTACTGTCCTGATTCCAGGGAAGTCTGGTAATCCCTTCCTGTACTAGCTAGATATGAATATGCCCAGGGGCGGCTCCAGGCCCCAGCACGCCAAGCGCGTGCTGGGGTCGGCAAGCTGAGGAGGTGCTCTGCCGGTGCCCCAAGGGCAGCAGGCAGGCTGCCTCTGGCAGTTTGCCTGCGTAGGGTCCGCTGGTCCCGTGGCTTCAAACCGCTGGAAGCAGCCTGCCTGCTGTGCTTGGGGTGGCAAAATCCCTAGAGCTGCCCCTGAATATGCCATAAGTATTTATTGCTACAATCCTTTTCTCATTATTTGGAACTGTTCTGTGTGGTCAGAATGGGCATCAAGGGAAAAAGGTTCAATGCCCATTGAAGGGTGAGGGAGACAAAAGGCTCATTTGTGTACATTTCTTGACCAGCTCTGTGGCTCTTGACTGCATAGACAAGTGAAGCCCCTCCCTCTCCCTCCCCATACTTGGTCCAATGAAGAGACAGCTTACCTACAGAGGCCGCAGTGTTGCCATAATACAGTCTTTTTGTGTTCCTAAGCAAAGTTCTGCAAGACTAATGAACTACCAGTTGGTTTCCTTAGGCATTTTGAACTCTCAGTTGGGAAGACCAACTGTATTAGTGTTTAAAGATGCATGTGAGAAGGGAAACCTTCTTTTGAAGTGCACTGCTTGTATTCACCAGAGAGCGGTGCTGCTCAAAGGGTGATCCAACAATGTACAGTGTTCCATGGAATGACAAAGCTCTTCCCTCAGACAAAGAAGAAAGAGAGGTGAAGCTGGTGCATTAATTCAGGGGACAAAGAGGAAAACACTGTGCACACTGCATTCTATCCAGATGAACTGAAAATATAAAGGTCAAGGCAATATTTATTCTTTTTCTCGGGGATGAAACTCCACTATCCCATGCTGGCCTGACAAGTTAATTATTCAGGTACGTTCAACTAAAGCGTTTCTCAATAAAAGCACAAACTGTGTATGCATACAGTAAAACTAGTGAATAAATGCAGAATGCTCTGGGAGTGCTAATCTTGAGCAGTGAAGATAAGCTTTGAAGAGATGTTTTGAGAATAGTCAGGGAATTAATTTCCATCTTGATAGTCACTGATTTGCTGTATCACAATTTTTTAAAGCAGTCGTTGATTTTCAGTGCCTTCATTTCTGACTGCCCAAAGTTGATTTTCAAAAGTGCTCAGCACGCACAACTCCATCTGAACTCAATGGAAGATACACGTGCTCAGCATCTAAAAAACAAAATATTCCTCCTTCCCATCCCCCACAAAAAACCTAACCCAGGTTGGATGCATATTTGGTAGCTACTATTGAAAGCATGGGCCTTGACTTCTTTTTGTCATAATGTCCACTATCTGTATTATGTTCAAGAAATTAATGAGAGGACCTGAAGCTTCCTTTAATCTTCATTTTCTTCTCTCTCATTTTGGGTTATTGCCCAATACTTGGGGATTGAATAGAGACACATGCTGAATAAACTACTACGTTCTTTGTAATAGCCAAAGTGCAGTCTGACTATGAAGCGCTCTGTGTGCCTTGAAAGCTTGTCTCTCACCACCAGAAGTTGATCCAGAACAAGATATTACCTCACTCACCTTGTCTGAGTAAAAATGGCATTCTGGAGTTTTAAGTTTTAAGTTTGGCTTTCTCTGAGTGAGAGATCAAATACAGTTTATAAATTAAAAGAGTTTTTATAGTGGCATTATATCCTTCCAGTCTTGACACTGCTCCCATAAAGAAATAACTAGTCTTCCACAAATTATTTTAACTGAAAATACAATTAATTGAAATAAAATTAATACACTTGATACAATGTAATCAAATTTATTGAAAGCTAAGCTCATCCCTTGCCTGAATTGTGTTACTGATGCTATTAATATGCACCTTGCTTGAAGATTCTACAAATAGACTTCGTTAACAATTCTGTTGATGATACATGAGCCTGAACTGAATCCAACCCTCTTCCGCTTGGTTGTATTGGCATTATGGGGGTGTCGAAAGCAGTAAAAACTTATTTTAGTCACTAAGGTCAGTAGATATGACTCAATCCACAAAGGGAGCAGATATCTATGGAGCGAGGAAGTGTTATTTCTACAGTCATGTTTCTGTTCATAATCAGAGTTAAGGATTCGGGGGAAAATCCAACATCAGAGAAATGGAGCATATTTATATGTATGTGCCAAGCCAATGGGAGGGAAATGATTTATTGTAAATAGTGTGCAGCAACATCTATCTCCCCTAAGGGAAATGTCATGTGTGCATCTGTTTTAAACATCCACTTTAACAGCAAGAACTTAATGCGAATGTAGGAATAAAATAAAAGCGGGATCACAGACCCCCCCCGCCCCCCGGTGTTTCCATAGCAGAGGTTGGTGCTAAATCCCAGTCGGTTTGTATAAACTGTTCCTTTACATGCCCAGCGCAAGAGCAGACTAGACTTTCCATTGCACGTTCCCCCTGTCCAGGATTGGTGCGGGCAGGTCCCCCACCCCGGCTCTGAGCAGCCCCTGGCGGGCAGCGAGCACTCTCCCTTGGGAAGCACCAGCCTCGCTCCATTGCAGCGGGCCTCTGCTCTGCGCTCGCTCGCGCCTGCACTCAGGGCCGGGGCCGACTGCTAACGCAGGTGCAAGGTGCGCCAGGCAGCTACCACATACCTGGAGCTGCCGGAGCGGCGCGGGGAGCCCGGCCCGCCCAAGGGATGCTCGGCGGGAGCGCGCGGCCACTGGTGCACGTTCTCGGAGCGCGAACTCTCCTCCCCTTCTGGTCGGGGGCCCGCCCCAGCAGCAGCAGCAGCAGCAGCAGCAGCATTGCATAGACCGGGACGGCCAGCAGCCACTTGCAGGGAAGCAGTTAGGTGAAGGAGGCGGCTGGCAGGGAAACGTTTCCTCCTCCGACCGGGCGGCAGATCCATCCTCAAAGCAATGGGGAAGGTTGCGCTGAGCGGGGCGCAGTCGGGCTACCCTGAGGAAGAGACAGCAGCCCCAGCTTGCAAGCAATGCGCCTCGCGGGCTGCCTGTGCTGCCTCCTGCTCCCAGCTTTGAACCTTTTGTTTTCTCCAGTCGGGGGCAGCGAGCTGCTCCTGCTGCTGCTATGTCAGGAAAGTTCCAGGAGGCATCGGATCAGGCCAGGCTTCTGCTCTGCCGGGATCTGCAAGGCATGGTGTGTGTTCTGAGGTGAGACTTTGTTCTCTTGCTAAACACCCTTCTGCCAGCTGTTCAGACCAAGTGGATTGCTCCAGTTGGGGGTGCGGGAGGAGACGGGGGGAATCTGTGTGCGCACCGGGGGAGTGGGTCATCTGAATGGGAGAGAGGTGAACCCCAGAATTGTGCTGGGGTTTTTCCTTTTCTGGAGAGTCCTGCACAGTTATCCCAGGTGCATTTTTTTCTTTAACTTACAGTGCGGAGACACCTACGTGGGAATCCATTCACTAGACTAGTTCTCTCGTTTCTGATGAGGGCTGAGCTAGGAACGCACTGTTTCCCCATGGCACCTGGTGCCCTTTTACTCACGCTTTTGTCTCTAAGCAGCTAGGCCATTTTAGAAATCTGTACCCTGAAGAGTACTAGCATTCCTGGGCCCCAGGGTAACTGGCTGTCAGGCCCAATTCAAGCTGAAAATAGTCTCTAGCTAGCCGTCCAGGTGGGAAAAATCAGCTTCATCTTCAGGCTTTATTCCAGGAGCCATTTATCAAGCCATTGATTAATAGGCAGAGTGGTTACTAGGGTTTCATAACAGTTTTCAGCAGTTGCACTGCTGTGGAGTTCAGTCAAAGAAACTAACTCTTCTTTCCAAAACTAAAGGTGCTTAAAAAGTAGAGGTTTTGTCAGCCATGAGGTAGGCGCTTTAGGTTTCTCTCACAATTATTTCCCCAGACAAATCTGCATTTCTTCTTCTTTTTTAAAAGTGTTTCCTCATCTGGTCCCTTAAATTCTGGCATTATTTTATATCTGCTCGATCTTGGCCATGGAACATGTGCCTTTTATAGTGGTCTTTGACCTCTTTGCAGAGGTGCTGAGAACACGAAGTCCCATGTTTTTTCTTTTATTGCCTGAGTTGTGGGCTTGTTCTTTAGAGTGGTTACTAAATAAAAGCTGTAGTTCAGTATGTGATCCAAACATGAAAGCTCCCTATTATCCTCTAGGAATTACATTCATAGTAGATATTTAAAGGGTTGAATGTCATTTCTTATCTTCCCTTACCTTTTTAATAGTGATTCTTTACAGTTTGATTTTATAGCCTATACTGTATCTATATTTCTCTGTTTTTCCTTCCAGTTCTGTCTCTTATGTATTGTCTTATTGTCACTTTGTAGAAATGCAAATTAAATTAGGTGGCTGGGGACTGAGGTTTTTACTTTAAAATATTTTAAATAGATTTCAAGTCCAAAATACTTTCTACCAGAGGATGCATGTTATTTATTGCCTAAGAAAGGAATATTGACTTGTGAATTCTTGGACTGTGAGAACTGCAACGCTATCTATCTAGTTATTTTTGGATTTTCTGTAGTTACCTGCAGTGTTTTGTATCTAAGATCTTGATTGTGCAAAGTTTTTTATTAGACAAAAATACTAACATACACTCATTGATATATTTTTGATTAAAGAGTGACTCTTAGCCAAAAAAGTGCCCCTTCAGGTTAGAACAATTTTATTTGTGGGATTTGTGTATACAATGCAACTTTGTGCATAACATCTTTCATACATGACTGTACAAAGACAAATAATACAAGACACACTACAATTCTACTTACTGAAACATTTCATAAAGACATTTTTTGGCAAATCAATTAAGGTATAATTGTTTCCCCATGAAAATGGAGTGAAACAAAGGAATATATATGCATAAAGATATAAGCAACATCTCCATTTGCAAAAAATGGGGCAGAAGATGTGACAAGCAAGTTGTGTGGGTGGGAGAGGGGACTGTCAAAAATTGTTCATTTTTATTGAAGAATTAATGTTTAAATACTTGGAAATATATTTTGTATTATGCATTTTTTGCTATTGTGAGGAACATATGGTACATAGCTGATCTTATAGCAGAGAGAATAAGAATCTGATATGAGGGACAATTTCCCAGATTAAATAGACCATTTCTGGATATCTGTTAAAAGCTGTTTTTCAAAAAAGTAGTTACTTGAATGAGAAAAACCAAGCACTGCCAGCTCTCCAGTATGTTTTTGCTTCAGTGTTTGCAAAGTGTTCTACTCTCTTTACTGTCAGTGATGTCAGGTTTAACACTTATGTTGTCAAGTTCCCAGGATCATATTAGACTAAAATATTTCATAATAATGAACCTTTCTACAGAAGCAGATTTGACACTGACCAGTAGTATTAAGGTTTTATTTTTTTATTCTTTGAATAATTTTTGCTGGTTTCCATAATTGAAGTTGAATTTTTGCACTCATACTATCCCACATCAGAAACCCAGATGCTTTGCTTATGCAAGCTTACATGCATAAGTTATTGGACAGTGTCCTCATTATTACAGTGTGTGTCAAATGGATAATATGAATCATGAAAATATTAGTGGATCATATGCAAAAACTGCATGTGAACAGCTTTAACCAAGCAGGACAAAACTGACAGGAGCATACTCGTTTCCCATTATTTGCTCATCTATTAAGAGACGTTGACACTTTTCATAGGGTAATGGCTGATCACACTGTTTTCACATTTCATTCCTGTGCCACTCTGAAAATCTCCCTTTAATAGTAAGAGTAGATGATGTTTGGAGGCATAGCATGCTAAGGGCTTGTACACACTACCACTTATGTCGGTATAACTTATGTTGCTCGGGTGTGAATAAGCCATCCTTTCCCCACTCCCCTAGTGACTTAAGTTGCACCAACCTAAGTACCGGTGTGGATGATGCTATGTCAGCAGGACAGTTTCTCCTGCTGACATAGCTATCACCTCTCTTGGAGGTGGTTTTATTATGCTGATGGGAGACCTCTTCATGAGATGTGCTCCAGTGTTGCAGCTGCATTGGTAGATTTGGTATTGTAGACTAGCCCTAAGTGATGAAACAGTAGAAGAGACTTGGAGTTTTGAAGTTCGAAACAGATATTGCTCTTGTGTAACCATTTGTGTGAAGATAACTTTACTTACTGTAGCAGAAAGAAATCTGGAGGAGTCTCTTACATCCAGTGTAAGACATTGGTCCTGCTTTGAAGTGCTGTAGATACGATGAGGGCATTAAAATGTGTATATTTAGGGATTATCACATTCTTCTTAGTGCCTTATTTCACTGGTAGACATTTTACGTATTCATTCCAATCTATATTGCATTCCACTGTCTTGAATAAACAAAAGATCTTGTGATCAATTAAATATCATAATTGAGTAGAATGTCTGCCAACATACTTTGCCTTTGCTCATTTCAGGCCACATTCTGGTACCCTTATCTATGTTGAGTAACACCTTGCTCAATGAGTAGTCCTATTGATCTCAGTGGGCTCAATTATAAGTGGCCTAATTCACTTGCATAGGGGGCATAAGGAAACCCAAGCTTCTCCCGCATTCCCTTGTGTTGGCTACCCACAACATCAAGTTATACAGGAGAGTTGGGGAGAGCAGCTGTCTCTGTGATGCTACTCTTCTCTTCTGCATATGGAGTCAGGCAGGGAGCGGGTAAAGGCTTGACTCCATTCCCCCACACCCTCACCTTATGCACTGGCCAGTGCAGCAGAGGCAGAAGTAAGCTGTGTCAGGAAAGGGCTGGCACAACTTCCTCCTCTCACTCCAAATTTGCTTCTGGGGCAGACCCACTGGGCTAGTAAGGTGTTATTCAATGTAAGTAAGGGTATGAGAATCCAACCCAGAGCCTGCCAATATTCTTACACCAAGGCCTTTTATTTAAGTGGAGGAACACTTTCAATAGAACAGTGTTTTTTTTTTTTTAACTCTACGGGAAATTTATTTACTCTGCAGCAACTAGCATGACACAATGCTTGGGCTAAATGGCTCAAAGCTGGTTTTAAAGTAGTTATCATGGCAAAAGTCCAAGAAGCTTTCTTGATGCACTGGTCCTTTTCCATGAGAATTATGAACAAATCTTAGGCATGTGAAATCAGTATGGATTTTTGTAAATATGCATCTTGCTTCTTGGTTCAAATCTATGGTGTTTTTTGGATTCTTGGTCTCATCTTGGTTCTACACTATGTGTGTGTACTGTATGTTATGTTATGGTTTTTTGGGTGGGGGGGGGAGGATTGTGAGGGAAGATATCTTGATGTGTCTAGATAATAGTCCTAGCCTCTTACATAGCACTTTTCATCAGAAGACCTCAAAGTGCTTTACAAAGGAACTCAGTATCATTATCTTCATTTTACAGATCGGAAAACAAAAATACAGAGAAGTAAAGTGACTTGCCCATAGTTAGCCAGGCAGCCAGTGGTAGAGCCAGGACTAGAATCCAGTAGGCTACAATGCCGCACAGGAAAGCAATATATTTTAAAAAGCATGTGTTGTTTCTATGTCTGTGTGCTAAGGCCTATAAGAGGGATTGGCACCCTTTGGCACGCGGCTCGCCAGGGTGCTGACCCTGGCGAGCCATGCTGGTTTGTTTACTGCCGCATCCGCAGGTTCAGCCAGTCGCGGCTCCTACTGGCCATGGTTCGCCGCTCCAGGCCAATGGGGGCTGCGGGAAGCGGTGCGGGCCCAGGGATGTGCTGGCCGCGGCTTCCCACTGCCCTCATTGGCCTGGAGAGCCATGATTGGCTGAACCTGCCGACACAGCAGGTAAACAAACTGGCCCGGCCTGCCAGGGTGCTTACTCTGGCAGGCCACGTGCCAAAGGTTGCCAATCCCTGGGCTATAACTACCATCCAAATTGGTAGTACAACTAAGAATTTAGACTTGCTATGTACTTTTCTCATGTATTGATGGACCTGAATAAAGAAGAACATGGATGAATTATAGTGATATTTTAAATGTAGGAAATAATTCAACAAGGAAGTCTGGTGACATTATAAAACACAGCACATATGTTTTATACGTTACAAGTCAAGACCCCAACACTAAACTAATTCCATAGAACTTTTTATAACGAGGGAGGAATACTATTTAACACTTCGTTAGTAAAAAGGGGAAGAGGAGGGACATGAAGCTTTTAATCACTTAGGTTGCAGTTCAGAAAAGTACGTAAGTACACACTTAACTTTAACTACACATTGGAACACAGCAAGTGCTTAAAGCAGTTTCTGAGCTGAAGCCCCAGTTTAGTCATTCCATGTAAATTTACTTGAAAGAAACCTCATAAAATCAGTGGCAGATCTAGAGTTTTAGTGGGGCCCTGTGTGCCGCTTCAGTTTTGGGCCAGCCCCCCTCGGGACCCAGCCAAGAAAAAGAACATTCTCTCTTATCTGCCCCCCCCGTCCCCATTTTGCATTCTTTTTTTCTTCATCCTCCTCCTTTATTACAAGTAATAGGAAGTAAATGAAAATAAAGTAAGGTACCTTGATTGGGGCAGGGCATTGGGGTGCAGGAGGGGGTATAGGGGTTGGGCTCTGGGAGGGAGTTTAGGTGCGGGCTCTGGAGTGGGGCAGGGGGTTGGGGTTGGGGTGTGGGAGGGGGTGAGAAGTGCAGGCTCTGAGAGGAAGTTTGGGTGCAGGCTCTGGGTTGGGGCAGGGAGTTGGTGGGTGGCGCTTACGCCTCTGGCGGCAGCTTGTAGGCAGGGGGGCATGGGGCCTTGGCACGCTGCTTCTGCAGCTCCCATTGGCTGCAGTTCCCCCAATGGGAGCTGAGGAGTTGGGGCAGGGGCTATGCATGTAGATACCTTCCTGCCCCCAGGGGCTGCATGGACATGCCAGCTGCTTTCGGGATCTGCGCGACGCAGAAGGAGGGAGGCAGCATGGGCAGGGAGCCACCTTAGCCCTGCAGCTGGCATGTCTCTGCATGCCCCTTGGGGGAAGGAGTGCAGCGGGTCTCTGTGCTCTTTTTGGGGTGGGGGCAGTGCACGGCGCCGCCTCCCCACCCACACACCAGGGGTACGCAGAGACGTGCCAGCAGCCAGCTGCTTCCAGAGTAGCGCGGGCCACTGGCCACGGAATGCAGGCAGCCTGCCTGTCTGAGCCCTTCTGAGCCGCCATCCGGGACTTGGGGGCAGGTTGTCAGACGAGATTTGTTCTGCATTTTGGGGGCCCCATTCATTCAGTATTCAGATGTTTCAACACCTTTCTTTTCTGAAGCATTGTTTACTGTCTAAGGCCCTGATTAAGTAAGGTATTTCAGCACATGCCTAATTTGAAGTATGGGAGTAGTCCAACTGACTTCAATGGCACTTTTTAAGTACCTTCCTGAATTGGGTATAATTTGTTGTCATCTATCTATCCTATCTATCTAGATATAGATAGATAGCACACGCATAACTGTCAAAATAAACATTATTAAGATTGCAAAGTCAGGCATGTAAATGTTAGGAAATGCCAGAATTAAGGTTGCCTGTGTTCTTTTAACTTAGTTTTTGTGTGTGTAATTCCTAGGCTTTCTAAAACACATACTGAAAAAGCAGAAATTCGATCATGTGGCATCCTATTAACGCCTTCCGTAGTTGACTTCCGTAGCGTTTGAACCTTTAACCACATGCAGACTTGTGCCACTTAAGCTAACAGACTAACTGATAGCAGTAGTAGATTGTCATTCTACAAGTGGATTTCACAGATATGTGTTGGCAGCAGAGGAATGGTGAAACTCCAAAATCTTGAGTTCCTCGTCCTAATACCATTCTCCTTGTCTATGCAGGCCCAGTTTTCTCAGGGTTCTCATCCCAGTCTTCTTCCTCAGCCAGTCACAGTTCACCCGAAGCTCCCATTTCCAGCCTTCTTGCCTAGCCGGTCCCAGTCTCTATCCCAAAACACCTGCTTATATCCCCTCCTGGCTTCAGGCCCAGTCTCAATGTCTCCACAGCTCCCGCTCCTAGTCCTTTCCCCACCCCCCCTTCTCTAGCTGTTCTGTCTATTCTCCCTGTCTGCATTGTAGGTCTGGCTCTATTTCCCCCTCAGCATTCAGGCATTATCCTCCTCCATGCTGCCTGGGTATCATCGTGGGGTCATTGAAAGCACAGGAGAGACTGGCTCCCTGCTCTCAGTTCTGGTGCCCAAACCCAGCAGGGCCTATAGCAGCCCAGAGGTATAATTTCAGGGAAAGTTCTACTCAGTCCTGGGCTGAAGCATAGCCAGTGTGGAGGGAATCTTGGGAATTTAGCTGCTAAAATATAAGAAGTCTCTACTGAGCATGTGCAAACGCCGCCTTCCCCCGCCCCCGGCCCCAAAGGCTTATAGCTTGGCTAAATCTGGGTGGATTTTCTTGGTGAGAGCAAAAGGCACATCACTGATGCAAAGGCCAAACCCCTGCCAAGTTTAAAATGCTTGCTTCAAAGCATGGTGGCATGAGAAGTTTTCAAAGGACAGGCTGATGGAATTTTTTAATATGGTACCCCTGGGGCATTCTGTGCCAAAAAATTAAAAATTCTGTGCACAATATTTTAAAATTCTGCAAATTTTATTTACAATAATAACAGTACATAATCACACCATTTGCAATTATTTTGGTAATTTATTTCAAAATACCTGTCAGCAAGTATGACTTTAACAATACAGACACACACAATTTTTCACCCAGGACTAGAGAGTTAAAGAAACCTCTATGACAACCCAGTTCCTGTTTCTCTGCCCCTTTCTCCCCACCCTTAGAGTCCAGCTGGGGGGGGCCAGACACCCACAACCCCTTCCCCAACAGAGCCCTGCCAATACACCTGAACTCCCATCCCTCCACAGACCAGCCTTGGGGGGCCCCCCCAACCCAGATACTCACATCCCCTCCTCCCCCAGAGCCTAGCCGTTTCCGCCAGCCCAGACGCCCACCCCCCTCCTCCCCTAGAACCCAGGGATCCAGAGGGAGAAAGAGCCTGGAGCTCTGGAGTTTCCTGTGCACTGCCTTCTCCTTCACACAAGAGGTGCTGGGAACTGCAGCTGCCAGGAACCCTCTAACTCCTCCCCCTGCCCCAGCAGTGTCTTCTATGTGTGAGCTGGGCTCTGCTGGGTCCAGTAGTACCTAGTGGCAGCTAGAAGCACTGCAGCCCATTTCTGTGGGGGAAAGGAAATTCTGCGTACACAATGTTAATTTCTGCACCATTGCGCAATGCAGAATTTTGCAGTTTCCCCAAGAGTAATATGGACAAAACAACATATTTTTTTTAGCCTTTTTCTGGGAAGTGGCTGAACTATTTTCATTGAAATGTCCCCAGAAATATTGAGTGTGTGTGGGTTGTGGGTTTTTTTTTTGTTTTTTTTTTGGCAAAGTTAAAAGCAATTGAAAACAGGGTTTTATAATAAGAGGTAACTGGCCACCTCAATAATCAGCAGTGCTAACAGCCCAGCCTATAATGTTACACATACAAAACTGTGTTAAAAGAACATTAAGGTTGCAAAGTCAAGCACACAAAAGTTAGGAAAAATGCCAGAATTAAAGTTGCTTCTGCAACCTTAATTCAGCTCCTTTATGCTTATACATTATGATACACAGCGCCAGATTTAGGGGCAGGCGACTGCCTGGGTGCCGTGCTTGGAGGGCATCGGGCTTGGGGTGCCTATTTTTGTTGTTAGCATCTTATATGACAGGGATAAATCATGCATACAAATTGTGCATCCAAGTTGTGAAATGGGCTACAAATGCAATAAAAAATAAGGTATTCCAAAGTTTAACAAATTCGGGGTGGGGGCAGGTGCTGAAGATGCTCCTAGGGTGCCATTTGGTCTTAGGCTGGCCCTGATGAAAGTCTTTAATTACATGATTACATGCTGCTTTTTGACAGGATTCCTTCCTCATTCAGTGCATAGGATGGGCAGTGTTCACTTAATGAGCAGCTACTCCGTATTTTGTTTTCTCCTCATTGTTCAAGGTGTGGTCCTATGCCTTATTCATTTCATCATTAATTTTCTATAATGTTCATCACTATAGTATCATAATGCTTTACAAACGTTAATTAATTTATCCTCAGAACACTACTGTGAGGCCAGGAGGAGGTATTATCCACATTTTATGATGAGAAGCTGAGGTACAGAGAAATTAAGGTCAAAAGTGTCCACTAATTTAGGGTGCTCAATTTGAGTTACTTTAAATTCCAGAGAGAAAATTTATGCAACAGATGTACAAAGAAAAAAGCAGATTTTTATATGAAGATTGTAAAAATCATATCTTTCGACAGCTGAATTGGATAGACTCTAAAAACTATTAGAGCAGTTTATTGCTTTAGGATTTACTTTATTTCATAAAATCACACTTTTTTGAGCATCCTCTAAAGTTCTGTGTTTATAATAATGAAAAAGTATATGATTTCTCAAAAAAGTAGTAAAGATGCTTTTTAAAGAAGTGTTGAAAATGATTCTGAAATAGAAAAATTGAATTTTGTGTTGCTTAATCTGCAGAACATCAGGATTTATTTAGTATTTTAGCCTTAGTCTGTTGAGCCTTGTATTCTATCAGATCGTTTAGGTTTAAAGTCTTCAGTGTTATTTGTCACTTTTGAGGTTTTTCTCCCAAAATCTGTTTGTGATTTTGTATGTTATTGACAAGAGTTGGTGTGTATGTTGGTCAGTGTTTATGTAGGTGTGTCTAACTAGGAAGCTATTCAGTTGTATTGTCCTGCCCTGGGTATTGTTTGTTATAACTTCTCGTATTATATATTAAAAAAAAAAGGTGTGTTTATGTAAGTAAGCAAATAAGTTATTCTAAATTATATTTTATATCATATATATATATTTTTAATAAATTAACCAAAAATCCTCCTTGAATCATTTAAAGAGTGCACTCGAGCGCATGCTTGCACTCATTCTCTCATCAGAGGTTTGTGTGTGTGTGAAGTAACAGCCCAGGAGATGGAATCCCTCTGTTCACACAGAAGAATCAACACACTTAGTGGAAATGAAGAGCCTCGGTCTCCAGGACGCCACAACTTTGATTTGAAGGGCTCACCATTAGAGCTGAAAAGTTAGTTTGGCCTCCAGGACCACTGAGGGTTTGTCTACACTAAGGAGACTGTGCTGGCATAGCAGCATCACTGATCATGACTTAAATCAGCAAGCAGGAAACGTTGTTTTAAATAATAAATCTCAGTCGTGTTTTCAATTGTACTTTTTAGTTCTTTTCTTAAAGGTTGATCCTCATTGGTTGGTAAACATTAAAAATGTTGATTTGCAATTAAATATAGCCTTTGTTCTAAGTTTGGTGCTTCTTTTTGCTAACAGGAGACTGTGCCATATCTATACATGTATATATTTACGTAATTATATAAATTAATTTACATTCATTCAGATTCTTAATTTTTACATTTTTAATTAGAAAGTGATGAATAATCTATTTCTTGTTGACTAGATCATTAATTTTTTAATTGTGATTTGTCAAGTTCTGTTTGGATGTAAATCAAAAATGCACTAAAACAGCATTTTAAATATTTTCATTTAAAAAATACGTTAAATATGCTAGATGCAGAAGGGGAAAAACGCTTATCAAAAGTTTTGCATTGAAAATTGATTTCTTAAAGGAAATATTATCTGTAATTAATCAGTTGAACTGATAGATTCCTGTCCTCATGGCCTTCAGGATTTTAGAACTGGTAGTTTTCATCCTCTCATGTACTTTTTCAGCTCCCAGTTGGTTTCTTAACTTTGAATGAGCTAGTCATTGAACTGAACTAGCTGAATAAACTGAAATGAAGAAAATGTTTTCTATGAACCTGCAGAAGAGACTGTTGCTATAAAAGTGGATTAGGCACGTCTGCAAACTCTGGTTCCAGGTGTTAAGCCAATGACTTCTACTAGTTCAGTGGTTTGATTTTCTTTAAACCTTGGCAACAAATATGTACTGTTTATAATTTTTTTTGTTTAAATAATTTTAATAGATGATAATAAATTTATATCTCCACATAGATTGCTAATTTCAAATTTAGTTTTAAATAGGTTTATTTAAAAAGTTAAACACACCTGTGTTTGATTTAAAAAAAACATATTTTTTAATTTTATCGATTTTTATGCACTCTGTTATGGAACGCCATGAGTTCCTCAAATGACGGTAGCTACATTAATGAAAGCATTCTTCCATCAACATAACTGCATCTACACTGTGAGTTAGATCAGCATAGCTTTTGTCGGGCATGGGTGTGGATTTTTCACACCCCTGATCAACATAGCTATGTTGACCTAACTTTTAAATACGGACCAGGCTTGAATTTGGAGTATCTGTTGGGGGTATGTCTAGACATACTACACTACAGCGTTTCCAGTGTAGACATTTATTACAGTGCTGTGGTAAATCCACCTCTCTGAGGCCTGGTCTACACTAAAAAATTAAATCAATGTAAGCTGTCTTGTATCAGCCTAGCTGTACGCATGTCTACACTTGATGTAAGCACTCTCTTATGGCAACACAGTTACTCCAGCTCCCTGAGCTGTGGCTGATGTAATGAGGGTGACATAGCATGAGTGGAGACACTGCATTACCCATGTTGTCTCTAAAAGTCCTTCAGGAGCTGTCTCACAATGCCTGACAATGACCACTCTGGTCACAATTGTGATCTCCACAGCTCAGGAGTGATCGAGACTGGAAGCTTCCTCTCTCTCTCCCCCCACCCCCACCCCTCTACATACACTTTACAAGCTCTCAGATATTTGGAAGGCTTTTTTCTGATTGTCCATCTTACTGACACATTGTACAGCTCTCCACTGTTGTCTGCAACTGCCCAACTGACCATGCCAGCTACATGCTTCAGATGCACTCTGACCTGGAGGAGATGGGAGCTATTAGATCCCCTGGGCCTGTGGTGAGAAGAGGCTGTGCAGGCACAGCTATGGACCAGCCATAGAAACATGTAAAAGCAGCAGAGAATCCTGTGGCACCTTATAGACTAACAGACGTTTTGGAGCGTGAGCTTTCGTGGGTGAATACCCACTTCGTCAGACGCAGGTAGTGGAAATTTCCAGGGGCTAGGTATATATATGCTAGCAAGCAGAGCTTAGGAGATAACGAGGTTAGCTTAGTCAGGGAGCGGTGAGGATGTTCTACAGTAGAGGTGTGAAAACCCAAGGGAGGAAAACTGGTCTCGTAATTGGAAGCCATTCACATCTTTGTTGAGTCCAAGCTGATAGTGTTCAAATTTGCCAAATGAACGAAGTACAGGAGTTTCTCTTTGAAGTCTGGTCCTGAAGTTTTTCTGCAAGGATAGGCCACCTTAAGGTCTGCTATAGTGGTGGCCAGGAAGGCGAGGGTTGAAGTATGCCTCCTTACCAGGTTTTGTATATTGCCAATTCCTGATATCACTGATTTGGTGTCCATTATTCCTTTTCCGTAGTGACTGTCCAGTTTGGCCGAGTACAATAGCAGAGGGGCTTGCTGGCATATGAATGGCGTATATTAAATTTGGTGGACTGTGGCAGCGTGAATGAACCAGTGATGAGTATGGCTGATCCTGGTTAGGGTCGCTTGAGGTGTCCTGGTTGTAGAATATGTTGGGCAGATTTGGCAATCGAGGTTTGTTTGCAATGGATTGGTCTTGAGCTAGAGTTCTATGGGATACGGGTGTGCATTGCTGGTGAGAAATAACGTTATCAGGTTGGCAAGGTTGTCTAGTGGGCGGATTGGCCTGCCACCCAAGATCCGTGAAAAGCGTAGGAAGTCATTGTCCAAGATGGGGTTGTAGATCCCTGGATGATGCGTTGGAGGGGTTTTAGGCTGGGGGCTGTTGTCAAGGTGATTCCTCATGGAGTCTGTGGTTTCCCTTCTGGGCTCGTGTTTCTTGCACGTACGCGACGGCCTTCTGCGCGCTCACGTCTGGCTGCTGGTTGATCTGTTTTCTCCTAACTTCCTCGGTTGCGGGGTTATTGTAGTTTTTGAGAAATGGCTTGGTGGACGATTTTGTGGTTGTTGGTCTCTGTCGAGGGGTTAGAGCAATGTGGATTGTACTCAGTGCTGGCTGTAGACAATGGGATCCGGGTGATGTGCCCACGATGGAAGCTGGAGGCATGAAGAAGGCGTAGCGTCCGTAGTTTCGATATAAGAGTGGTGTAGTGACATACTTATTTGCCACCGGTGGTGTCTAGAAAGTGGATCTCCGTGTAGATGGTCCAGGCTGATGGTGATGTCGGGGTGGAAAGTTGTTGAAATCATGGATGGAATTTTTCTAGAGTCTCCTTTCCCATGGGTCCAGATGATAAGATGTCATCAATGAGCGTAGGTGAGAAGAGGGCGTGAGTAGACGAGAGCTGAGGAAGCGTTGTGTCCAGGTACAGCCATAAAATATTGGCGGTCTTGTGGGGCCATGCGGGTGCCCATAGCAGTGCCACTGATCTGGAGGTATATATCCGTCATCAAACTTAAAATAGTTGTTGTGTGAGTATAAAGGCACAGAGCTCAGCAGCCAGTTGTGCTGTGGCATCAATTCAGGGATACTGTTCCTAACAAGCCTTGTCATCCATTCTGTGTGGTGCGATTTTGGTGTAGTAGAGCCTCGTACATCCATGGTGGCTAGGAATGCGGTTTTCTGGGAGGTGACCATGCGTAATGTAAGTTTTCCTCCAGGAAAATCAGTGGTGTACGGAGATAGATGGGAGTGCGGTGGCATAGGTCTGAGTAGAGAGTCCACATATCAGACAGCCCCAGTGAGAGTGCCAATTGCCCGGATGAGGGCCGTCAGGATTTTCCGGGTTGTGGATCTTGGGTAGTAGATAGAATCAGACCCCTGGTCGGGCTCTAAGGGTATGCTGATTTGTTCTGGTGTTAGTGGTAGGGTGTCCTGAGTAGATTGGGTGGTCCAGTTTCTTTAAGTGTATCCTCAGTGGGGATCTGAGGGACAAGTGGCCTGTGACATTGGTATTGGAGAAAGTTGTCTGGCGGCGGGCTCCTTCTGGTAGTCAGACCGGTGTTCATGATGAACAACAGCACCTCCTTATCAAGCCTCGTTTGAATGGATATAGTCAGGATGTGGTTTCTGAGCTTGTGGATGGCTTATGCCACTGCAGGTGGGTGCAGAGCAAAAAAACTTCAGGCCAGACTTCAAAGAGAAACTGCTGAGTACCTGCGTCTGACGAAGTGGGTATTCACCCACGAAAGCTCACGCTCCAAAACGTCTGTTAGTCTATAAGGTGCCACAGGATTCTCTGCTGCTTTTACACATCCAGACTAACACGGCTACCCCTCTGATACTTGACACCATAGAAACATGGACATCCATGAGCAGATTGCACAGGAGATGCAGAAGAAGGAGTACAACAGAGATCAGCAGCAGTACCAAGTGAAAGCGAAGGAGCTGTGGCAGGCATATCAGAAGGCTTGGGAGGCCAACAGTCGATCTGGTGCTGAGTCACAGACCAGCTGCTTTTACAAAGAGCTGCATGCCATAGTGGGTGGAAACCCCACCTGCACTCCACAGAGCATGGTGTATACCTCCAAGGAGCTGGAGTCACAGGCCCTTGCCTTGAAATAGGACAAGGAGGAGGAAGAGGAGGAGACTAGGGAGCATGTGACTGGAGGGGAGTGGTCCAGCTATGCTACAAGATAAGACCTGTTTGAGACTCCATCGCAGTCCAGTAAAGCACATCTGAGGCCAATGCAGGGGAACAAATGTTGGGTAAGTATGTAAATGTATTTTCCATTACTGATGATGCCCACAACTTAGCAGGACACAGCTATTGACTTTTTACTAATTTACTACTAGAAGAGGTAGCAGTATAACTAGACAGCTAGTGTTGTTATCTGCTTTTTGTTCCCCTGTAGAGTTAGGTGGGGGCAGAGGGTCATGTGAAACAGTTTGTTTATGTATGCAGGGATATCCCTCAGAGATCCTGATAAAACTTTTATGGAGTTACTCTGTTATCCTTTCCTGAAGGTTTCTACGGATGACATGCCTATTTCTTTCTCCGTGGTAGGATGCTTTCCTGTGCCACTCAACAATAACTTTGGTAGTCACCATTGCAGTCAACAGGCTAATGGCATATAGGCCCTGGCGGTTTCGGGATGCCAGCAGCAGCTGTATTCTTGGTGCCTTCATCACCTTCAGGAGTGAGGTATTAGTTAAAATCACCATTACCTGTAGAAAATGGTGCCAGTATTGAGTACCATTTCTCTCTACTCATGACTTCATGCAACCGAGCAATTCCCTTCTCGTTTCCTTCGCCCCTGGCAGGGCATGCTCACCATGGCTGGTGCAGTGAGTGGTGCAGTGCACAAGCACTTCAAAGCAGAAGTGTCCTTAAGCATGTCTTGTTTAAAACTTTAGGGGAGCAAGGCAAGGGAGTTCTGAAATCTTTACTTTTGCTTTCTACTGTGGTACCTCTGTGTGTTTCATCTGTAGCTGCTGCTGTTATGACCTTGACGGGTTCCTGCTCCACACCCACACAATGTCTTAGCCAGTTAAGGAGGAGAAAGAATAGGACTAGGGATGACAAGTTCAGTGAGATCCTGCAAGCCAGTGCTGTATCAGACCATGAGCAGTGGGCCTTGAGGGTGAATATTGCAGACTGTATGGATAAGGAAAGAGCAGACTTGAGCAACTCTCAGCAGAAAGAGGAGGGGGAGATGCACCACTCCATAATGGAGCTTTTCCAGCAGCAAACACAGCTGCTGCAAACTCCTGTGGACCTACAGGTTTAACAATCATGGACTCATCTTCCTTTTCCGCCTCTGGAGAACTCCATAGCACCTTCCTATGCTCCCCTCAACATTCCAAATGGAATCTGGGGGTGCATCCCTATCCCTGCCGTTCCACACTAGGGGTCATTTGGGACAACCATAACTTCATGTACACTGACCTGTGAGAGCAGCGGTTGCTAAAATGGAAATCAATATTCTTATGCTTGGTTTCATAAATTTATTAAGTTTTTAATGTACTTGCTTTTAACTTGCACAGAATTTTTTTACAGTATTTCTGTCAGTCAATAAGATTCTATTGTTTGGAAAATAATTCATCTTTATTAGCTCCCAAAATATGCTGCAGAATGCCTAGCAGTATTTAAAACATCCACTTCCTCATTATACAATGTGACACAACTCAGAGGATCAGTAACAAACACAGTGTAATGATCATAAATGTACAGTAAGCACCACAAAAGTAATAGGTGCATTGAAAGTGTTACATTCTTGCATGGGCACCAAGCGCCTCATAGTTGCTAACAGGCACCAGAACAGCAGGGCGAGGTAGAACACAGTACATCACAATGCATTATTATGACTCACTATTAAAGTGCTCTTTCAAAGCCTCCTTGAGTTGGATAGCTCTGCATTGAGCTCTTCTAATAGCCCTTGTGTCTAGCTTTTCAAAGTCACCAGACAGCTGCTCAACTTCCACCCTCCAGCCTGGCTGCAACATTTCCCCTTTTGCTTCCCAGCTGTTGTTATGCAGGTCACAGCAGGCAGCTAGAACCACTGGGATGATTTTTTCACTCAGATCCAGTCTTGTGAGTAAACAATGCCAGCCTCCCTTCAATCTATCAAAAGCACAATCAACTATCATTCTGCATCTGCTGAGGCAATAGATTAATTTTTCCTTGGTGCGTCAAGATGGCCGGTATACAGCTTCCTGAATTAGGTAGGCTGGGTTCCCCAGGATCACTGTTGACGTTGCAGCATCACCAGTGATAATCTACCAATGGGGAAAGAAAGTTCCTGCTTGTAGCTTTCTGTACAGTCCTGTGTTCCTAAAAATGTCAGCATCTGTGGCAAGGTGGTCTGGTGCCAAAATAGGAATACGAGTTCTGTCTGTTGCTCCGTTGCAGTTCAGGAAATCCATTGCTGCAAATTCATCCATCTCAGATTGCTGAGAATCACAGTCCTGCATAGCAGAAGACGATTAATGGCCCTGCAGGCTGGCATGGCAAGGGCCCCCATAGTGGATTTTCTACCTTCAAAATTATTTCCCACTGACTGGTAGTAGTCTGGTGTTGCAAACTTTCAGAGTGTGATTGCCAATTGCTTCTCCACAGACAGTGAAACTCTAATTCTGATGTCTCTGTGCTGGAGGGTTGGTGCAAGCTTGCTATATAGATCCAGGAGCATGGCCTTGCACATACGAAAGTTCTGCAGCCACCACTCATCATCCCAAATCTGTATTAAATGTGATCCCACCAGTGCTTGTTTCTCAGGCTCAGAAGCAATGCTTCACCATCTGCAGCTGCTCTGTGAATGGCACCATCAACTTGAATTGGCTCTCACTGTGTCCCAAATCAATCTGTCCTCCACAAAATCAGAATGTTCTCCTCTGATTCCATGGTTCTTGTGGCTCTACAAATACTGAAGTATTGTGCGCCCCGTGCTTGCAACACTCATGACAATAGTTCAGAACTGTACAGGCTGTGTTTCTGTCAGAGATAGTGGACAGTGAGAAGGGCCAGATGGGTTTGAGAGATTTTTTTTTTTTAAAAGGTGCAAAAATTATGGGATATAGATGACATTACAAGATGGAGAAAGCTGCATGCTTGTAAGTTGACTCCTTGCTCCCAGGCAGCCAAGCATGACTCGTTTCTGCCTCCCTGCTTTCATTGCCAAAATTTCCCCAAAAGTGCACTGGATGGTGGTGAGTTGCATTCTGGGATACCTACCCATGGTGTACCACACTGCATCGACACAAGTGCTTCTGGTGAATACGCATCGCACCAGTGCAGGGAGCCAAGTATCATATGTGCAGGTGATATACTAACTGTGGTGATATTATATTGGTGCAACTTGCATCACCAAAAGTTTGTAATGTAGAGATGCTGTGAGAGGCAGTAGCTAGGTCGTCAGAAGCATTCTTCTGTCAGCCTTGCAGTGTCTACGCTGGGGTTTAGGTTAGCTTAATTACATTACACAGGGCATGAAATTTTTTACGTCCATGACAGATGAAGTTAAGATGACCTAACTGTAGTGTAGACCAGCCCTGAGACTCCAAATGTTCTTTGTGATGTGAAGGCAGATGTCGTCCGAGAGAGTTTTGGCAATACTCAGTACTGACTCACCTCGGCATGTTCAAAGTGTTTATGAGAGCAGGGAAATATACTGTGCCTAACTTGTAAGAGGGCAGGCAAACCTCCTCTCTTTACCCTGAGATGTTTCCACTGCAGTTACTATGTTGACACCTGTCTACCAGGAACTGGACTGTGTCCGTTCACTCATTTCACAGAGACTAGCTAAGAAACATCAGTTCGTAGCAGTGTATGGGCTATACTGACCTGGGCTGGATTTATTTCTATGTTTATTTAAATTGTCTATCCAATCAAGCTCTAGGTATCTGTACAGTTATCTTAAAAAAACACCCCCCAAATCCAAAAAACTGAAGGAGAAATATCCTTACCATAAATAATTCTGCTGCCAAGCCATCTCATGTCTATAGCCTGGTTAGTTGTATTACATTTAATAGATCACCATATGTAGCACCAGACTCCAACTTCCTCCAACTGCTCCTCCCAGAAAGGCCCAAGAAAACAAGTGAGCATTGTAGTGCATCCTGAAGGCTGTAAAATCTCAGCTCTGTAGGATGAAGACGAAGGAAGAGTTCTAACGTTGAAAATCCTTCTTGGAAAATGACCTGCCAGCATCTCTCTGCCTTTCAAGCCAAGGGACTATCATCTTGAGCAGTTCTGCTGATTGCAGTGAGAGGAGTGGGATTTTTCAAGCAGCCCAGTGAAAGACTGTGTATCTCATTACCAATCCTCTGAGACATCCAGTTGATCAAGCCAGTGTGTGTAATTCTCCTGCCCCCCCCCCCAAGAATACCAATAACTTTTTTGTTTTATTAGCAAACTCAATTATCATAGTGACTACACACTTTAAAATAAAAATGCCTTCTAGCCCATTTGTGATATAGATGAAATATGGTATTAGAATTTAGCTGTGTGCAGCCAGATGGCTTGTATAGTGTTGCTAAGGAAACAGACTATGAATGTAGTGGTAGCTGAATGTCCCCAGAATATCAGACTATTTGGAGCTGGTATTTTTAACCCGTGTAGGCAGATAGATAAAAGAGATACAATTATGAAATATTAATTTCCTGGGTTTTACATTTCATTAGTTTTTATTGCTCATTTATATTTACTAAAGGTACTTGAATTCCTTACTGTGCCAACAAAGGTACATGGGGCACTTCTCTGCGGTTTACAATTAAATGATAAAATTAAACGTTAAGAAACTACAATAAAAGATCTACCATAAAAAGAATCATCAAAACTGTTTAATGGATGGGTAAAGATATAAAAACCAAAAAGTGGTAGGGTCCTATGGAAAAATGCCTTTGGGGTGGGAGGAGAAGTTAAGGTAATTCAAGTGTGGAAGAGAGAGAGCTACTAGCGAGGATGATAGAGGGAGAAGCTGTATCACAATTTGTTACTGTTTGGTCTTCATAACAGCCTGTCAAACTACACTCCAGACAGCAGCCCTGCCAAGGGAAGGAGTTTGACACCTTGTTGAAGGACTGTCATTGGGAAGGTATCAAATCTGCAATCTCAGGCCATTGACTTTGATTGACTCTCAAATACTGGCCTACCTCCATGGAACAATATTTTTTCTACATGGTGATGTGAGTGGCTGGGGGAGAGGACGACAGAGAGAGACAGAGACTGTCCTTAGGAAGGCATGCTGTTGTGAGCATCATTGCATGTCAGAAGAGGGAGAGGGAGAAGGCAGGAGGGACACTGCCTTTCCTGAAAGGCTGATAAACCTCAGACCAGGGGTGGCCAACCTGTGGCTCTGGAGCCACATGCAGCTCTTCAGAAGTTAATATGCGACTCCTTGTATAGGCATGGATTCCGGGGCTGGAGCTACAGGTGCCAACTTTCCACCGTGCTGGGGGGTGCTCACTGCTCAACCCCTGGCTCTGCCACACGCCCTGCCCCCACTCCACCCGTTCCCGCCCGCTCCCCTGAGCCTGCCATACTCTCACTCCTCCCTCTTCCCTACTCCCCCCAGAGCCTCCTGCATGCCATGCAACAGCTGATTGGGAAGTGTGGGGAGGGAGGGGGAGGCGCTGATTAGAGGAGCTGCCGGTGGGTGGGAGGCACTGGGAGCGGGGCGGCGGAGAGCTGATGGGGGGCTGCTGACGTATTACTGTAGCTCTTTGGCAATGTACATTGGTAAATTCTTGCTCCTTCTCAGGCTCAGGTTGGCTACCCCTGCCTCAGCTCACCGAAGAGGTGGGATCAAACATGGGGAGGGTTCCTCTCCGTTGTCTGTTATTTTTCAAAGATCTGTAACTCTTGGATGCTTTTAAGAATAAAGTCTTTGTGTTTAAAGAAACTCCTTGGCTAAGCTTCTGTACCTGGCTTTCCTGACACGTTGTCCCCAAACAGCTTGAATTACTGCAGGGGTAGGCAACCTATAGCATGCGTGCCAAAGGCAGCAAGCAAGCTGATTTTCAGTAGCACTCACACTGCCCGGGTCCTGGCCACTGGTCCGGGGGGCTCTGTATTTTAATTTAATTTTAAATGAAGCTTCTTAAACATTTTTAAAATCCTTATTTACTTTACATACAACAATAGTTTAGTTACGTATTATAGACTTATAGAAGGAGACCTTCTAAAAATGTTAAAATGTATTACTGGCATGTGAAACCTTAAATTAGAGTGAATAAATGAAGCCTTAGCACACCGCTTCTGAAAGTTGCCGACCCCTGAATTACTGCTTAGTTGGAGTTCTGGAGAAGTGTGTGTAAGTGGCTTGGTGGACTCAGGAGGCTCTGCTTGTAAGGCATTGGTTTCAGAGTCTGGGTTGGTTGGTTTGCAGAGTGTCAAGGGGTCTGAACCTGGGAGTGTGCCCTATAGACCCAGAACTAGAAATGATGACTAGACTCTGCTCAGACCCAGTTGGCTTAGAAGCACACGAGATCCAGCAATTAGGTGCACTTGCAACAGACTGGTGATTGAATCGGACCAGGTTGTAAGAAGGCAGTATAAAAAGAGAGATGATACTAAGTGCGCTTTTAAAACACTTTTTGAAAGGATCACCTTCTTTTAGCGGAGACCTATCTTGTTAAGGTCTCCATCTTGCAGATATTTGTACATGTACTTAACTTAAAGTATATGAGTTGTCCATTTGATTTCATGGGGAGTGTGCCCATGCTTTAACACATGTATGTTTGCAGGATGGCAATGTGATTCGAAGTATAGATGCTCCATGGATGAACTGAAGAGGGTGGGGGGAAATGACTTAACAAATCTTATTTATCTGAAGCAGGGAAAGGTAGCTAGGCCTCTTCTCTTAGCAGGCAAATAATATGGTGCTGATTGGACCTGTGGAGCTGGGAGACCTGGCACTGGAGGCTCCTGCAGAGATTTCAAGAGTAGATTTGAAAATGTTTGTTGAAGAATTAAAAATTATTGGGGCTGGTCTAGCAAAGGCAATCTGTGAACTAAAATATGAAGTGAAGGATTTGAGGGAGAGTCTCAGGTATGTAGAACTTGTTGGAAGATGGAATGTCCATTCTGCAGGAGATTCTGGACTCTTCAAAATTAGTTTGCATTCCAAATTGGAACAAAATTTCTCATGAAATAAAGATTCTGAAAAAATTTGTTTGGGAAACATTTAAATGTTCTCTAAGTTAAAACTTTCATTTTGATAACCTCAAAACATTATTGTATTAAGTGTGTGTGTGTGGAGAGAGAAAGTTAAAACAAATCTATGGTTGAAATGTAGCATTTTTCATAGAATCTTAGATTATTAGGGTTGGAAGGGACCTCAGGAGATCATCTAGTCCAGCCCCCTGCTCAAAGCAGGACCAATCCCCAACTGGCCTCCTCAAGGATTGAACTCACAACCCTGGGTTTAGTAGGCCAATGCTCAAACCACTGAGCTATCCCTCCCCCCAATGTTTACATTATCAAAATGAAACATTTTTTTAACACAAAATGAGTCTAAATCAGTGTTTCCCAAACTTGGGACGCCGGTTGTGTAGGGAAAGCCCCTGGTGGGCCAGGCCGGTTTGTTTGCCAGCAACGTCCGCAGATCCGGCTGATCGCGGCTCCCACTGGCTGCAGTTTGCAGCTCCAGGCCAGTGGGACCAGCTGGAAGCGGCGTGGGCCAAGGGACATACTGGCTGCTGCTTCCAGCAGCTCCCATTGACCTGGAGCGGCAAACTGTGTGGCCAGTGGGAGCTGCGATCGGCCGGACCTGTGGACGTGGCAGGTAAACAAACCGTCCGTGCCCGCCAGGGTGCTTTCCCTACACAACTGGCATCCCAAGTTTGGGAAACACTGGTCTAAATGAATAGTTTTAATATAAACGTAAGGAGAAAGTCAAAGCAAATCATTTCTTCTATCTTTGGCTTTTTTTTTTTTTTTAAAAAGACACATTCCCACAAAATATTTTTATTTGTACAAAACTCCGTTTGCATTGAAAATGTTTTGATCAGCTATACAAGTATGGATTGCTAGTAACCAGCTAGACTTCTGTTATAGCCGGAGTTAGATAAGTGTGTCTAACTGAGACAAAGAAAAAATAATTAGAGGATAAAAAAAGACATAAAATGAAAACAATGGGAATTCTAGAGGGCCACAGAAATGGTAAACAGTGGTGACATACTGAACTAAAGTAAAAATATGTTCTGCAGCATACTAGAAAATCCAGGGGTAGCCATGTTAATCTGGATCTGTAAAATCAGCAAAGAATCCCGTGGCACCTTATAGACTAACAGACGTTTTGGAGCATGAGCTTTCGTGGGTGAATACCCACTTCGTCGTGCATCCCACGAAACCTCATGCTCCAAAACGTCTGTTAGTCTATAAGGTGCCACAGGATTCTTTGCTGCTTTTTTGGAAAATCCAAGTTTCCTTTAAAGGTGACTTCCAATAAAGCTGTATGTAATTGGATTTGTTTTTTTTTTTTTTTTTTTTTAAAGAAATATCAGGATGTCACTTCTAGTTTTGCCGCAGGGCTGTCCTTTTGGGGGTCTCAGGATGCGTATTATTATTAACTATAACATCTTCATTGAATGGGTGGGAGATATCTTTAACAAAAGCTTTCTTTTTCCAAAATGTTAATTTATGTATTTGATTTTAAAATAGGTTTTAACATAAGTGGAGTTTTAAAGAGATTTTAAACTCCCCTCTCCTCTCAGTTGCTCAAAAGATGGTGTGTTTGCTTTCTTGGGTCTTGGCTACACTGGCGCTTTACAGCGCTGCAACTTTCTCACTCAGGGGTGTGGAAAAAACACACCCCTGAGCGCAGCAAGTTACAGTGCTGCAAAGCACCAGTGTAAACAGTGCCCAGCACTGGGAGCGCAGCTCTCAGCGCTGCAAGCTAATCCCCACGGGGAGGTGGAGTATGTGCAGTGCTGGGAGAGCTCTCTCCCAGTGCTGGCACCACGACCACACTCGCACTTCAAAGCGCTGCCGCGGGAGCGCTCCCGTGGCAGCACTTTGGAATTTCGAGTGTATCCAAGCCCTTGTTTCTTGTGATGTCATTTCACTTGTTCTCTAGTCGTCCTTGGCCATAACTTTCAAGTAACCACTGAAATTGGGGGTCCAACTTGAGTCATTTGTGGCCAGATATCTCAGCAGATGATGAGCACCCATAATCCGACACCATATATTGCTTTACTGTTTTTAAATTTATACCAGATACAAGAAGTCAATAAATTGTAGAAATTATCTCCTTAGAAGCAGTTGTTAAATTCAGAACCAAATAAGCTTCTCCTTAACTTAAAACTCATTTTCATGTCAGCAAAATGAGTTAACTGAAATATATCTTTAAGCTCTTGGAGGGAAACATGTTGTTGAATTAGTGAGAGAAATATGATCTTATGTTTTCTTACATGTTAGTAATTTGAGTTAGTATATAACTGCTTCTAATTATGTAATCCTGACCTTTCCAGAATTTTAATTAATATTCTGGAAAGCAGTCTGAAAATTCTTTTGGTGTGTAAGAGTTAAGGGAGATGTGGTGGGATATTTGAGAAAGTTTGGAGCCCTGCAGGTTGTTTTCTTTAGGAGGAGAAATTGCTGATGAAGTCCGATATTTGATACAATTCTGTTTGTTTATAGAAATTGTACAAAGACCTTTTCCTCCCGAACACAGGAGAAAACAAACAGGAGATATAGTTTCTTTGCTCACAATTCGAAGCCCCCTTTCAGCCAGAACCCAGCCTCAAAGCTCTTTCTCTCTTTTTCTAGCATCACACATTCAGTGCTTATTCAGGCTGCATCTGGTGTTCCATGCTGCTTTCTGTCTTGGCTTCTTAGGAGTTTCTCTTCTGCTTCTCTTACACACACAAACTTCTACTACAAACAGTACTCAGTGAAGCCCCTCTCCCTCATAATTCAAATTCCTGAGTAGCCACTATGTGCCTGGGTTTTGGGTGGTGGCATGTACCTTTGTTTAGGGTGGAGGCTACTACTGTTTCATGAAGGAGCGTAATTGTTTCTTACAGCTATCTTAAATGAAGAGTGGCAGTTACACCTAAGGCTCTACCAAATTCATGGCCATGAAAAATGCGTCACAAATTGTGAAATCTGGTCTCCTCCCATGAAATCTGGTCTTTTGTCTGCTTTTAACATATACTATACACATTTCACTGAGGAAACCAGCGTTTCTCAAATTGTGAGTCCTGACCCAAAAGGGAGTTGCATGGGGGTTACAAGTTTATTTTAGGGGAGTTGTGATATTGTTACCCTTACTTCTGCGCTGCCTTCAGTGCTGGGCGGCTGAAAAGCGGTGGCTGTTGGTCGGACACCCAGCTCTGAAGGTAGCACTCGGTCAGCTGCAGCACGGAAGTAAGGGTGGCAATACTATACTATACCATACAACCCATACTTCTGCACTGCTGTCTTCAGAGATAGGCAGCGGAAGAGTGGCAGCTTCTGACTTGAGGTCCTAGCTCTGCAGGCAGCTGCAGTGCAGAAGTAAGGGAGGCAATACCATACCATGCCGTCCTTACTTCTGCAGTGCTGTTGGCAATGGCTCTGCCCTCAGAGCTGGGCTTCCAGCCAGGAGCCGCTGCTCTCCAGTTGCCCAGCTTTGGAGGAAGTGCTGCTGCCAGCAGGACCGCAGAAGTAAGGGTAGCAGTACCACAACCCCCCCCCCCCCAATAACCTTGTGACCCCCCCCCCCCAAAAACACTCCTTTTTGGATCAGGACCCCTATAATTACAACACCATGAAATTTCAGATTTAAATAGCTGAAATTATGAAATTTACTATTTTAAAAATCCTCTGATTGTGGAATTGACCAAAATGGACTGTGAATTTGGTAGGGCTTTAGTTACGGAAACCAAAGGGCATAATGTTTTGCCCAATTTGCAGCAATATGTTGAATGTTTCATATTGGTAGATGTTTATCATAGCAGAATAGCAGCTTTCTATAGTTACGGTTAAGACCAGCTTTCTGTTTAAAGCTATATTCTTTTAAGTGCTCTAAAATGTACATGATTACTTTGATTTTCTTGAAATTTGGTGTGCCTTCTGGGGGCCCAGAGTTCTATTAGAGATCCTAATTTGGGGCTATTTGACCAAGGGGTTCCCAAGACACAGCCCCTCAAAATAAACAGCTTTTCTTAGGCTGCCAGAATTTGTCAAGCTTATTTTTGCTCACAGATAGAGATTATACCAATGCTCAAATCATCACACCAGCATCTCAGACCCTCAAGGGTTACTCCAAACAGAGTACATAGATCCCACCAGGCCTTTGAGGGGAAATCAGATTAAAATGTTATTTCAAAAGCAGTTTGCTTCTCCTGTTAGGCACTTGAGAAGGCTTGCACGCCTATTCGCATGTCTAATAGATTATACTGAACGTGTTCAGAAAGAGAGGCTACCCATCTGGGAAACTACCTTTAGGTAACAGGACTCGAGTGGTAGTGAGGATTTGTTATGCTTTGCATCTGAGCTCCACACCAAGCACTATGAGTTCAAATCTGCCCCAGGGTGGAAATCTGAATTAGAAAAACCAGGTGTATTGCTCCAAACTGTCTTTATCAAAGGGGAATTTTTATTTTGGGAAAATGTAATCTGGGTACAGCAGAATATTTAGAAAGCACTGAGATTATTTTTTGAGAAGAAAATAAACTACACAAGCAAATGCTGGCTGGGAGGGGAGGATGATTTGGGGTGGAGGAGTAGGCGGAAACAGCTTCGATATCAGGCGATGGGGAGTGTGGAACACTGGGACTGGCCATGGGGATGAGTGAGGGGGAGAATAGGGACAGGAGTGCCTGTTAGCCCATTTTACCTTCCTATATCTGTGCCATGATCCGAGGCCACCAGCATCCCCTTTCTCTGCCTCCCTCATGTGAGTCAGGTTCTGGAGAGGGTCTGCCTAGCTGGAGTGATCTGAGCTCCTTTCCTTTATTCCCGTTATGTAAGCTGGGGATCTATGAGTCTCTGCTCCCCCAGTGGAGTTTGATCCCATGTGTGCAAGGATCTTGGGGGCACCCTGCCCGTCTGTGCCAGTCTCTGACCCCCTTGTGTGCCCCCATGTGAATCCCCCCCCCCCGCCATGCTATCCCCTTCATATGAAGGTTCTGGAAGGGTCTTGCCTTTCTGGGACCGTCTAAGCCCGACTATCTAACCTGTTCATGTGATTTGTTGCTTTAAACATACATTTTTGGTACTTCTTAGGAACTTCTGTCCTATTTTCTCTGCTTGCATATTGTTGTTCAAGACTCATTGAACAACATAACTTTTAAGACCCCACCAATCATGACTGCATAGATATTTTTTGTGTATTATACTGGTTTTGTTTTTGTCCTGCTGCCAGTATGTAAAGGTCATTTCTGACAGTGAGGCAAATGGAAACTCTCCTTAACCCTCCTCCTGTATGGGCACACTTCTTTGGAATTGTTGCTCATAAGATGGATTCATTTTTGTGGAATTTTTTTTTTAAATTTACTATCTTGAGAGAATAATTCTTATTAGTTGGTTTGAGAAGTGAAACGTTCACAAGTTATTCAAACAATTAGATCGCTTGGCTTAACACCTATTACTTTTATTTAGATTCTACCTTTTTACATTAAGACAAATAGGTTAATGTCCCAGTATGTATCTGATTTGGTAGATTATCCTAGATTAATTCAGCAAATTAAGCATAAGGTAAATGTTGGAATTCAAGTGAATAATAATGACTTGCTAGAGTATTTTTGTATTAGTTGAAAATAAAAATTCTATATATTTGATACAAAATAAATAACAAACTTTATATTAATATGTCCCCTTTTTATCCTGAAGGATTCTGTGGTACTTTCCAATCTGTGAGCTGTACTCTTCTATCGCTGAAACAGTTACCTGTGCTACTTGGCTAGCCATAACCACTTTCTTGACCCAAATGCTATAGGGCCTACAGTATTCACAAGGAGCCGGAATCCTAACATCTATTTCCTTGGAGGTAGGGGTTGGGTAAAAGTCCTAGGAAGTAGCAGAACTTTAGCTGCAGTAAGGGTTGCAGTAAGAATGGTAATGGCATGGGCAGAGGTGTTGCCTTCCAACCTCAGCACCTCCAAACCTGGACACTACCATCAGGTTAGAGCCATAGCCTAGGAAACGGGGATCTTTTAATAAAGACTTAAAATCAAAATATATAGTGGGTATAAATCAACAGAGAAATGTATAAATAAATAAGAATAAAATTGAAAAAAATAACAGGTGCAGATTTAAAACAAAACAAAAGTAAAAATAGGCAGTAGGAGGAAAATCAGTTAAATAATAGACAAGGATTAAAACTATAAAATGGGTAAAATGTCATCAACATGGTGATAAAAACAGCTGAGACTTGTTAACACTGTTACCTCTGGTGGATCATTGTGGCTGCAAAGTTTGCTAGTAAAGATACTGCCAAAGGCTTTTGCAAACACTCTGTGCCACAGCTGGGAAGCTCAGTCAGTCACTAGATATAGGGTGACCAAATGCCCCGATTTTATAGGGATAGTCCTGATTTTTTGGGTCTTTTTCTTATATAGGCTCCTATTACCCCACACCCCCGTCCCAATTTTTCACATTTGCTGTCTGGTCATCCTAACTAGATACCATGTGAGTAACATACCTAGCCCACAATTTGTAAAGAATACAAAATTGTCACATTTTTTCCACTCATTCTAATACCCCCATTTCTACCTCAATGCTTCCCCCCCTTCCCCCCTGCCAAATCACAAATTCTTACTCTTTCACAGTGAGGCAAGTATCTATGAAAGCAGTAATGAGATAAGTGGGCATATTTTGCCTAGCTCTGTCAGTAGTGGAAGTAAAGACATTTCAGTAATGATTTGTCACCTCATAAAAATGACAAACTGTGTGTGTGCTTTAAGTTCAATTCATGGATAGCTGCTATTGTTTTGTTAAACCATTAATGACTAAGGAGCAAATCCAGCCAAGTCCCTCTTCTCTGGCAGCAGAATAGGTACATTTCGAGGATGTAAATGGGTAAAAATGTAGAGGGGCACCATAGATTCATAGACTCTAGGACTGGAAGGGACCTCAAGAGGTCATCGAGTCCAGTCCCCTGCCCTCATGGCAGGACCAAATACTGTCTAGACCATCCCTGATAGACATTTATCTAACCTACTCTTAAAT